>NC_090921.1:1019040202-1019343233 GCF_040938575.1 Ambystoma mexicanum | reverse complement strand
TTTCTCACACACTCTGTGGAACTGTGTTGCATTAGCGGCTGAACAATTTCCCGAAGGGGACGAACGGGATGGTTTCCTTGCTATGGTCCAGGATGGTAAGGATGCCATGCGTGAGTCCGTTCAGTCGGGTTTGGACATGGCTGAATGCGTCAGCAGGTCCATGGCGGCGAGCACCGTGATACGCACGTTTGCGTGGTTGCGGAAGTCAGGGTTTGCTCCTGATGTGCAGTCCCGGCTCCTCAACATGCCCTTTGACGGTGAACACCTTTTTGGCAGCAAGGCTGACGAGAGCCTTGAGAGGTTGCAGACCTCCAAAGCTGCAGCAAAGTCGTTGGGCGCTGCAGTTCGACAACCTCCGCCTTTTCGTCCTAGGGGACAGCAATGGAGAGGTGGTTCCTTTCGCTATTACTCGTCCTTCAGTAAAGCGAGAGGAGCTAGCAGTCAGAGGCCAGCGCAGGGGTACCAGAGGTGGACGACAGGGTACCCGTGGTGCCAAGGCCGCTCGGGCAGTTGCCTCTTTGCCCTCAGGTAACGCCGCAGCCGCTACCACTCAGTCATGAGGCCGTGTCCCATGGTTCACCAGTTGTGGGGAAGGCTGGCGCAGCATCTTGTAGAGTGGCGTGCCATTACTTCAGATGTGTGGGTTCTGGAGATCATAACCCACGGCTAATATCTTCCCTTTCGGCAGAGGCCTCACGACAATCCACCAGGGAACCTCTCTTTGAAGAGTCCGGATCCGCTCCTTGCGCAGGAAATTCAAGCCCTGCTGGAGAAAGGCGCCATAGAACTGGTGCCTGTGGCGGAGAGGAACAAGGGATGGTATTCCCCTTATTTTTTGATTTCGAAGAAAGACTGGGGATTGAGACCCATCATGGACTTGTGCGGTTTGAACAAACTCCTCAGGAAGGACAAGTTCAAGATGGTTACTCTCTCTCAAGTCCTCCAGGCCCTTCAGCTTCAGGACTGGTTGGTGTCTCTCGACCTCAAGGATGCTTACTTCCATGTGCCGATCCATCCCAAGCACAAGAAGTACCTGAGGTTCGCGGTTGGCGACTCACACTTTCAGTTTCGGGTCCTGCCGTTCAGATTGACCTCCGCCCGAGGGTTTTCACCAAGCTCGTGGTGGTGGCAGCGCATCTCAGGCAAGGGGGGGATTCACGTCTACCCCTACCTGGACAATTGGTTGATCAGGGCACGCTCTCCCGAGCAGGTCCTGGATCATCTGTCAGTCACCTGCCAATCCCTTCACAGGCTGGGCTTCTCTCTCAATTTAAAGAAGTCCCATTTGACGCCAACACAGCGGCTCCAGTACATCGGAGCAGTGCTCGACACTTCCCTAGGGCAGTGTTTTTCTCCCCAGGTGAGGGCTGTTCACATTCAGCAGATGGTGCACAAGTTTCAGCATGCCCAGACGCTCCCAGCGTTCGAGTTCTTGAGGTTGCTTGGCATCATGGCATCCTGCATTCTTCTGGTGCCAGAGGCTCGCCTGCGGATGAGATCTTTGCAGTGGGCACTCAAGATGCAATGGTCGCAGTCCTCCGGCAGGATGTCGGACCCGGTTCAGGTGCCGCCGTCGGTCACCCAGGACCTTCTGTGGTGGGGCGTCGAAGGCAACTTGATGAAGGGGGCTCCGTTTTGGCTTCCCTGGCCGGAGGTGACGATCATGACGGATGCATCCCTCACGGGATGCGGAGCTTATGCCAACGAGCTGACAGTCGGCAGTCGTTGGTCTCCGTTGGAGTCCAGACTCCATATCAATCTGTTGGAGCTGAGGGCCGTCAGGCTAGCCCTGAAGGCTTTTCTGCCGACTGTGCGAGGAAAGAATGTCCTGATCCTGACAGACAACACAGTGGCCATGCACTACCTCAACAAAAAGGGGGGGAGGGGGCAGGGTCACTTCCTCTGCAGGGAGGCGATGCAGCTCGAGTTCTGGGCCATCCAGCAGGAAGTTTCAATCTCGGCAGTTCAACGCGACGGCGGATGCTCTGAGCAGGCAGAGTGGGAGTTGGCTCAGGAGATTCTCCTGGAGATCTTCGCCCTTTGGGGGACCCCTCATGTGGATCTCTTCGCCTCCAGTGTCAACCAGAAGTGCGAGAGGTTCTGCTCGCGGGAATTTCAAAAGGAGCCTTGGGGGATGCGTTCGTGGTGGAGTGGTCATTCCCACTGCTGTACGCGTTTCCTCCAGTCCCCGTCGTCCTGCAAGTGCTGCGGAGGTTACGGAAGTTCGGTTCCCGGTTGATCCTCATTGCTCTGGCGTGGGCTCGGAGGACGTGGTACCCGGACCTTCTCAACTTGTCCATCTGCCCTCCACGTAGTCTTCCCTACCGAGTCGATCTGCTCTCACGGGAGGGGGGGGGGGTGTCAGGTTCTCCATCCAGAGGTCAGAACCCTCTACCTTCACGCTTGGCTTCTGAAAGGTTGAGGTATAAGGATTGGGACCTCCCTGAAGACGTGATGGAGGTGTTTCTCTCGGCCCGACGGCCAGCAACAAAGTCTCTGTACCGTTGGCGTAAGTTCTGCGACTGGTGCAGAGTTCAGAATGTGGATCCTTTTGCATGTGACATCACCATGGTTCTGTCCTTTTTACTTTCTTTGGCCCACAGGGGCTTGCAAGTGGGTACCATTAAAGGTTACCTGGCGGCGCTGTCCATCTTTAAGCGCTCGTCTGAAGAGTGTTCCTACTTTAAAATCCCTTTAATTTCACAGTTTCTGAAAGGGCTCACTAATGTCCTCCCTCCGTTCACCGGTTGGGATTTGAACCTTGTTCTCAGGTTTCTAACGGGTGCTCCCTTTGAGCCTTTCCACTCTTGTCCTTTGAGACTGTTGACTCTTAAAACTGTATTTTTAGTTGCGGTCACATCCGCTCCAGAGTGAGTGAGTTACAGGCACTTTCAGTTAAGCCTCCCTTCACTGTTTTCCATAAGGACAGGGTTGTCCTTAGAGTCCGTCCTTCTTTTCTTCCGAAGGTAGTGACGGAATTTCATTTGGCCCAGAAGGTTGTTCTTCCGGCATTCTATCCTCCACCGCATCCTGGTAAGGAAGAGGAGAGGCTCCATAGACTTGATCCTAGGAGAGCTTTAAACTTTTATGTTTCACGCATGTCCTGGGTCAGAGTCGACGATCAACTCTTTATTGGTTACGCTGGAAAGCGTTTGGGACAAGCTGTGACGAAACGGACTGTCTCGCTGGATTATTTTGGCCATCTCGGAGTGTTACCGCTTGGCGGGTAAGGACCCTCCGGCTGGCTTGCGGGCCCATTCTACCAGGGGTATGGCTGCATCTACTGCCCTGCAGAGGGGTGTTCCTATTCGCAACATCTGTGATGCAGCCATCTGGGCTTCAGTACATACATTTGTACGTCACTATTCCCTCGATTCCATCCGAGGACAGGATCTGGCCTTTGGCAAGGCGGTCCTTTGCTCTGCTATTTGATTGGCGATTCTAAATTTCAATTCTAAATTCTTTCCCTCCTCCTTGCTCACTACTGCTTTGGGAGTCTGTCATAGATATGGAATACGTCGGAGGACCCAATCCCCTCGAAGAAAGTTACTTTCTTACCTGGTAACGTTCTTTCGATGGGATGGTCCGACGACGTATTCCATATCACTCCCTCCCTACCTTCCCTGCTGCAGAATTTCTTTTGCGATTGCAGCTTACGTTCCGCAAGGCTTTGTGTCTGACTTGCAGTAGACTAATGTCACACGTTCTGGGGGAAAAAACTACAACTGAGGCTACGGGTGTCGTGCGTCCTACTTATCACATCGGATGACGTCGGAGGAGGTCCTCGACGGCGCATCGACGTCATCGACGCAGACGCCGAAAAGTTTCCGAAGCAGCACAGCTGTGGTGATTACCTGTCATAGATATGGAATACGTCGTCGGACCATCCCATCGAAAGAACGTTACCAGGTAAGAAAGTAACTTGCTCTTCTGGTAGCTTGCATTAATTTAGGAGCTAAACCATCTCCAGGCTTGATGCCAAGTTTGCCTGCTAGAAGAGCACAAGGAAACTGGTATTCTCGTTCTCTGCACCAGCCAGTTGGAAAACATTCTGGCTTGAATTAAAACTGCTCCGGTTTTCCCTCAGTTCAGAAAAGCGCTAAAGGCTTTGCTCTTTAAGAAATTCTTTGCTCCACCCCGAGAGATTCATTCCCTGGCATTAACTCTGTACTGTGCAGCTGGCCACCCTCCGTCCTCCGGGCCCAGGTACCTGCTCACCATGTTACCCTCCTCCACTGCTTCCGGGCCACCCCTTGCACTGGGGTCTGTATCTGTACCCATACAGTCCCCGACACCCTGTCTTTCTTGCTTCTTTTCTGCCCCGCAATTGCCACTTCTCCCCTCTTCCATGCACTTTTCCCCTTTTCCCTTTCCCATGCACTTGCGCGTTCTCCATGCCACTGGGCCTAGTAAGATCGTTGTTTTGTTCTCCCCTGTTCCCCTCCTTTGCCTTGTCGCGCTCTAAAACACTTGTGTATGAGCACAGTATAAATAAAATTTCAATTCAACTCCACTGCAGGCAAGGCCTCACACCGCATCCTATGCCTTGTATGTGCACCCTTTTGTAGCCCTTCTATTGTACAGCACTATGTAAAACCACTATATTCCTTAATGTTTGCTGATTTGTAAATCATAATCATAGCGATCAGTTACCCATCGATTTGATCCTTGTGGGTAGAAGAGGGTTTGAAGAGTTTGATTTCAGTTAAGTATTTGTTTTATGAAATAAGAGTATTGGACTTCACACACCTTTTATCCCAAGGCAGTTACAGCAAGAGAATTTTTAAAATGGAGGGATGTACATAACTTCCCTGTATCGGCTCAGCATGCCGACCCATACCTCCATTTGTGAACTAGTTGAATTGACAATCATGTATAGCACACTGAGGTGTGTGGGGGGGGGCGGGTTCTGTACTTGCTAGAATATCATGGACACACTATACATAATGAGAAGAGCTGGGCTCACAATCCCATTATACACCAGGTGAAATAGATGAACACTCTTTGCATGTTTGTTTATCCCTTACTGGAGACTTGAGCTAGGTGAATATCTAGCCTCTCACATCCTGTTGAATTCTCCTTGAATTAAGGTCTAGAAATCATGTGTTGGACTTTGTAAAGAAACAAAAGTATGGCTTATCAGTGTCCTAGGGAGCCAATCGGAAAAGTTGCATTGTTTGTGTAGATCGCCGTTTTTTGGTTTTGTTGCCACAACCAAATCGCCATAGTCCATATATCCCATTTGGCCTTTTTCAGTAAGTGAACATGTTTGCATTTTGCATCAAATTGCTTAAAATGGGACCTTTTTCCTCTGGCTCACTAATGTAGATATTCCACTTCAGCGCTTTTTTATAGATAGGATGGACCCATATATTGATGCGACTATCTCCGGAATGTTGGGATAAAGGTGTGCCTTGGGGCAGAGAACTGCAGATGCTAAAACAATTAAAACTAATGGGAGCTTTTGGCAGAATAGTTTTATGGCAGATCCCCTTTTAATGTACATGAAAATATTCCTGTTATTATATGTGGGATCCATAGGACACTTTCAACTGTTTACATTTTAAAACCTTCATTGTACATCAGGGATGGGTTGGAAAAAGACTTATTGGATTGGCTGAAGTCTAAAAGGGCCAGCTGGTCAAACAGTATCAGGCCAGGAATTAGTCTAAAAGTAAGTACAAAGCTTTTGTTCTAAACCGGAACAAATGTCAGACTTCAAACTCAAAATACCAGTGTTCTAGTTTCAAGAATGATCTACTTTCCAAGTTCAAAATTCCCTAGTCTTGTAAAGTTTAGTGTGGAACATCACGCTCCTTTATTTGTCTCTTCCCGGGTTTCTGCGTGTGCCTTGTATAGTTAACCCGGACTGTGGGCTGTCTTCCCAGGTTCCTCAAGGTAGATTCAATACAAGCTTACCACAACTACTGATTGGTCTCCCTTACCTTAGAGCATACTGTGATGAATCTGGACTGTTCATCCCTTTGAGGCTTGATAGTTGAGCCCGCTAAGCAAGACCATCCCTAGGCGTCTGGGCAAGTGGGGACTCAATGGGAGTGACTCCCTTCTCTGGAGCAACGACTCCCATTACGGTATGGAACTCCCGGTCCAGAGTACATTGATTGCATACATGGGAATTTGCAAGACTGAAGAATTATCAGAATTTGGTGGATTCAGAACAATCTCTTTGGTTTCAGGTAATGCTGGATCTTGCCCTGAACACCAGTGTCCAAGAAAAACAAGACGCACCTTTTTTTTCCGATGACTTACATAAAACCACGAGGAGGAGAAAGCCCTGCACAGAGGCGAACCTCTGGGACGACGTCCTGGAGGGGCTGAGCCACACTTGACAGCTGAGCAAGCTGTAGCTTGGAGAGTGAATGAAACGCTCACAATATGCTGACAGGCTGACGTCCAGACAGGCAAAGAGACTTGGGTCAAGAGGTAGTCGGGTACAGTAAAGCAACCGTCTCACCTGGTGGCGCGGCCCCCACGTAAACCGTGGTGGGCCGTGGGGCCTGTTAACTGGCGCCGAAACTGGAGTGCAGCAGAGATACCAAATGACTGAACTCTGCAAGAGAGGTGCATTATCTGCCAAGCAGGTGAAGGGAAGCAAAGGCTCCTGAAAAGGTAACGCTGTGGAGATGGGTGTACATTGTGATTTGCTGCTGGGAAAGCCACTGATTTACGGTGAACCGGATAAACCCGAATAGACAAAACAAGCCTTTCGATTGGATTGTGTCCTCCCACGTATTCCTCATCTTGTGATAAATCGTTATCTCCAGCTTCGCTGCTTCGGAAAAAAAATTCTCGGCAGAGGGCGCTGTGCTCGAGGTCGTGGCATTGATTGTCCCTTAATGTACTCCGTACACTGTCGATGTCACCGATGGTATAAATAGCTCGAGCCGCGCCCGTTGCTTCAGTTCGGTTTTTCCGATCGCTTTGCTATCGAGAACGGCGCGCTTCTATTTTCTTAGAAGAAAATGTCGTTATCTTCGATACCTTCGACACCCAGAACTGGGTTTAAAAAGTGTGCAGATTGTGGATCTAAGATGTCGATCACCGATCCCCACCGGATTTGTCTCTGGTGTCTCGGTTCCAGTCACCGAACCGACAACTGCGGGTCCTGCCAATCTATGACCGAAAAAGCTCTTCGTGAGAGGAGAGGTAAACTGTCGGTGGGGAGGGAGGCCTTAAAAAAGGTTTCGTCAAAAAGACACAAGAAAGCGACTGATTCTAAGGAATCGGATCTCCATAGGCACTCAGAGATCTCGATCTAGGAGTAGATCGAGACACTCTTCGTCATCGAAAAAAATGAAGAGGAGACATAGATCTCCCTCATCTTCTTCAGAGTCGACCGAAGAAATTCGTTGTCCGACTAAATCAGATTCTCCCAGTAAGTGGGAAGTATTCTGCAAAAAGATGGAGGTTTTCGAGAATGCAGCCCCGACCCCCTCGAAAAAGCCATACCCCTAAAATCGCTCCATTGGACGACAAAGGGAAGTCCAAGGCTACCATGGCCAAGACCAGTAGCGTCGAGGAATCCAAAAAACCTCGAGTCGATGTAAAACCGTCGAAGACTCTTCGAGAGTCGAGCACCTCTCCAGTGCCATGCAAGAAACACAAGTCGTCGAAGACTTCGACAGCTTCGTCGACGCCCTTGACATCGATAATTTCGACGCCAAAGCCAAATGCGTCACTGACGCCATTATCGAGGTAATCTTCGAAAACTTCGAAGACGAAATCAAACTTCAAGGGATTTGCCATTTCCTTCGAAGCAGATGGAAGAGGAAGAAAGGAGATTCACTCCTTTGCCCAGGTCAGACTTTTTCAAATCTGTCAGCAATCTATGAAGTCTGCTTGAGAAGAAGACGAGGTTACTCCTTTGGGAGTTACTTATGGTACAAGACAAGTTCCTGAGGAACTTATTGACCAAGAATCTAGAATGAGAGACCTGAGTGATACTCTACATTCTGCCAGTGGAGTTGACACATCCCCAGAATTAGAGTTCGCCAAACCTGATCCTGCAGAGCATGGAGATGCTGGATACAGGGGTCTTATGACCAGGGTAGTTGAATATATGGGTTGGGGTAATTCACCCATTTTTGAACAAGATGGCATGACGGATATAATCGTAAAGGGACCTCAGAAAGATCCTGTTCTCCCTTTTCACAGGGCCCTTCAAAGGACTGTGGAGAAAAACTGGGAGAAACCAGAAACTATTGCTGCTGCAGATAGCACTTTTCCAAGAAAATATAGAGCAGCTGGAAAGGATCCTGAATATTTGAATAAACATCCGACTCCAGAGAGTTTAGTCATTCAGGCAGCATCTACTTCAAAACAAACTGCTTATCCAACTATCCCTCCAGATAGAGAGGATAAAAAAATGGATGCTTGGGCACGTAAAGTTTTCACGTCAGGCAATATGGCACTTAAGTCGGCAAATGTCACCTGTACCCTAGCCAGGTTTACCCATACCACGTGGGACTGTATTTCGGCGGCGGCTGATCATATTCCGGAAGGCGAGGAAAGGGAAGGCTTCCTGAATATAGTCAAAGATGGGAAGGAGGCAATGGGGGAATGTCTCCAGTCTGGACTGGATACTGCTGATGGTATCAGCAGATCCATGGCTGCAAGCGTTGTGCTACGCAGATTTGCGTGGTTGAGGAAGTCGGGATTTGCACCAGACGTGCAAGCTAGACTCCTCAACATGCCCTTTGATGGCTCGAGGCTCTTTGGCAGAAAGGCTGATGAAAGCCTAGATAAACTTCAGACCTCGAAAGCGGCAGCTAAATCACTTAGCGCCTCTTTGCGCCAGCCTCTAAAACCCTATTCCGGCTCATCTTCCTGAAGGGGTCGTTCTTTTCGATACTACTCCTCTTTTGGTAGAGGAAGAGGACAGGTTTCTCAAAGGGGCAAAAGAAACTTCCCTCGTGGAGCACAAGGAAGAGGTGCAAAATCAGCCTCAGGAGCGGCATCTGTACCCTCAGCCACTCCTGCAGCCGCCTCCAAATCCCTCTGAGACCTTGTTGCACAAAACACCAGTGGGAGGCAGGATCTCTCAACATCTGAATGGCGGGGCATTACCTCAGATGCTTGGGCACTGGAAACAGTAGCCCAAGGTTACTGTCTCCCCTTTCTAAGAAGGCCTCAGAATCATCCACCGGGAGCCAACTCCGCCAAAATTCCGTATCCGCTCCTGTTGCAGGAAAATTTAACCCTGCTAGAGAAAGGTGCCATAGAACTGGTACCTGTAGCGGAGAGGAACAGGGGTTGGTACTCCCCATATTTTCTCATCCCAAAAAAGGACGGAGGCCTGAGACCCATCTTGGACTTGAAAAACTTGAACAAGTTCCTCAGGAAGCACAAGTTCAAGATGGTGACTCTTTCTCAGATCCTTCAGGCTCTCCAACTCCAAGATTGGTTGGTATCATTGGACCTACAGGATGCTTACTTTCATGTGCCAATCCATCCAAAGCACAGAAAGTACCTGAGGTTCGCGATTGCCAATTCTCATTATCAGGTTAGAGTTCTGCCATTCGGGTTGACTTCCGCCCCAAAGGTTTTCACCAAACTGTTGGCGGTTGTGGCAGCAAGTCTCAGGAGAGGAGGTATTCACATATATCCCTACCTGGACGACTGGTTGATCAGAGCAAGTTCTCCAGAACAAGCTCAGGAACATCTTTCGATCACCTGCCACTTCCTCCACAAACTGGGCTTCTCCCTCAATTTCAAGACGTCCCACATGATACCATCCCAGAAACTCCAGTTTATCGGAGCAGTCTTGGACACTTCATCGGGAAACGCCTCGCCTCCCGAAGTGAGAGCTCTCCACATCCAGCAGATGGTAACGAAGTTTCAGAATGCCCAACATCTACCGGCCTTCGAATTTCTCAGGTTGCTCGGCCTCATGGCATCCTGCATTTTCCTAGTACCAGAGGCCAGGTTGAGAATGAGATCCCTTCAATGGGCACTCAGAACTCAGTGGTCCCAGTTCTCAGGGAATATGTCGGATCTTCTGCAAGTCACGAGGGCAGTTGCTCAGGATCTTCTATGGTGCGCTTGCAATGACAACATTCTCAAGGGAGTCTTTTTGGCAACCATGGCCGGAGATAGCGGTAGTGACGGACGCCTCACTCACGGGGTGGGGAGCACACACCAACGATCTGACAATCAGCGGTCGTTGGTCTCCATCGGAGTCCAAACTACACATCAACCTATTGGAGCTGAGGGCAATCAGACTAGCTCTGAAGGCCTTTCTGCCCTCTGTACAGGGAAAGAATGTCCTGATAATGACGGACAATACAGTGGCCATGTACTTGCTCAACAAGAGAGGAGGTGTAGGGTCACTGCCACTGTGCAGAGAAGCAATGCAGCTCTGGTTCTGGGCAATACGAGAAGGAATCTCTGTCGGCAATTCCCCTAGCCGGAGAGAAGAACATGGCGGCAGGCAGAGAACGGTCTCTCACGAGTGGGAGCTGGCTCAGGAAGTCCTTCTGGAGATCTTCGCCCTTTGGGGAACCCCTCAAGTGGATCTGTTTGCCACCGCGATCAACCGGAAGTGCCATCAGTACTGCTCAAAGGAATTTCCTCAAAGAGGAGCTCTGGGAGACGCATTCGTACTGGAGTGGTAGTTTCCACTGCTGTACGCGTTTCCCCCAGTCCCTGTGATTCCTCAAGTAGTCAGGATGTTGAGAAAGTTCAGGAAAACCATGATCCTAATTGCCCCGGATTGGGCCAGGAGAACGTGGTACCCGGACCTTCTAGACATGTCCATCTGCCCTCCAATATGTCTTCCGCAAAGAGAGGATCTTCTCTCGGAAGAGGAAGGTCGGGTTCTCCATCCAGAGGTCAAGACACTCGACCTTCACGCATGGTTTCTGAGAGGTTGAGATGCAAGGATTGGGATCTTCCGGATGACGTAATGGAAATCTTGCTTTCGGCCAGAAGACCAGCAACAAAGTCTTTGTACCGATGTCGCTGGAACAGGTTTAGTAACTGGTGCAAAGACAAGGATGTGGACCCTTTTCAGTGTGGCACTCCAATGGTACTCTTTTCTACTACATCTAGCTAATCTGGGGCTCCAGATAGGAACAATCAAAGGATACCTTGCTGCGCTGTCCATATTTCAAAATACCGTTAATAATTCAATTCTTAAAGGGGCTTACTAATGTTTACCCTCCAGTACCTTTTCATGTACCAACTTGGGACTTAAATTTAGTATTAAAATTCTTGACTTGCATACCTTTTGAGCCTCTGCACTCATGTCCATTGAGTTTTTTGACTCTAAAAACTGTCCTCCTTGTGGCCCTATCATCAGCCCGCAGGGTTAGCGAACTTCAGGCTCTCTCATGCAAACCACCATATGCTATTTTTTATAAAGATAAGGTAGTCCTTAAAGTTAAACCTTCGTTCTTGCCAAAAGTAGTCTCGGACTTCCATTTGTCACAAAAAATAGTACTACCAACTTTATATCCTCCTTCTCTTCTGGGCAAAGAAGAGGAGAGATTACACAGATTAGATCCCAAGAGGGCTCTTAGTTTTTACATCTCAAGGATGGCTAAATTGAGACAAGATGACCAACTGTTTGTGGTCATTCAACTATGGCTAATATGATCCAGCGGGAAAAGGTCTGTTTTGTTACAGATAAGCCTAATTTATGACCATAAATGAGTGTGCGTAGTGTGCCTACACAGTCGGGAGAAAGGGGAGTGTTACATTTAACATATTCTTTACCGAATGCCTACATTTTCCCCTCCCCCCCCACCCCCCCCCTCCCCCCTCTCCTCCTAATAATTTTTCTGGGTTCTTTTATCATGGAACACACCATTTAAATTCTGTCCCTCCTGCCATAAAAAGTAACCCTGGAGAGACACTCCTAAAGTGTCTAATCGGTGTCTTCATAAAGATCACTCCAAAAAACTCTGCGCTGCCTGTCAGCTTTTTCGCCTTATGACTCCTAAAGATCGGCAGACCAAACGTTGGGCAGCCCATGCTATGCAGTTGGAGGCTTCTATAGATGAACCAACGGGCGCCGAAGAGACAGAGGAGGAACAATTAAGCACACAAAGTGACGCCGAAGACGAAATTGAAGCTACAGCTTCCCAAGTGCCGTTCCTACCCTCTGAAAAGAATGCCAGTGGCATCGCTATGGAGACCACACCCGGCGATAGTGGCACACAAGCGCATAGGAAACAAGGGGAATCTCACACACATTCTCCAGATAAGCACATAACCCCTAGCCTTTCGACATACCATTGTTGAAGCACAGCCACGCGGAACAGAAGCGCTGTACCAGCGATTCTACCCTGACGCAGTCCTCTGTGCACCATGACAGTTGCCCGAAACAAGCACTGAATGAAAAATCTTGCGCGCATAAAGATGGGGCCAAAAGTGCACGCAACTGAACATACTAATGCGCATTTCCTCCAGTATTCAGACTCCCGAACGTACATCGAAGACTAGTACATTAGAGCCGGCTTCAAAACAACTGTCGAAACGCACTAATTTACAAACTAGTATTTCGGCGCAGGTCCATACATCACGGAAACAGTCACTACACCGAGCCATTTTCACCTGTTACATGTTTTACATTCTAGTCCTACAAATACCCAGAAGAGGTTATGTACCCTTTTCATGCGACACCTAAAACAGGTTCTTGGGCAAAGGAGAGGTTTCAACAAACTATTGACAAAGTATTATCCTTTCTCCAGCATTGAATCTTTCATGGATTCACATGCTGTGAATATTCCCCGTTGTCAGGCTGGGAACCTCAGTCATTTTTTAAATAGCGTTTTCCCGTGGAAAACTTCGACACTTTAGTGTCCTATCAACGTCTTTTTGGGTTTCTTTAGCCACCACCAATAGGACGTAAGGTATAAATAGCCCCTCCTCTGCGGCTTCCCTTCAGATTTTAACTTTCACCAAAGTGTTGGGATCACCTCGTGCTCGTTCTGATTCTACACGTGTGGTGTGTTGTGGTTGTTTTTCTCAATGTCTTCGGGAAAAGTTTTTTTCGGCCCTGCACGACTTGCGGGTTGAAGGTGTGTGAGGGGGACAGGTACATGGACTGCCTATATTGCCTCTACCCTCATCACTGTCGATTCCTGTGACATCTGTAAAGGATTCTCTCAGAAAACGCTTAAGGACCGCAATCAGCGGTTGGTGTGTTGGTTGAATGAGGGTACCTACCCTTCATCTGAGGTGGGATCGGTTCGTAGCCTGGCTTCTGAGAGACCTGTTCACAGTTCCTCACTGGTCAATGTCAGCTGAACCACTGGCTAAGAAGTCTCAGCCTTCTGGTACAGAGAAGAGTGGTTGCGCCTCTTCGGGCAAACGCCTGCCGAAGGGGGCGCCGTCTTCCAAGCATGGTCGTTCAGACCATGGGTCGGAGGGATGGCCCGGAAAAACATCTTGATTGGTGAAAGACAAGCACTCTTCCAAACGCTTCTCTTCAGGAGACCATCGTAGGTCATCCTCCAGTAGAGCGTCAAAGCATCGATCCAGTGGGACCAAACGGGTGGGATCGCCTGAAAAAACTATGCCACAGGTGGCGGTTCCAGCTACGCCATCGTCGACTGGAGTCCTGTCGTCGATGGTTTCGCTGCCAGCTACAGTGCCTGCCTCTACGATTGTGTCTTCGGCTCTGTCGGCTGCGATTGAAAAAGGCCCGAGGTTCTCGTCGATGAACAACTTGTTGCTAACAGGTGGGGCATGGCAGCCTTCTGCTTTTGACGCCCTTCTGCCTGACACTCTTCTACAGCATGAGGCGGCCCTTTCAGTGTCATCGGTGGAGGATGAACGGGAGCCGGTGGTGAATCCGATGGGCCTCGGCTTGCAGTGTGTTGGCACTTCGACGTCGATGGGAGTGGGGTCTGGTCCATCCAGTTACCCTCTGGTGAACACGCAGGTGATGCTTTCGCTCCAGGTCCTGTGTACACTACAGCTCTTGTTGGGTCAACTAGATTCAAGATTGCCTCCCCTGAGTGTGGCCCCTATCGTTGACGTGGCAGGTGTCCCTCCACGTTCGACGGCTGCTTCTGAGTTGCTGACACCTCGGCCGATGAGCGAAGGACGATCTTGTTCCCATCCTGAAGAGGGTGAGCTGATGGACTCTGATTCGGACTGTGTGCGCCTAGGTACACTATGTCTAATGTCTCTTCGCCGTCGAGAGATACGACATGGGATTCGGATGTGGAAATGGAAACGCCACATAGTCCAGCACAACCATCTCCTCCTGATGTGGGGGCATTCCATAGGCTTGTATTGAATTTGGTCTGACTCCGGAGGAGGGACGAAAGGAATGTTTCCTGTTTGACCACATGGGCAAGAGACGAAAGGCGGTGTTCGCCGTTCCAATCCTGGACCATATTTGGCAGGAGGGCCTACCCACAATGCGCCATCCCTTCGCAGAACCAGCAGTCAAAGGAAGGCTGGAGAAGAAATTTAAGGCCCCGGCGTCTACGCCGAAGTGCTTGGCTTCACAGCCCACCCCTGAATCGGTGGTGTCGGCAGCTAGCCGAAAAGCCAGAACCCAGCACAAGTGTGCTACACCTCCTGATAGTGATGCCAGACGATAGGATGCCTTCGGAAAGAGGTTTTGACTGTGGGAGCAACAACGGTGAAGGCCGCCAACTCGTTGGCAATCATGGCTTGCTATGATCGCGAGATGTGGCATCGGCTGGCCCCTCTGTTGGAACACCTACCTGAGGAGCACCGTAAAGCTGACATGCTGTTAGTGCGTGAAGGTGAGGAGGCGTTGAATCACAGTATTAACATCGCTGTGGATTTAGCAGAATCTGGTTTCAAACAGATTAACAATGGTGTGGTACTACGTCGATAAGCCTGGCTTAAGTGCAGAGACTTTCGGCCAGAGGTACATTGCAAAGTTTTGGACATGCCCTGTGAGGGGGAGCAGTTGTTTGGGGAGAAAACCTGAGTTGTACTCGGGAGTTCAGACTTTCTAAACAGCTGTTTGTGGTTTATGGACCCTCCGTCAAGGGACGGGCAATATCCAAGCAGGGACTGGCTCGCTGGGTGTCATCGGCTATCTCACTCTGCCACACTAAGGCAGGAAAGCCTCTGGAGAGAAGTCCCAAGGCACACTCAACGAGGTCTACAGCTTCGGCGGCAGCATTATGGTCAGGGATTCCGCTGGTGGACATTTGCCAGGCGGCCTCCTGGTCAGTGCTGCATACCTTTACTCGACATTACTGTCTGGAACAGCAGCATGGTGCGGATGTACAAGTGGGACATGCAGTCCTGCAACGCCTTTTGCAGTAAGGTAAGCCCCGCAGCTTCGGGGTATCTATTTGAATGTTATCACTGCTGGTTTTTCTGGTCTCATGTATGTAATTCTGTGATGTATTGGTTTGCATTGCACACCTGCATGCATGATTGATACTGCTATGTAATCTATTCACAGCATGTGAATCCATGAAAGATCCAATGCTGGAGAAGGGCGTAGTTTCTTACATGTAACTCCATTTCTCCAGCGTTGGTATCTTTCATGGATTAACATGCGCCTAGCCGGCCGCCCCTACATGCAAACCTGGTTCGGGTTTCCTCTATTTTTGAGGTTAAAATCTGAAGGGGAAGCTGCGGGGCTATTTATACCTTACGTCATATTGGTGGTGGCTAAAGCCCCCAAAAAGACATTGATGGGACACTAAAGTGTCGACGTTTTCCAGGGGAAAACGCTATTTTAAAAATGACCGAGGTTCCCAGCCTGACGACGGGGACTATTCACAGCATGTGAATCCATGAAAGATACCAATGCTGGAGAAATGGAGTTACAGGTAAGAAACTACTCCCTTCTTTTATGGAGAAATATCACTTAATCAAAGACAGATGGAACTAATACAAGGGTAGCCTCCCTCTAAATCCTGTAGATTACAGGTAGATGCCCTTTTCCATGATGCAAGCCTTACAGAAGAGGTCCTTGATTTAGACCTGAATAAGACGGATTATGACAAGGATCAATATTGTGGTGACTATGCTTATAATGAAGATACATTTTTAATTCCTTCAACTACGGGTGGGGAACAGCCTGTAGCTGAATCTCCTGTACTTGGTCAGATTTGATATAATCTGCTTAAAGCAGCAGAGCACTTAAAAATTCAGACACAAGATGTCCCACGAGATCTACATTTTATAGGTGAGGTGCTATAGGAAAAGACGTCAATAGGACACTTTATTCCAATGCTTAAATCAGTGTCCAAAGGAATAAAACCTTTAGAAACACCTATCAAGGCTGTTAATCCCACAGTGGAAAAAACATTTTGCCCAGCAGCATCTGACCCCATGCACATGGTCGCCTAAATCCTGTCTCACTGGTGGTTACCACCACCCTCAAGCGTGTGGCCTCCCTTAACTGCCACAGACGCTCCCCCTAAGAAAAAGGAAAGTAAAAAGTATTTTGCCCTAGGTAAAAAGGGGACACCTTCAGCTGCATATCAGGTGCATATTGCTAACAATACCACTCTTCTTTTCAGCTATAATGGAGCACTCTGGGACAAGGTCCAGTCACATCTGAACTCAGTACCTGATCCTCTTTGCACTCAACTTTTAAATACAGTAGTCCAGTACAAACAAGTGGCTAACAATATTATAAACGGAAATCTAGATGCAGCTGACAATGTGGGTAGAATTGTAGTGGAATGTACAATACTTAAGTGCCATGCTTGGTTGCGACAATCTGGGTTTAAGCTGGAGACTCAAGCATTGTTACTTAATATGCCTGTTGAAGATGTGGTGTTTGGAAAGGCAGTGGATGACTCCTTGGAGACTGCTGAAAGAGCGTGAAACTATGAAATACTTAAACCCAATTTCTTACAAACCCTGTATTCAGCAGGGTGTTTAACACACACAGAATTGTTCAAAACAAACATCCACGCGTATCACAATCCACCTTCAACCTAGGATCATCCTCCTCCTCCTCTTGGTAGTCCAACACATCACAAACGCACCCCTTTCAATCCACCTATCAAAGGGGATCCCGACGAAGTAGAAGTCGCTCTATAGCAGCAGCCGCTAAAGGCTCCACATAACATTGGCAATCAAGTTCAAGTTCCCTTGCATGTTTCCTCAATAGGGGGTTGTGCACTGTACACCCACGCATGGGATGAAATCGCCTCTGACAAGTGGGTTCTTTCCACCATGAACAAGGGGTACTCTGTACAATTCCTCACCAAACCTCGCAACCATCCACCAAGACAGCGAAGGATGTTGCAAGAACTTAAACGCATTTTACAAGAAGAAACTACTTCTACTACAGAAAGGAGCAATAGCGCATGTCCCTCCTCAAGAGGTAAACAAAGGTATTTATTCAACTTATTTCTTTGTTCAAAAAAGAATTTGACTATGCGCTCTGTGTTAGGCCGATGTCCACCAAACACGTATGTCAAACTGCAAATGTTTCAAATGTCTACCATTCAGGAATTAATCCCGCTCTTAAAAGGGATTTCATGGCAACACTGTATTTGAAAGATGCATATTTTCATATTTCAATGTTGCCAGCGCACAGAAAATACCTTGGGTTCAAAGTCGGAACAACTCATTACCAGTTCAAGGTGCTCCCCTTTGGCATATCCTCAGCGCCAAGAGTGTTCACCAAACTACTTGCAGTGGCAGCTTCCCACCTGCGCAGACAGTCTACCCCTGTGTATCCGTATCTCAATGACTGGCTCATAACAGGAGAGACACCACAGAGATGTCATCAAAACACCCAAGAAAAAAAGCAACCTGCTTTTCAGGCTAGGCTGCTCAATCAACGAGAAAAAATCAAGTCTCGTTCCAAGTGAAACAAAACTGTTTCTTGGGGCCCAAATTAAATTAAAGACGCTTTAGTCCTCCCCTCCAAAAAGAGGGTAGAACATTTCCTACAACAGATTATACATTATCTAGCCGGTTGTCGGATAACTGTACGGAAAACTATGCGCCTACTAGGGATGATGGCTTTCTTCATTTACATAGTACCTCTCATGCCTAACTGCGCATGTGTCCGATGCAACAGTGCCTAGCAAAACAATGGTTGCAGGCAAGCTGTCAGTGGGAGGATTTAGTGCACATTTTCCAGAACATAGTTCATTCACCCCCCACCCCATGCAGTAGAAGCCACTCTTATCAGACGCATCGCTGTTGCGGTGGGGTGCACATCTCAATTACACTGTTCATAGCAGAGGATCACATTCGCTAACCTCGACGCATACAGGGTACATCGCACTAAGGATACTATTACAAGCCACACCCTGGCAACGTCCCTTTTCAAACTTCGAAAACTTCATGTGCAATTTACTGCGACTTCCACTAGATTTCAGACTATGCCAAGCATGTGAATCTAAGCAGATACAAGCATCAGAAATTATGATGATGATTAATGTATCCCATATCTTTTTTTTTTTTTTTTTTCAATTTTGTTTTATTGGCATTTTCATAATATAACAAAAGGGCGCAGAACATTTTCACAAATTGTGCAAGTAACAGGCCCAAACCCCCCCCCCTCGCCCACCCCAAACACCCCCACCCCCCCCAAAAAAGGAAAAAACCAAAAAACTTAGTCCTCATAGCGCCGTTCTGCTGGGGAGCCACTATGTAAGCTCCGAGAGTCTGGAGCTCCTGGAAGAGCGAGAGCGTTAACTATTAGAAATGGCTGAAGAACTACCATCCTCCCCCGGGCCGAGGGCCCTGTCCGCTCCTTGTCCCCCTTGAGGATCAGTGCACATCCCAACCCCATGTCTGCTGTGCCTCGTACCAGTTTGCGTGGAAAGAGCCCAAATTATTGTTCATCATTGCCGTCAGTTTATCCATCAGGTACATGTTTTTTACCTTTTTTAACCAGTTCTCCTTCGATGGGGTCTCCGGGCTCTTCCATTTCTGGGCCAGTGCTACCCTTCCCGCCCTTAGCATTGTCTCCCACATCCTAGGGTATCGGGGAATGTCCGAGTCCTCCGGGGGGAGGCTCAGCAGCATTGTCAGGGGGTTCTGGGGGAGAAGCTCATCAGAAACTTCGGCGATCCAGCCCCTCACCTTCTCCCAGTATGCCTGGGCTTTCGGGCAGTGCCACCACATGTGCCCTCTCGTACCGACCTGGCCACATCCCCTTGGGCATGCGGGGGACACTCCCGTGTACATTTTAGCCAACTTCATTGGTTCTCTGTGCCACCCCTGTAAAATCTTGAAGTTGTGTTCCATGTCTGCCGTGAATAAGTTCCTATGGAAGGCTATTTTAAATATTCTCGCCCAGGCGTCCTCCGAGATCTCATCCCCCGCTAAGTCATTCCAGAACGAGCGGAACCCCCTCCTCTCCCCTAGGTTAACCGTGTTCAGTAGCTTGTACATCCCTGATACCGCACCCTTCCTGGAGGTTGCCGAGTCCAGGAGCTTCTCGAAGGGGGTCAGCTGTCTTTTCAGGTTCTGGCCCCAGGCCTGGTCACATAGAATTCCCTTCAGGCGGATGTATTCAAATATGGAGAGGGACCCCTGACCGAGGGCGTCCTTCAGTTCCTCATATGGCCGGAATTCTCCTTCTCTGAACATCTGCCCCGCCCACTCCATTCCCATGTCCGACCACGACTGGGCGTTGCGGAACCCCCTGCTTCCCAGATTGAGGGGGTGACCCCAAAGAGAGGACATCGGCGATGGCCATGATGTTAGGTGTGCCGTCTGGGGACCCTCCCTCCAGAGGACTCCCAGGGTTGGGTGGGTTTTGAGTCTGTTCGGAATAAACTTGCTAGGGGCCCAAAGGAGGTCTCGAATCTTTAGTGGGTGGGCATCCATGTCCTCCAGGTATGACCAGTAAGTGCCCATCCCCTCTTTCATATGTTCTAGGAGGACGCGTAGTTGGGCTGCCCGGAAATAGAGTTGAAAGTCTGGTAACCCAAACCCTCCCTCCTCCCTCGGTAAGGTCAGGACCCTATTGGCAGTTCTCGGGGTCTTGCCCTGCCATATGAATTCCCGCATCGCATTCTGGAGGGCTCTGAAGGACCGGTCAGGGACTACAGATGGGAGGGCGGTGAAAAGATATAGAAGTCGCGGGAGAATGTTCATTTTCACAGCCGTCATGCGGCCGTACCAAGACAGAATCATAGACCTCCACCTCCTCAAATCAGCGGTGATTCCTGCCACAACGGGATCGTAGTTAGTAGGGGCCAGATTGGTTAAGTCCCGAGTGAGGAGGACTCCCAGGTATCGAATGGAGGCCTTTCCCACCGATATTCCCTCTAGGCTGGCGAGGGCGTCCAAGCCCGGGTCCCGGGTTCTCATAGGGAGCAGGACTGATTTGGACGCGTTGATCTTGAGACCAGAGAAACGCCCGTAGGTAGCCATCAAGGAGAGGAGCGGGGGGAGCGAGGATTTCGGGTCTACTAAGTAAGCCAGGATGTCATCTGCAAACAGGGAGAGCTTAAATTCCACCTCCCCCCTCTTAATCCCCTTAATCTCTGTGTGGGCTCTGACTGCTATGGCTAGAGGTTCCATGGAGAGGATATAGATTAGAGGGGAGAGCGGGCATCCCTGTCTTGTCCCCCGCGACAGGGGGAAGGGCTCCGACAGCCCACCATTGACTTGGACCCTGGCCCTCGGGGCCCTATATAAAGCCGCCACCCATTCCCTGATGTGTGGACCAAAGCCCATTTTTTGGAGGGTAAGTTCCATGAATCTCCACTCCACCCTGTCGAACGCCTTTTCCGAATCTAGAGACAGGACGCTCGCGTCCAGGTCTGACCTCTGGGCATAGTGCATCAGGTCTATGGTCTTCCGGATGTTGTCTGAGCCCTGTCTCCCCCTAATAAATCCTACCTGGTCGCCATGGACCAATTTCGGCAAGACCCCCTCCAACCGTCCCCCAAGCACCTTGGCCAGGATCTTCACGTCAACATTCAACAGGGAGATGGGTCGGTAGGAGGAGCATTCCCTGGGATCCCTGCCGTCCTTGGGGAGCACCACAATAATTGCCTCCATCATGGAGTCCGGAAGAGACCCCCCCTCCAGCACCGCGTTGAACACTTTTACCAAATGGGGGGAGAGGGCCGAACGGAACCTTTTGTAAAAGTAGACAGAGTACCCGTCCTCGCCCGGGGAAGTGCCCACCTTCATTCCTCCAATCGCACGCTCTACCTCGTTCTCGGTCACCGGGCCCTCCAACCCCTCCGCTATCTCCCTGGTCAGGGCCGGGATCTGGATTGAATTCAGGAACCCCACCATCTCCGCCTCCTCTCCATTGTACTCGGACGAATATAATTTCTCATAATATCGGCGGAAGGCTTCGCCAATGTGGGGTGTGTCGTGGCCTACCTTTCCCACCTCGTCCTTAACCTCTTTCACTAATCGGCTTTTCTGCACCTCCCTCAGTTTCCAAGCCAGAATCCTGTCCGCCCTGTCCCCTTTTTCATAGTACTTTTGTTTGACCAGTTGGAGACTCCTCTCCGTCTTGTGGAGGAGGAGATCCTTCAATTGGAGTCTGTAGTCGTCCAATGCGGTCACCTGCTCGCTGTCTAGGGGAACCGTGGGGAGACCCCCAGGTTGGAGTAGGGCGATTTTCTCCCTGAGGTACCTTTCCTGGCCCTCCCTTTGCCTTTTTTTCTGGGCTCATATTTTAATCAGGGTTCCCCGTAAGGTTGCCTTAAAGGCGTCCCAGAGGGTATGTGGACCCACCTCCCCGTTGTCATTAAGCTCAAAAAATTCCGTGATGGCCTCGAGGACCTCCTGGGATAGGACTTCGTCCCTTAACAGGGAGTCGTTGCACTTCCATCTCCCTCTGCGTTCGTGTAGGCCTCCCCTTGCTATTGTAGCTCGGACCAAGTCGTGATCAGACCAGGGGACGGGGTCTACCCTGTGGCCCGAGACAAATGGACGTAGGGTCTCGTCTACCAGGATGTAGTCTATCCTGGAAAACGACGTGTGGATGGCTGAGTAATATGTAAAGGAGGGGGAGTCTGTTCTAGGGAGGGGGATCGTGTCCAGCAGGCCCAATTCTAGGTTGACTTTTTGGAAGGTGCGCGCCATGATCTCATCCGCAGCCCTAGAGGAATGCGGGCCTGCTCGTTTCCTGTCCAGGGTGGGGTCCAGAACCATATTGAAGTCCCCCCCCACCACCACCGTGCCGTGGATGAAATATTTGAGTTTGTCCCCCACCTCCTCCCAGAACTGGGCTTGGCCTTCGTTTGGGGCATAGATGGCCGCTAGGGTCAGTGGGGCGCCCTGCAGGGACCCCCGCACCAGCAGGTAACGGCCCCCCGGGTCTTTCAGCGTGGCTTCTTTCTCGAAGCCCACGTGTTTCGCTACCAGGATGGCTACCCCTCTTTTTTTGCACTTGTGGGATGCACTGTGGACCTCGCCAATTCCCCCTCCCCGCATTTTGGGCTCCTTCCCCTGTGGCCAGTGAGTCTCTTGAAAGAAGAGAAAATCCAGGTGTGCCCTTCTAAATTCCCTGCAGAGCAAGGACCTCTTGGTGGGGGTGTTTAACCCACGGACATTAAGTGAGCCCACTCCCAGGGCGGGCAGCCCGTCAGCCATAGTCACTATTTTTCTCTCTCTCGGTCAACTCCTCCCCTACGCTCTTCCCCGTGTGCTCCGTTATTTCGACTCTGTGATCCCCTTTGCCTCCCGCGCCCTCCCCCCGGGTGGGCTTAAAACAAAACCCCAACTGCCCCCCTTCCCCAAACCGTAACTGAACTTCCCCAACACCCGTGGTCCCCCCCACCCCCCGCCCCGGCGTCCAGCCAAATAGTTCTGCCATCACTGGCTTTTGGCCGAACCACCAGCCTGCCCACCTCGGCCAGGCAATCTGCATTAGAAGCTCATCTCCTTGAGCCCCCTAAGATCTCCCGCGGCTATGACCCCTCTGCGGACCCCACCTACTTGCAGGTCGTAGGGACGTTGATAGTAGTGAATCCTCTGAGTCTGCGTCCCTCCGACCAGGACACGCCGGGGTGCCCCCGTGCTCAGTCCCCGGAGTCATTACGTTCTCCGTCCTTTGAAGGGGAGGGGGTGTTCATTTTCCTGAATTTCCTCGCGCCGGTGCGCTTTCTCCTCTCGCCAGGCGGGCCAGGGCCTCCGGGTCTCCCGTGCTCTGGCCCCGATGGGCCCCTCCGGGGGTTCGTGTCCACTGCGTATTCTTGTATGGCTCCCCTTATGTCCTCTTCCGTGATCAGGGTTGATCTTTGGCCCATGTATTCGAAAGTCAGGGAGAAGGGGTAGCCCCATCTGTAGCGCACTCCCTTTTCCTTAAGCACCTGTGTGAGAGGGCGGCACATCCTACGCCTGGCCAGCGTGTAGGCGGAGAGGTCTTGGTATATCGAGACTTGCGCGTTGTTATAAGTGATTTCCCTAGCCTTTCTGGCCTCCTCCAACACCTTCGTCTTCTCTGAGTAGTAGTGAAACCGGACCAGAATCGACCGGGGGGCCCCGGCCCTGCCCCCCGCCCTGTGCACTCTGTCAAAAGTTGGCTCGGTTGTCATTTCCTCCGTGAACAGGAGAGTAATGATGTCTCGTACTGCTCGGGTGACGTCCCTCTCCGTTTCCCCCTCTATTTCGGGCACCCCAAAGATTCTGAGGTTGTTCCTCCTCTCCCTGTTTTCGAAATCGTCCATCTGCCGGGCCCTCTCCTCGTCCCTCCTCTCCAGGGCTTCCAACCTCATGCTATATTGTATGTCTTGGACTGCTATGGAGGATTGGTTGGACTCGACCTGTAGGAGCCTGTCCTCAATCTTGTCCACCCTCTGGTCCATTTTTTCAAATTTTTGGGCAATGTCGGAGCGCATGTCCCTTATTTCCTGTAGGATCGAGGCAAAGCCCCTTTCCATTGCCGCCGAGGAGGGGGAAGCTTCCCCCGATTGGGCCATGATTCCTTCGCGGGTTAAGCCTTTGTCACCTCTTTCAACCCCCCGGAAGCGGTATCTCTGCAAGGCTTCCCTCCAGCTCATGTGGTTCTTCCCTGTGTCCTGTCGTCTAGGTCCCCGACGGGGGGCGGGGGGTCCCCTACTGGCCCGTTCTTCCTTGCTTGGGTTGTGAGCTCCACAGGTGACCCAAATGGGGGGGCAAAGTCCGGGGGGGGCGGGCACACGCCCCACCTGTTCTCAGGCGGGGGCCTCACACCCTTTTCAAGTGCCTCGTGGTCTTCTGGGGCCTCCTCCGGTCTCCTGGGGTGGGGTGGATCAAGGGGGCCCAACCTTCCAATCCAAATAAGGGGGGGGGACGTTGTGGTCGCTTTGTGAGTCCTGGGGGGGGCACCCCCGGGCGGGCACACGCCCCACCAACTGCTGGTGGGGGCCTCTCACCCTGGTCGCCCCCGCCTCGGGCCTTGTTGTCTCCGGGGTGGGGGGGGGCCTCGTCCACAGACCCCGCCTTTGGTCTTTTTGTTTTTGGGGTTCCGCCCCGCTCGGGGCGCTCACCTGTGGGGGGGCGAGCCCCAGCCCGCCGGGGCTCCCCTTGCTTTGCTGTGCTGGGCTCCGGCGCTGGTGACCCCCGAGGGGGAGGGGGGGGGAGCTGCCCCACTCCTATCTTTCACTCCCGGGTGGGGGAGGGCTCCGAGTCCCCGGGGGCACCGCTCCAGGCCCCCGGGTGCCGCCTCCTCCGCTGACCTGGTCTACGCTGTCGGGGGGGGCCGCCCCGCTCCTTCTCTTCACTTTCGGGGGGGGGGGGTGGATGCCGATTCCCGGGAGCCCTGCTCCGATCCCCCTGATGGTGCCTCCTCGCCGCGCGGGCCGCGCGGGCCGCCCCGGCGCTCTTCGCTCTGGTCTGGGCCGCGGGGGGAGGGGCGGAGAGGGCCGCCCCACTGCCACGTCCCCGAAGTCCCAGGGGCTCGGACCTCGGCCGGGTCGTCTTCCGCACCCTGGGGGGGGGGTGCTGGTGGGGTGAGTGAGGTTCCGTCGGGCTGGGGTGCCGTGTGCGCCCGGGGTGAGACCGCCCTGCTCGCGGTCCCGAGGCCGCTCCTCTCCTGCTGCGTCTCCCGTTCTGGCGCCACGGGCTTCGTGCTCCGGCTCCCCGGGGAGCTCGCGCTCCGTTCTTTCTCTCGTTGGGGGGCCGGGGGGGCGCCAAGTCAGTCACCCCAGTTGTGCTCGTGGGGGGGTATCGGGGGGGGGGGCTCAATCCCGTGGGATACCCGGGCCTCGGCGGGAGCTATGCACTCAGGCAGCCATTGCCTGTGCGCCCCCTGGTGGCCTCTCTCCCATATCTTTTTGAGGCTTGTGGATCTGCTTAGAATCACCTGCTTTGCATACACCGACATCTAGTGGTAGGTGTGGAGTATTGCCCACTTTTTGAAGTTTGAAAAGGGACATCAGCTGGGCGTGTTTGTAATAATATCCCTAATGTGACATCTACTGGGTATCAGGTAATAAAACCGCTGCAAAAATGTCGCTGGTAAAAATAAATTGGGGCAAAAATGGTGTGGTTTGACCCGGTAAAGGTGTACCCCATTAAACCATTTAAGTGGAGCGGGAGGTGTCCCCCCGCTCTCCTTAAATGGTATAATGGGTCCGGAGGTTGCAGGGGCCACCCCCGCATCCTTAACATGATTGTGGCGCAAAAAACCACAGCATTTTTGCCGGAATATTTTGTATTCACAGCCATTTTTGCCCTGATTTTAAGACATGGAACCATTTACTGTACTCATGATCCCTCAGCGTTGATGTCCCTCAGATAATTTCTTTCCACCATTGTGGTCAGGTGTGTTTCGCAGAGTCTGTAGCAAAGCTACCATCTGAGTGATTAACCTTTGTTATTTTATTTTGACTGTCACCGATAAACAGACAACCGTTACGACTGCCGAATTAGACAGGCGATACAGCAACTGGTTTTGGCCTAGCAGTAGGGAGCGTGGGGGGGGTGTGGGGGGGGGGGCTGATTTCCTTGCATTTGTCTAGCTGCCCTAAGAAATCACACTCACCATGGAGAGAACTCCCTTTAAATACTTTCCCAGCTGCAACAGAAAATATCTGTGGAAAGACACTCACGTGTGTAACCACTGCCTTCCCTGATACCACCCAGAGGGCCGTTGTGTGTCCTTTAAGTTTAGATTCTCCAGGCTGCATCCAGCAGGGTGAGTTTCCCTCGAGCATGCCAAGGAGCTTCGACCCTTTTTTTGTTTGGGCTCCGTTAAATCTGTTTATTTTCTTGCGCTCTCAGCGCCGTTGTATTCCTCTGCCCACCAACTCCCCAACCGCTTCCTGGTTCACTGCCTCCCTGCCTCTATCCCCACCCAGACCTCTGATTGAGCCTTGCAGCCCTCATAGGACAACCCCCTGCCCGTGCAGCGCCTTGGGCCAAGGACCCCAAGGCAAAGGACAGCTCCAGCAGAAGCAGCTACAGACTGTGTTGGCCCATGTTAGCCTGTAGGACCTGCAACCAGCAGCTACTGACATGGTTAGTGAGGTTCTGAGCAGGATGTATAGCCATCGCTGCTCCCCACTAAACTGACGAACCCAATCTTCTGCTTATACTTTCTTATCCTATCTTATTCTCTATTAGCTGGTTGACTGATACGGCCACCCCAAAGTTTGTATAGTAATCTTACCTTGCATTTAGCCTGATTGTGTCTAGTTGGCCATATCTTGTATTTAGACTGATTGCTTTTTTTGAAAATCATATTTTATCATAATTTTGAGTCATAACATGAAATGGCTTCTGCAAACTTGAAGCTCCTGGCTTGATTATAACAAAACCCCACCCATAACCCCCAGTCCGAGCTCATGTGTATACTCCATCTAGCGAGTTCATACATAGTGTTTCCATGCATGTTCAGTTATTACTTCTGCACACCGATGTTTCAAGCCCAGCTTTGAAGACTTTTCATTTAGTCCCGTTACCTGTGGCTCTTCTCTTCTGGGGGGTGAGCCCCCTGCCATGGTGTTTCATTGGGCCAAGCGTCCATATTTTTCAAAAAAGGGGAGCCATGGTTCTTCTATGTTTGCCTTGGATTCATCTATTAGGTGTGTAAGGAACTCCATATCATAAATGGTTTGTACTTTAGTGACCCACTCCTTTTCCCCAGACATACGAGGACTTTTCCATTTCTGTGCTAGACAACACCTGGCCGCCACCAGCATGATCTGTAACATGTGGTCTTGAGTTCCCCCGTGTCCCTCACCCACGTCAATTCCAAAGAGGAGTAGTCAGGGGCATAGGGATCTCTCCACCCTATCGACTCCCTTAACGCAGGATAGTACCTTTTCCCAATGCATCTGGACCACTGGGCATTTCCACCACACATGTGTGCATTTCCAACAATGTGGATCGTATCCCTCTCTCATTCTCCCTATCCTTTGCAGGGGATAGTGCCATCTGTGTAGTACCTTGAGAGCCTGGTGCCGAAACTGGAGCGAGGCCGTGGAGCAGGTTCGCTCTCCTGCACATTTTAGACCATCTCTCGTCATATATTGTGTGCGCTGGTGGGGGTTCCCTCGAAGCTGAGAACAAGAGAAGCCTATAAAGGCGAGATATCACCCCCCTAGAGCCCCTAGTTGAAATGAGGAGCTTCTCAAATTCGGTTAGGTCCCTTTTAAGGGTGTCACCCCATGAGGGTTCCGTAAGAACTCCTTTGAGCTGGAGGTAGCGGAACGGTGACAGTGTGCCCAGTCCCAGGGCCTCCTCCAGATCTTTCAGGGGTAGGAACCAGCCCCCCACCCAAAGAAGGCCAGTCCTGCTAAGACCGGCTTCAAAAACATTTTTGAAATGCAGCTGGCTCCGCTATCTTATCTATGAAGAGGGGGGGCCCAGATGCAGCTGAGTGGGGAGGGCCAGGTCGTAAGCCAGCGATAATAGCCCCCCCTCCCTCCATAGGGACCACAGCACTTTCAAGATTGGGTGGTTCAGGACCCTTCTGGGGGTGCTTTTTCTTGGAACCCACAGCCATTCCTCTAAGGTGACAGGGGCAATAACCTTGTTGTCCATGTCTACCCATTGCTTTTCCGTTGCTGGGGTAAAGTGACCTTAGCTGGGTGGCCCTATGGTATGTCTCGAAGTCCGGGTATCCCACCCCACCGTCCTCCTTTGGTCTGGTGAGCACCTCATAAGAGATCCTATGTTTTTGCCGGACTAGAGGAAGTTCAAGAGGATTTGTTTTATTTCCGCAAAGAATGTCTTGGGCACCTGCACTGGGAGCATTTGGAATAGGAATAGAAATTTGGGGAGAATCACCATCTTCACCAGGTTGTCGCGCCATGCAGGAGAGTCCCAATCTTGCCCACCTCTCAATATCCTCTTGATTGTCAACCAAAGTGGAGGAAAGTTGGCAGAGAAAAGGTCATCCGGGTCACGTGTTACTTGGATACCCAAATATCGGAACCCATCCCTTTGTAGTGTAAAAGGGAGCCCTTTTACATCCACCTATTTCCCCCTAAGAATGCCACTGATTTCCCAAGGTTGACCTTAAACCCAGGTTTTAATGCCAGGTTTCTAGTGAAAATTTTGGCATCTGGGTTTAGGAGGGTTATGGGTCTATATGATCCGCATTCTGCCTGCTTCTTGTCCGGTTTGGGTATTACAGTGATAGCCTGTAGAAACGTTGGTGGGATTGACTCTTGGTTTCTAATTTGATTGAATAATTTGGCCAGCGGTTTCACCAGAATGGATTGACATTGTTTATAGAAATCCGCTGTGTAACCATCTCCCCCCGGGGCTTTCCCCACTTTCAATCTCTTGATGGCTAATTCCACCTCCTCTCGCGATATTTCTCTCTCCAAGGCCTCCCGCTCAGTATCAATTAGTCGAGGCGGGGAGTGTTCGGCTAGGTAGGTCTGGATATTTTCCAGTGATTCACCCTCCTGTTTGGTATAGAGTTCCTTATAAAAATCGGCGAAGGATTCCACAATTTGATCCCATCCCTTGTGGACCCTACCACCTGTCTCGAATAAGACCCACCCCTCTCTCCATTCTACATCCCCGTGTCCTCTGCGCCAAGGGGGTCCCCACTCTATCCCCCCGTTCATACTACCTTTGTTAGATATATCTCGCTTTCTTGACAACTTCCCCTATGAGGACAGCATGTAATGCCGGTCTTTTTCCCTGCATCTCCACTAGGAGGGCCTCACGATCCTCCCCGGTAGGCCTAGCCTGGTTCTTAGGGTCCCCAGTTCTGCACTGAACTTGTTTTCAATTAGGCCCCTTTCACATTTACGCCTGGAGGCTTCGATTATTAGAAGGCCCCTAAAGGTGGCCTTCGCAGCTTCCTACACCGTGCCCATATCTGTCTCCCCGTTGTCGTTTGTTTCGAAGTAGGCCACCATTTCCTTTCTCATGAATTCCCAGAAGACCGGGTCACGGAGCATGTCTTTACATCGCCATCGGGATGATCTCGGGGAGACCGGGAGTGACCAATTTGTCACCAGTAATTCATGGTCTGACCATGTTATTGCCGCCACCCTCGGGGACTCGACCACCCATCTCCCTTCCTCCGAAATTAATAGATCGATTTTTGTATACGTATAGTGTGGGGGCGAGAAGGTGTACCCCCCCGGACCTGGCCATGCGCTGCGTCATACGTCAACCCAGTAATGTTCTCTAAGGAGAATCTGTAGAGCTAAATTGTCCTTGGAAGCTCCCCTTGCCTCTGCCCCCTTTACTAACCACCGGTCCGAACGGAGTCCATAGTGAGATTGAAATCACCGCCTAGTATCATAGCCCCTTCTGCCCATTCGTCCATTACCCTGAAGATTTGAGTCAGGAAGCCAATTAGGCTCAGGTTGGGCACATACACCGTGGCTAGCGTGATACGTCCGCCCTCGCAGGTGCCCCAAAGCCCCGATTGGTTTCTATTTCAGTGAGGCGAAGGGCCTTGCCCAGGAGAATGCCCGCCCCCCTCTTTTTTAGTACTTCTGTGGGAGGCCCAAAAGTTGTGTCCAATGTCTTTCCCTTTTATCATTGATTCTTTTCCCTGTTTGTAATGGGTTTCTTCTAGGAAGAGGACCATTAATCGCTGTTTGCGGAACATGTTGCTAGTGAGTGATCTCTTGTTCTGGGAGTTTAAGCCTTTAACATTCAGTGTGCCTATTTTTCCCTGAATCATTGCCATTTCTCATCTCGTATTCTTTGAACCCCTTTGTATCATTTGATTGTGGAACACATTGTGAAGCAGAAAAAAAACCACATGGCTCGAACTGGCCTTCCCTTGTCCCCTTACTCCAACTGAACCTTCCCTCTCACACACACCCCTTTTTCTGCCCCCCCTCCCTTTCCCCAACTTCCCTTACCTATTTAGCAAGGCGTTTGTCTGTCACCCAACACTTGTTGGGGTTGGTCAACGAACCACCAGGGATGCTGCCCTGGCCCCGGGATGCTTATTAATGAGGGACATTCCCTCATGCCATCTTTCCAAAAATGTTTCCAAGTTTCTGTTAACATCGAATCCCAGTGGGGGTCCCCCCGAACCAGTTCCCCCTCCACGCCTTTACCATACAGTTTGCCACCCCAATTGTGAGCCCCTCAGTGGCTTGACGTTCAGTGTGGATCAAGAAACTCCCCATAGTCTCGAAAGCAAAGTGTGAGGTCCTCAAAATATCCAACCTCTCAGGCCTTTGTTCAGGCAACTTCGTAACTTTGTCTCTTGCCCATTTGACAACAACCAGCCAACTGTGGCAACAACTTGGGGGAACGTGTTTCCCCCCGGTCCTCAAAGCCCCTGGGAGATTGTGTAATGAACTACAGTGTAGTGATTAATCTCATAACCTTACCATTGCATTCATGGGGGTCCCCCGCGGCCCGTGGGGGATGCCTAGTTTTCTGGAATTTAAGAGTACCTTTCACCTTTAGCTTCCCCTGGGTCAGGTCCGGACCCCGAGGGGCCATTCCGCTCCCTGGATGTCCCCGGGGGATCTCCAAGCAGGTCTTCGGCAGTCCTCTAGATGTCCTCCTCCGTTACAAGTTGGTACTTCTCACCTTGCCACTCAAATGGCAGGTGGAATGGTTGCCCCCAGTGATATCGGACCCCCTTCTCCTGGAGCCATCTGGTGATGGCCCTGCATTATTTCCTCATCTGCAGTGAGGTCCGAAAGGTCCTGGAAGATTGCTACCCTAGAGTTCCCATATTGTATGTCTCTCAGGTTTTTCGCTCTTTCCAGTATCTTGGCTTTGTCTAGTAATGGAGGCCCGCCAGCACCGACCGCGGGCCCCTCCGACCAGCGCCAGCCCGATGGGTCCTGTCGATCAGGACAGTCTCTCCCGAGTCAGTTCCGAGGACGATCCTGATATCATCTTGTACCTTGCCCTCTTGGCCTGCTTGGGTCTCACCCTCCGATTCCACCAGGCCAAAAGATCTGCAGGTTTCTCCTTTCTCGGTTTTCCATGTCATCGACCCTGAGATGGAGTTCCTCTTCGCGGCGCTGCATCTCCTTGAAGCTTACCTCCATCTGTGTCTCCAGGAGGTCTGTGGATGTCTGGTTGTTTTCCACCCCCTCCATTCGGTCTTCCTGTGTGGAGACCTTGGCCGTGAGATCAGCCTGTTTAGCCCCCATGTCCGTTCTCATCCCCCTTATTTCGTCGAGGATCGCCTGAATGTTCTGCATGGTGTGCATGTCAGGGGCCGGAGTGGAGTGGGCCCCAGTTTCCATTTCTGGATTCCCTGCTGTGAATTGGTATTTCGTCAGTGTCTCCTTCCAACTCATGAGGTGCCCCTCTCCCGGAGTTCCTGTGATTTCTTGGTATGCGCAGTGGTGTCGAACCCCCACCCCCCTCACTTGATCGGGGATCACACGGCCCACCTGGTTTCACTTGGTCACTAGAGCCCGCGGCAGCTTCTTGTCCACTCTTCAGAGCCCAGGCGTCTCTGTTTGCATTGGCGCCACCTCACCTGCCTCCAGCGTACCTCCCCGGTTCAGTGAGGAGGGGGGGGCGTCCACAGGAAGCAGTCTGCACCCCACCCCCCTGTGGCTTATTGCTCACTGTACGACTCCAGTGGGTGTTGGGGTCAGTGGGGGATGGCCCACCTGATGCTCGCCTGGATGTAGACATTGTGTTGAATGCTTGGGGGGCTGCTGACTGATGGTGGGGTTAGGGCCCGGGGGCCTTTTGCGTAGCCTTATGAGGAGGCTGGTGCCCTTGTCCCCTGTATATCTGGGGTGGTCTCCCCCGATGATCATGTGTGGGGGGACGAGGGGGCCCAGGCGCGGTCCCGTGACGGCCCGGGCCACCAGCAGAGGAACCCAAGAGGGGGGGATATTGTCCTCCGTGGGCACGATGTAGTTGATGCCGCCGTCCCCCTCCCGGCTGCTCCTTCGTATCCTCTGTGTTGTCTCGTGTTCGGGGGCCAAATGTGGTGGTGAGGTCCGGGCACGCTCCCGCGTCGGCCCGGGCAGAGGCGACGCCACCGGTACCTATGAGTCACCGGGCCTCAGGCCCTCCGGCCCTCACGATGTCTCCTCGGCTCCACCAGCAATGCCGGGGGTGTATAGTGGTTGGTCCCACGCAGCACAGACCTCCACGGCCGGAGTCTCTGCAGGGGCTCCGCTCTGCCTCCGGGTGGCTTCGGTGTATCATCGGCCGCAGATCGGGTGAGCCAGACAGGGCCCCAGGCCCCTCCCCCCAAGGGCAGCGAGGAGTCTCACTCGACACGCACGCACCGCAGGGCCGGGTGGGGGAGGGGAAGCAACAGTGTATGTCTGATATCTCTGGGTCGGGGGCACCCCCTGATGTCGCTTGAGCACCCCCAGACTCATCGGTTCCGATTCCGCATTATCCTGTTTTGGATCGATTTACTTTTCTTTTTATAGCATAACTCTGCTGCTTTCCTGGGGCCAGTGCGGGAGCATACGGATCAGGCTACCATCTTGCCTGCGCCCCCTGGTGGCCTCCTGATTGCTTTTTAATTCATAAGTTTTAAGTGTTACTGTCATAAATCACCAAGGTATCTTATGAAAAGGATGCAGTAACCAAAAAGGATACAATTGGTAGGGCTCTTCCGGATCCTTGAATTCACACGGCTTGATAGTAGTGAAGTCAAATTAGACCTTCCAAATGATACAACTCTCTGACTAGTAAAACAGGCAGAGAGGGGGGGGTCACTGGAAAGGGCATCGGAGCATTATAGGAAGTCAGCCTAGGATAAATAAAGCATCATGAGAAGTTGTCCAAACTAAACTCTCACTGATAGCACAGCAATAGCACTAATTACAACACTAACCTGTAGGCTTAGAACTGGAATCTCCACCAACAAGTCTCAGAAGAAATCCAGGAATTGAAACAACGACAAAGGTTGGGAGGTTAGTAAGGGAGACTTATCCCGAACGGCACGAAGCTCACGCTAGATACCGGGTTGGTGCACCACAGGATAGCGTCCAAAGTTCTGTGCACAATCACCTTCAAATAAACATTTGTTGATAATACTTCCTTTCCCACGTAGAACAGAAATGAAATGAGTCCACCTGTTCTCTCCTCACAGGTGCCAGGGATGCGTGTGAAGTTACACGTTTCCAAGAGTTAAAAAAAACCACGTGCAGATTTACACGCGACAAAAGTACACGCAACCAGGACCACAGCGTGTAAAGAGTGTAGACCGCATGTGATTTTACACGCAAACAGAAGTGCATGCAGCCAGACAGCCGTACCTGAAGATTTCGAGAGTCCGCGTGGGGTTTTACCCGCGAACAAAGTAGACACAGCCAGGACAGCCATGCTTGGAGAGTTCCAGCGTCCGCGTGGGAATTAATACGCAGCAATTTACACACAGTCAGGAAAGCAGCATGCAAAAATATCAGGAACCCGCGTGTGAGGATACACGCGACTGAAGTGCACGCAGACGGTGCTGCCAAAACTCGCGTGTGAAGGAAAGCCAGCTCCAGGAGTTTGCGTGTGGAAGAAACACGCAGAAGAAAGCCAAGGAAGTAACTGACAAGATGCGAGGACACAGATCAAGGGTTCAGCTACCAAACGCCATATTGGTTCACTCAGAAGCAGCGAGCAACGTCTCCATGCTGCTTATGAACGTACTGCAGTAACACACGTGACCCCCCTGAATCACGTGAATTCAACGACGTGAATAATGAAACGTCGTTTTCCCGGAAGTACATCAAACAATCTCCATTTAGAATAGAACGGTTTAGCAGTTCTATGAGCATAACCCATTCTGCGTGAAGATGGTTTTCCAGATCCAGAGGTAATATTTCCAGCATGCATAACAGTTACTACATTTACTGCTGTCATTTTAGTCCATTCTCCCGTTAACCAATTGTGCAAAATCTGTGTTACTACACTTGTGCATTTACTGTTGTGCCCCCATTTTAAGGCAATTCTCCCTCTATCCAGGTGTGCCATATTTAGGTTTTACTACAGTTAGGCACATTGTGCTAATTAGCCTTATTACTCCTACGTCCCGTCCCCTTTACTCCATACTTGTGGGACATCTCTCCGTCCTGTGGGACGGGACCAGAGCACTTTGTAAAAAGCATCTAAATTTTTCCAAAATGTTTTCCTTCCTCTTTCCTGCGCGGGGCCCGGCACGCGGCCTAACCCCGTCCACCTTGGCTCCGCCCCGCGCATCAGCCCTCAGTCCTTTTCTCCGCTCAATCTGGGCCGGACACATTTGCATCCTCGGAAGACTTTCTTCCCTGTTTTCCTCTCTGGCTCTCGCTAGCGTTCGTCTTCTAGTCTGTTTGTCTTTTAAATTAGACTTTCCAGACTGTTCTTCGTGTCATCGTCGCTTCGCGAGGGCGGATCCCCATCCTCTTTAGAGTGTTTGGGTCCGGAACACCGTTGGGACTCCTGTTTTTATTGTGACTCCCTTTCAGGCCGGGCTCTTCAACGTCAGTTGGAACGGTCGGAGGTGTTGTTCCGACGCACTCCCCCCCCCCCCATCTCATTTTCAGGCGTTTATCGACGAGAAGAAGAAACGCCCGGTAAGTTCTTTACTTTTCAGAGCACCCCAGCCGGGGGATACCTTCCCGGGTTCCTCTCGAGCCGGGAGGGGCGTTGATCGCTCGGTCACCGGGGTTCACCCTGAGGTGCCTGTCGGGCCTAATAATTCTACCGGAGTTTTCTCCGAGGGTCTCCGTAAGGGGCCTGTGTACACCGGAGTAACTTCCGAGGCCCCTCCTGTGGGGGCTGTGTGTGGACCCAGTTCTGCTGAGTCACAGGGTACCAGAGCTTGCTCTGAGGCCTCTTTCGGCTTCCCTCAAAAACAAGACCGGGGTGCGCCCCGAGGCCTTGGCTGGGCTTGTGTTTACCGAACAGATGTTCGAGGCCCGTGCCGACAAGGCTATTACCGGGCCTAGGTCCGAGGTCCCTCGTACCGAGGCTAAGGCTACACACAGTTCTGAGGGGCCGGGCAGGGCCCTGTCGGTGAAAGCGGTTTCTCACCGTTCCCGCTCTTGTGGTGATACCAGATCTGTTGAGGGGGCAAAGAAGCAAGGTTCTTCTTTTACCGGCAGTGCTGAGGTCCTTCCTTTGAAGGCTCAGTTGGCGGTTGGTCGCAGAAACATTCCAGGCCTCACAGTACCGGCTCTGCCGAGGTTCCTTATGTTAAGGCTGAAATTAAGACCCCTGATCCATCAACGGGGACCCCTGCCTCACCTCCTCACGTGCCGCAGTTCCCCTCAGATGAAGACAAAATGGCGGCCATTCCCGCCACGACCACGGCGGCCATTTTAGGTACTACCCCTACAACTACGCCACCGGCCCCTGGTGTAGGGTTCGGTCCTTTGGGTGAACATAAGGTCACTTGTGCGTATCCTTACCGGCCCGTTTATGATTGGAACGCCCGGATGCCTCTTCCGCACAATGTTTCGTTGGATACGTCGGCGGAGGGCCCGGCGTGGCACCCTTCTCCGTTACGTCCCTGGGTTTGTCCACCTCATGAGAGGCCTCCTCAGGTTCCGAAGCAATCTCCTGAGGACGCTTTTTCCGGTAAATTTCAGGCACTTATGCGCACCAACCCCATGAGGGAGTATTTCAAAGGGCTTTTTAAGGAAATTTGTCCACCAGCGCCCCCGGCTCCACCCGTTCCTCTGGTGGTTCCGCCGGCGCCTCCTTTGACCGTGGTGCCTGCCCCTGCTCTTACGCCTTTGCCACCGTTGTCCCCAGTGGACAAGGCAGTGCCTGATACGGTTCAGCAGGATCCTGACCTGTCAGATGACCCTCAAGGCGAGCAGGACAACGAGGACCTTCTCCGCTCTGTTAGAGCTTTTCATGACCGGGTACTGGACATGATGAATTTCTTGGATGTTCCAGTTCCTGAGGCACCGGCTCCACAGGAGGGCGTGCTTTCTGGGGCGTTCACCCTGTCTCCTTTGGAGCGTACCGGCCTTTTCCTATAGAAGGATGTTTTGGCCGAGGTCCGAAGAGTCTGTGAGAAGCCACACTCGGGACTTTTTGTCAATAAAAAGATTGACGCGAGGTACAGGCTACACTCTTCGGAGGAAGTGGCCTTGTTGTCTTGTCCACCTCCCTCCTCCACAGTGGTGGCTGCGGTCACGTTGCAGTCCAGACCTGCAGCATCCTCTTCCGCGACGGCTACTCCGGTCTTGGGAAAGGAGGACAAGCTCCTGGACTCCCTACGGAGGAAGATCTTTGCCAATTCGGCCTTGAAGCTCAGGCAGGCCAATGCCGAATTGATTTTGGCGGGAGCTAACATGCGGATGTGGAAAGGTCTGTCGGAGTTTGAGGAGCACATTCCGGTCGAGAAGTTGGACGATTTCAGAGGTGGCCTTTCCAATGCCAGGGTCTTGTCCCAGGATCTCCTGGAGGCTGCGGCTCATCACATAGACACCTCGGCTCGGGGTATGATGCTCGGGGTTGATACCTCGAGGCAAGCGTGGTTGCATGCCACTAAGTTTTCGAAGGAAGTGCAAGACAAAGTATTGGACCTTCCATTCGATGGTAAGGAGCTTTTTCATTGGTCTACTGATGTAGAGCTCACCAAAACCAAGGATAGCACTCAGACGGCTAAATCATTGTCTGTTCTGGTTAAACCTCCCTTCAAGGCTCAAAGGCTGTTGTCGCAAGGGCGACCTTCCTCTGGTTTTAGGGGATTCCTCGACCGCAAAAATCGCAGAGTGGATACTCCTGCGGGGAATAACCGCCGTAGACAAAAGCGTACGCGGTATTTCTCCCGCTCCTCAGCCTCCTCATCAGGTTCAGGTGGCACTGCCACTGATAAACCTGCCAAATGAGGGTTTTCCGCGCTCGCACGAGACCCCGGTGGGAGGGTGCATTGCGTCTCATTGGGAGGCGTGGCAGACCATCACAGAAGACAGATGGGTCTTGTCAGTCGCTCGGGTGGGCTTCCGCTTACGTTTACCCCCTACCCCACCCCTCAACCCTCCTTTTCAGCCGTTGGGCTCGCCCTCCCTCAACGCCGAGGTTCAGAAACTCCTGGACCTCAGGGCTGTGGAACCCGTTCCCTTTGGGGAGCGAGGGGAGGGCTTCTACTCCCAGCTGTTTACGGTGTCCAAACCCAACCAGGCGGGCCTGCGCACCATCCTAGACCTTTCCCAGTTCAACCTCTTTCTACCCCAAGAGAAATTCAAGATGATCACGCCCAGCCAGATACTCTCCTCTTTGCAGATGGGCGACTGGCTCAGCGTAGTGGATCTTCAGGACGCGTACATGCATATCCTGATTTGGACTCCACACAGGAGGTACCTCCGTTTCTCTTTGGGAGAGGAGCACTTCCAGTTTCGGGTGCTTCCTTTTGGCCTCAGCTCGGCGCCGCGTGTCTTCACGAAGATGATGTCGGTGATTGCGGCCTATCTTCGTCTTCAGGGTATCCATGTGTATCCTTATTTGGACGATTGGCTTTTACACAGCCCTTGTCCGCTGGCGGCAGCGGGCAACTCCAGTCTCTTCTTCAGCTCCTGTTCCATCTTGGGCTGTCGGTGAACTGCCGGAAATCCTCCATGACAGTCTCTCGGGACCTGATTTTTCTGGGTTTCCGTTGGAACACGATCGACTGCAGAGTATACCTGACCGGGGACAGAATGGCGGATCTGTTGGCCACGTGTCAGATGTTTGCGCAGTCGGAGAGTATGTCGGGCTGGTGGTTCCAGAGGCTTCTGGGCCTCATGGCCTCGTGTGTGCTGGCTCTTCCTCTTGCTCATCTCAAAATGAGACAGACTCAGATGGCCCTTCGGAATTCATGGCGTCAGGCTGTGGACCCAGACTCCATGCGGATAATGATTCGGGATTCCATGAGAGTGGACCTGGACTGGTGGTCATCTCTCAGCAATCTGTCTGGGGGCGCGGGGTTTCAGGACCCGGTCCCTATGGTGACGATCACGACGGACTCCTCCCTCCTCGGGTGGGGTGCGACGTTAGATCTCTTTCAGGTCTCGGACCTCTGGTCGCCTCAGGACAAGCTCCTGCACATAAATCATTTGGAGCTTCTGGCGATTTTTCTGGCGCTCAAGGCGTTCAGACCTCTCATTTTCAACAAGGTGGTCCGCATAGGAACGGACAATGTGGTGTCAATGTACTACATAAACAAGTAGGGGGGAACGAAGTCTCCCCCCTCTCGTGGATCTGGCCATTGAGATTTGGGAGTGGGCCGTGCTTCATGGGGTGTGGCTGCTTCCAGTGCACATCCCGGGCTGGCAGAATGTCACCGCGGATGCCCTCAGCCGGCGGACAGTGGTCAGCTACGAATGGGAGTTGAAGGCGGAGATCCTATCTTGGATTTTCTCGCGTTGGGGCACACCGGAGGTGGACCTCTTCGCCACAGCGATGAACAAGAAGCTTCCTCAGTACGCCTCCAGAGGGGGGCTGGGAGCCTCCTCTCTGGGGGACGCACTAGAGATCCCATGGCACAACATGAGAGCTTACACCTTCCGGTCTCTTCCTCTGGTTCATGGAGCAGTTTGGAAGTTGAAGAGTTCTGTCAACTGTTCTCTTCTACTGATAGCTCCGTGGTGGCTGGCCAGGTTTTGGTTCTCAGAACTTCAACACCTGTCGGTGTGCCCGCCGATCAGGTTACCAGTAACTCCCGATCTTCTTCACCCAAGGCAACAGCAGATGTGGCACCCCTCCCCCCCCAATCGCTCAGCTTGGCGGCATGGTGCCTGAGTTCAGGTCTTTAGAGCATCTGAATTTGTCTGCGGATAACATGCGTATTATCCAGGCAGCCAGAAAACCCTCGACCAGATCTCAGTACAAGAGTAAATGACTCAGGTACTGTCATTGGTGTCTAGAGAAGAAATTGGATCCTAGGGGGGGCCACGGTTGACACAGTGTTGTCCTTCGTGTCCTCCCTAGCAGTCTCAGGGGTTCATGTTCTGTCATGCAGGACTTACCTTTCAGTCGTCTCCGCTTATCTTTCTACGGATCAGTGTTCGTTTTCTCTGACTAACCCAGTGGTAAAGAGGCATTTCGCTGGTTTAACACAACTTTACCCTCCAGTTCGTAATCCGCACCCGCCATGGGACCTGAATGTTGTCCTGACGGTGCTGTGCCATAAACCCTTTGAGCCAATGGCTACTGTGGACTTCAAGTACTTGTCTTGGAAAGTGTCCTTTTTAGTCGCTGTCACATCGTCAAGGAGAGTGAGTGAGCTCCAGGCATTGTCGGTCGAGCATCCTTTCTTGGTCTTTCACAAGGACAAGGTAGTCCTTCGAACTAATCCGGCTTTTCTGCCGAAGGTAGTGACCGAATTACATTTGAATCAATCGATCTCCCTACCAGTATTTTTTCCGAACTCCGCCTCTGAGGCGGAGAGGGTTCTACACTGTCTTGATATCCGAAGAGCTCTTAAATTCTACCTGGATAGGACTTCAGAGCTTAGAAGTTCTTCTCAACTTTTTGTGACTTTAGGCAACCCTCAAGGCAAGCAGGCGTCTAAGGCAACTATTTCTAGGTGGATTGCCGCCTGCATCACTGAGTCTTTCACTATCCAAAAGCTGAAACCTCCTAAAGGTATTCATGCACACCTGGTGCGGGGCAAGGCAGCTGCGGTTGCTTTTCAGAAGTCTATTCCCTGGGAGTCCATCGCTAGGGCAGCTACTTGGGCCTCTCCATCTGCTTTCTGTAAGCATTACTGCCTCGATATGAGTTCTAGAGCTGATGCTCAGTTTGGTCAGGCTGTACTGAAGAACCTTTTTCAGTAAGGGGTATTTCCATCCACCCGTAGTTCCTGTAAGGAGTGCTTTGGAATCTCCCACAAGTATGGAGGAAAGGGGATGGGACGTAGGAGTATTACGAGGTTACTCACCGTAGTGACCACCTTACTCCTAGTCCATAGTCCCCTTTCCTCCATACGCCCGCCCGCCGTCCCCTCTAATAAGGTTCCTCTGTTATTGGTAATGGCTCTCTGACCTGGCAAAGAAAAGGACTGAGGGGCGATGCGCGGGGCGGAGCCAAGGTGGGCGGGGTTACGGCCGCGTGCCGGGCCCCGCGCAGGAGAGAGAGAGGAAGGAAAACATTTTGGAAAAATGTGGATGCTTTTTACAAAGTGCTCCGGTCCCGTCCCAGAGGACGGAGAGATGTCCCACAAGTATGGAGGAAAGGGGACTATGGACTAGGAGTAAGGTGGTCACTACGGTGAGTAACCTGGTAATTCCCACTTAGGCGAATTGTGTTCTAGCCCTATTTTAATTTAGACCAACTGTGTTAGTCCGCAATATCTCACATGTGGCGAATTGTGTTGGTTAGCCATGTCTCTCACTTAAACGGATAGTATTTTAGACCCTACTTGAATTTGGACCAACTGCGTTATCCATATTTCACACCCATGTGAAAGGCAGGAAACTAACTTTCAACAATTATAGAAAGATAGGCAATCTCACCAGGAACCTCAACTACCGTAAGTAAGACAGAACCCAGAATCATACTAGTTGGTAAAAGTACTCCCAAGGGGAGAAACTAGGACCCCCTACCAAGTCCAGCCCATCATCTACCATCCCTCTACACAACTACCTGTGCCTAACTCATCAAGGCCGCACACAGCGTGAGACCACCGCTAACTACCGTTCCGCCTCAACACCCCTTACTTTACCCACAGAAAGAAAACTCATTAGGAAACCACCACTGAAAGGAACCCAACCCAAAACCAAGAAGGCAGACAACCACAAGACAGACAGAAATACAGAAAAATTAACACAGGAGGGCCTACGCCCCTGTAACCTCAAATGACCGCAGATCACGGGAAGCAACTCACAACCGTGAGGCAACCTGAAAAATACCAGAAGGCCTTTCAGAGAATCGGCCAACGCTAGAGAAAGCAGCAAGAAAGGATATCCAAAAGGGAACCACAACAGTCCCGTACCCTGATAAACTCCAAAACATCATCAGCACGCACAGCCACGACCATCACAGGAATAAGAGCCACCCCGAAAACAAGACTAAAATCAGTGTACCTTACACCATACCTTGCAACAACCGAATGAACGGAACAGATGCCCAAGCAGGATACCAGGACCGCATAGGGAAAAGGCAGAAACAACTGGAAGAATGAGAAGCTGCACCCTCACTCCATACATCACCAACCCCCCGAGAGAACTGCCAACACCACACTAAATCGGAAGAGGAGCCTGAGATGGCCATGATCCCAATTAGAAACCTAGCCAACCTATTCAATGACGAAATGAGAATAACTGAACACACTCAACAACCCAAAGACGATAAGGAGAACAACTACCAAACCCACCCAAAGATGAAACCCAAACAGATCAATTGACTACAAAGAGAAACTACACTGCAATCTAATCCACTCCTGATCCATGTCCAAACGTGCTACCAAGATCTACGACCTACTTTGTGACAGGGGAATTTACTTCCTATTCATCACATAAACCTGGCTAACTGATAACTTCGAATGCAAATGGACGAACAGAAAAGGAAAAAAGAGGGAGAGGAGACTCTCATTAGCCTACAAAGAACACCCACTAATTAAAACAGTGGATCCTTTAAACATCCAGAACTGCGAATCCCTCATTCTCCACCTTACCATGAGCCCACAATCAAACCTTACATTCCTACTCGCCTACAGGCCTCCAACCTAAGACGCCGCCTTCAGACACCTTCATAGAAGCAGTCATTAATCTAGCCATCAAACATGATCATATGATAATTCTCAAACGTCAACACATGGTTCGAAGAAGAGAACTCCAACTTGCAGGAAACCTTAAGGAACTAGAGACCTTCGACACATGGTGAAGGGAGCGACACACAGAGCAGGATTCTAGACTCAATTCCCCCCCCCCCAAAATCTGATCACAACAGCACCGCCCAACCAAACACTATGGAGTGTCCACCTCATCATCCCTCTTTTTCTCCAAATACCTTAAAACCCATCCCAAAATCTGCTGAAATACCTATCAATTTGGAAAAGAAACTCTAAAACCAGAACTATAAACCTGATCCAGAAATGGATCGCAGAATCAATAGATGTCATCTGCCGGGAAAAGCACCTCCTCCCAGCAAGATAAAAAGCAGTGTCTGGATGGTTCACCCACCCCCCCACCCACCTAAAAGCAATAGAAAGAACTGTAAACTAGAACATGATTGGAGAAAAATGTATGACCAAGAAAAGAGTAAAATGCTGACTATAAATTCGATCATACAAATCAGAAATTCTCAAAGCTAAAAAGCACCACCATGACGAACGTATCGGAAAAGCCACCAACACCCAAGAGTTATTCAACATGGTAAATGAGATGAGAAACCCACCCGGATGCAACAACTCACCAGCACCCTCCCAATAAATATGCAACGATCTCACCGATCACGTCAAGAACAAAATCACCTACATCCACAGTCATGCAAAGCAGACCAATCGACCAAACAATGCACCAGCTGCCACCAGCCCATGTATCACAAAATAAAATGGGCTGCTTCCAACAGATGTTGAGAAAAGCTACTAAGCCTGGTTAAAAAAAGTGATCTCGGTTGTTTGACCATGGCAGAATTGGTCGCAGCAGAATTAACCGTTGTCCATTTCGCCGCAAATACAATTTTACTGCAGCCAACTCGCCAAATCGGTCTCCCCATCACCCAAAACATCCCCCACCACTTTTCTCTGTCTGCTGCCTCTCTTGACCCTGCGGCTTCCGTTCTGTCCCTCTAACGTGGGTCGGATTAGACGCCGCAGGGTCCCCTTTTCTTATTTCCATCCCCTGCCTCCAATCTTCAGGAAGCGGGGGACACTCCTCGCAACTCCCTCCCCCCAATGTTCGGTATTTTTTTACCCAACTTGATCAAATTGATCGAATGGTACTGGCCGAATTCGGTCAAATGTATCATTCGATCAAATTGTGTAATAACAAACAAAGTAACCAGGCATGGGTCCCAATGGACCCCTGATATCCAGACATCTATAAATCCAACCTCACACAGGACACACCATCGGCATACTACCTAAACCTCTTCAATCAATCACTTACAACAGGGCAAGTACCAAGAGCATTCAGTACGGCCTACATCAAACCTCTGCTCAAGGATACAATGGGCGATGTAAAAGACCTCTTAAACTATGGACCGATTTCAAACATCCCATAACCGACAAAGCTATTTGACAAATATTTCTATGAGCTACTACTGGAGCACATTGAAAATAAACAGCTACTGGACCAGGCACAAGTAAGCTTCAGAACCTTGTGAGGAACATAGACAGCACTAGTATCAATATGGGACGACCTAAAGATGAAAACCGACTCCAACACCACATCAGCACTGACCTTATTGGATCTCTCAGCTGCCTTTGACACGGTCAACCACATCATAATTATAAAAAGACTGGAAGAAATGGGGCTCACTGACACAGCGCTGCTCAGGATCAAATCTTTCCTCTCTGAAAGAACACAGTTTGGTTAAACCTTTCAAATCCGCACCACGGGACACCACCTGCGGAGTACACCAAAGCTCATTGACAGCACTGCTGCTCTTCAACATACTACATGACACCGCTAATCAACCTCATCAAAAACACTTCGAACATGCAACAACTATGCAGATGATGAACAAATGATCTTCAAATAGTCGCATACAAGAAGAGAATGCACTTCTAATAGTCTCAAGGAGTACTACCAATGGATGAAAATCAACAAACTCAAAATTGAACCAAACAAAACTAAAATCATGAATACACTTTTAGACAGAGGAAACAATCGGCAGATCCCATGGCCCATAGAACTAGGAAACCCACTGACACCATCTGCAGCTGTAAAAAAAATTGGAATCATCATGGACAAAGAGTTAGCACTAGAACCCCAAGTTAATATGATAATCCAGAAGTAATTTTTCCACCTACAAACGATTAAAACAATTCTAGCGCTCCTGATTCACGCACAAAACACAGGCCATCATATCCCTCATGTCCAGGATATATTATGCTAACAACATATACCTTGGAATGCCAGATTACCTACTAAGGAAACTGCAACAAATACAAGATGCAGCAGCCAGACTTCTCCTTAAACTCAACAGAAGAGATCACATCACACCAGCTCTTAGGATGTTACATTGGCTCCCTGTCAAAAAGAAATCACTTTCAAAACAATCTGCATAATTCACAGAGATTGCACAGAGCAATTCACGGCCAGGCAGTGTAATTTATTCAAACGAAACTGTCTACAAACCAACCATAACCTGAGATCCTGCAACGACATCCGCTTAGAACCCAAACAATACACAAAGAAAAAACTGGATTGATCAGCTTTCTCCTGCTTAGCTGTGAAACTATGGAACTCCCATCCCAGGGAAATACGAACTATAGAGGACCATATAAAATTCAGAAAACTTATTAAAACCTGGCTCTTCAGCTCCAACAATGAAACCAACTGAACAGTGTCCGCACACCACCTAACCGGCCAAGTACTAAAAAAGGAAAAGTAGCACAAAAACAATAGAGGAATGAGGGATAGGACTGGGAAAAGAGACTTAGACAGAGACGCCTCTTCCCCCACCCCCTAAAGAGAGACTACTAAGAAACAGCAGACGCTGGTAGGTCCAATACGATTAGTCCAGGTAAGGAGCCTCAAGGGAAATCGGGGGAGGGACCATTCAGGGAAGGGGGACTCAGTCTAGGCATACCCCCCCACTGAGGACCAACACGTGAACAGGAGTAATGCACCAGACCCTCCCCAATAGAGAATAGACATTGCCCGTAGAGTATCAAGGAAGACGATTAACCGTTCCCTGCTGATTTCCCCCTTAGGCCAGTCACCTAGCTCGAAATAGGGCTTGTATTAATAAATCAGACAGCTTAACGAATTCCAGAGAAACTTGGGAATCATGACTGCTGAGGTGACAATTAAGGTAAAACCCAGAAAGGGCAACTAGGGGGGAGACAAAGATCATGACTACCACAGGTGACGCAGTTAGATGAATTTCATGGGTAGGAAATATGACGCACTTGGCTAGATGTCAGGGTTGGGGAATCTGACTCACTTCGGTGGATTTCAGGAGTAGGAAATGTGGTGCACTTAGGTGGATATTCAGTTGGGTGGTGACACTCGGATTGATTCCTGGGGTGGGAGGTGTGACGCACTGGGATGGATTCGGGGGTAGGAGTTGTGGCGCATTTGGGTTTATTTCGGGGGGTGGGAGAAGTTATGCACTTGGATGGATTTGCCGGGGGTGGTGCACTTGGGTGGAATTTCAGAGCGGGGATGGCACATTTGGATGTATTTTGGGGGTGTGAGGTGTGGAGCACTTGGATGGATTTCCAGGATTTACTCCAACAATCCGTACTAATAAACTCCCTCCTCTGCATACACCTCTCGAACACTGTATTTAACACAACCAGGTCTCTACAGCACCAGAGTCTGCACGTTCTTCACAACACCAGAGCAAACCTCACAGAAGCTGCCAACAGCACATCACAGCTCTATTGCTCTTTTCCCGCTCAACCCTACTAACCATACACCCTCCCTCCTTGCATTACAGATCCGCCAGAACATCTGGAGACCACACAAGTTGCATCGGTGCGCGGTATAAAAATCTTTAACATTAACACACTAAAGGAGCGACGGACCAACCGGTGAACGGCCCATGCAATCATGGCCGTATCAGAAAGTCATCTGCTACTTTGAGTCAGATCCAGAAGGTTTGGTAGTGATCGCTCCATGTCAGAGGCTGAAGACATTTCAAAGGGACATTCCGGCTCCCGCACCTCAGTCCTCGGCCCCGAAAGGCAGTCGCAGTGCTCTGTTGTGGGGAGAGCCGTTGGCGACAGATGCACAAGCACCCAACCCCAGGCCGCTTTTTGACAGAGGTGTCGAATGAAGGCTGCACGCTGGTGAAAGGCACTTCATGGCCTACCTACCATGCACTGCATTTGTGTTTAGCATATGGTGATAAAGAGAAACAGCCGCGTAAGAAAGTCCCATGACTGATGTTTCACAGGCGTCGAAACATACGTCCAAAAAACATAAGTCACGCTAGTGGGGAAAACACCATAAAAAGTCATACACCCACTCCTTCTGTCATTGACAAAGTGGCACAGTATGAAGAGGCTCGTTCCCCTTTATCTCAGTCTCTTCAGAAGAAAGGACGTAAAGAAGACAAGAGGAAGACCCGCAAGAGGAACATAATCGACACTACTATCCATCTGGGACGACCTAAAAATGAACGTATACAACAACACAACCGCAGCTCTGATTCTGCTCTACACCTTCCCAGCCTTTGACACAGTAAGCTATGACACCCTAACCAAAAGATTGGAGGATATAGGTATAACGGACATGGCACTACTATGGATGAAATCAATCCTAGCAGACAGAACAGAAACCGTATGGCTAAAACCCTTCAAATCTACTCCACGAGTTAACGACTGTGGAGTACCACAGGGATCTTCACTATCACCACTATTCTTCAACACCTACCAGACTCCAGTAATCTGGATCTTCAAAAAATACATTAAATGCTACAACTACACAGATGGCACTCAAATCATCTACAAAATCGAAGATACTCAAGCTGATCACCCGACCCTAATAGAATGTCTAAAAGAAATCTTTGACTGGATGAACGCCAACAACTTGAAAATCAACCCAGGAAAGACAGAAATCATGATATGCAAAAATCAAAAGAACGACACCTACATTCCCTGGCTGACGGAAATGGGAACCGCGCCCACACCATGTAAGGTATTACAAAATCTGGGAGTCCTAATGGACAACGCCCCAACCTTAGAACCACAAATAAACACAATAATCAAGAAATGCTTCTTCCTCCTTCACACAAGAATCCTACCTTTCCTCTACTTTACCCACAAAACAAGTGAAATCGTCGCTCCCATCATGTCAAGAATTGACTACGCAAACAGCCTCTACCTCGGGATGCCAGAATAACGCCTGAAGAAACTACAACGCATCCAAAATGTAGCAGCCAGACTCCTCCTCAAACTATCCAGAAGAGACCACATCACTCCAGCACTACTGTCATGATGCCTACCCCCCGGGGAACCAGACCAGGTCCAGCAACCCCTGAAGCAGGCTTCAAGTTATTTTGAGCATGCCCAAAAACCCCTGCTAGGGGCTGTTTGGGTGCGGTCCTGGTGCCTATGGCGCCAGGCTCATATGGAGAGTCAGTCCTGGCGCCATAGGCGCCAGGCTCATAGAGTAGAACTTACCTGATGCAGACCATGCTGCAGAGCTCCAAGCCAAATGAGGCTTGGAAGGGACTATTTTACCTAGGGACTATTTTTTTACTCGGGTCGGGCTTAGGAGGAATACTTACTGGGACTACTTTGGAGGCTATTTAAACCACGCCCTAAGAGCAGCACACGCTTCGCGTTATTCTGCATCCAGCAGCGTAACGCTCGCTGTGTCTGCAAGCTTGCATCCAGTCTTCTGCCACGCCCGCCTCGAGTCTGCAGCTCCTAGAAAAAGGGAGGAACAGAAGGAGAAGAGGTTAGAATAAGAGCAAAACCTTCGATCCTTACCTGAATTCCGGATCCACCGCGCCTTCGAGCTGGAAGAAAGAAGCATTTTACGCGCGCCGCCTCGCCTGCTGCAGTGCCGCGCGGAACTCACCGGCCTTCGCAGCATCCTCACGATCCACCGCATCCTTCTGCACGTTCCCGCCGCACTCTGGCACCTAAGGGGAACACAAGAACAGCAAAGGTGAGCCAAGGGAATAAACAGAGGCAATAGTAACTACCCCCATAGACTTACCTGATTACCGCCGGGGGTACTATTCCTCTTCAAGGGTCGGCGCAGTCTCCATCGCATCCTCGCCGTACCCCGGCCCCTAAGGGGAACACAAGGACTACAAGGTGAGACGAAGGGACAAACAAGGGGAACTCTTCTCACCACAATAGACTTACCTAATTTTACAGCCGGAGGCATTATTCCCCGAACTTCATATTTTCTCTCCACACCTGTATAAGGGAGCAAGCCACAGGTTACATTCTGGCCTCATTTTATTGAACTGTGTAGGATAAGCCAAATCCTTACCTGAACTTTGTTAGCTACCACGAGGAACTCTTCGCTGGGGTCAAGCTGCAAACTGCAAGGAATCGGACAAGAGTGAAAGTCAGACATGTGAACTCTTACGAACTACATACTTTTCGGAGTCAATATTGTTCTGGAACTCACCAATTCCTTCGAGCCAGTGAAGCAACTGGTTATCAACGCGCCCCTGCGCTCAATGCAGGATGGAGAGCTCCACTTTTGAAACCATCAGGTGAGACTATAAGAAGGGGCATCAAAGGTGATCTGTGGGGAGAACGGGTGGCTAATTCCCTTTCTCCATTTACAGAAGAATATTCCTACGGGCCAAGCAAACGAAGCTAGGTGGGCCAGTCCAGTCCGTCATCTCGGCCCGACGCGTCAAATTGGTGGAGACCGCAGCTGTCCAGTTCAGATCGACGCCTCTGTGGGAGCCAGGTGAGCGTAACAACTACAAATACTACAGTGGCTTCCAATCAAATATCGTATCACGTTCAAAAGAATGTGCATAACTCACAGGGCAATCAGTGGACAGGGAGCTGAATTCCTACATAAGAAAATCTACAAGCCAACGAGACTCCTCAGATCAAGCAATGAAATCCGCCTGCAACCAAAACCATACGTCAAGAAAAAACTAGGGGCTCCTCTTTCTCCCACCTGGCCGCAAAAGCCTGGAACATCCCGAAAGAAATCAAACACCAAAGACCACCTACAATTTAGAAAACTCCTAAAAACCTGCCTCTTAAAAACCACGTAACCAAATGGAAACAACTAAACAGGAAACACAAAGAACAGACTGACAGAATATATGATGGCACAGGCAACATCCAGAACAGACTAAGGGAAACTCCAACAACAGAGACGACACTAGGTGGAATAGAACACAAGCGACAACCCCATGAGGACAGAAACTAGCATACATGCCATATACTATCCAACAACCTTACCCACTCCATGAATGATACCAAGTGTCATACTTGGATACAACTGCGAACGTTAACCAGCGCCGGACCCAGACAGAATTGTGAATGATGGCAAGTGCCACATTTAGTTAGAATGGTGAACATTAGCCTGAGTCGCATCTAGATAGGATTTTGAAGGTTAGCAAGTGCCACACCTAGATAGAATCGTGAATGTTAGTAAGCGCCAAACTCAGAATTGTGAACATTTATCCTGCGCCACATCTAGACAGGATTGTGAATGTCAGCCATTTCCACATCTAGGCTGTACTGGGAATGTTGACAATTTTTATTTTTTTTTTAATTGTAATTTTTAGTTTAATTTACAAAGAAACAAACTTTTTATTACACAATTCCCTCTGTCTTTTTCTTGACAATCCATCATGTTGCTGCACATTTTACTCTGGTCAAAGTCGCATTAGATTATTGGCAGGATTAAGTCCATGTAATTTATCACTGCACATGTTAATTGTGTGTTTGTTCCGGAGATTATATAGTTCCACCATTGTTCTAGATCGTCATCTATTGGAGCAAATCTTGCGAGGTGCAATGTCCTTTCGTCCTTGATGGCTAGACATTCGATTATTAGGTGTTTTGCTGATTCGGCAGCGTTGTTGCAGTATCTGCAAAGAATGTCCGTGATGTCAGGGTCCCGATTCATCATTCGAACTACTTTGGTCTTAAGTAGGTTTAGACGAAGTCTCAAGAATTGATTGCGATGGTATCGCGAAGGAAATTTACATAAGTATTTCGGAGTTTCACCAAGACCATGCGATGAAGTTTCCAGGTCTTGTATAGACTTCAGCTTTTTTCGCTTCGCTTCATTTTGGATCCAATTCCAACGGCTCAATTTTGTTTTTGCCCTTTGTGGCATATTTATCACTAGCTCTTCTTTCAACTCTGCAGATCGCATAGTTGCATTCAGTTTACGTTCCCACACGCAGATTAGATCCAACTTGTTGGAATTGGTGTTTTTTTGCAGTATTTCATAGGGACCGGCTGCTTGGGCCTTTCTCATTTTCCGCCATGCCGAGATAGACTTCCATAGCACTGTGGCATATAACGGCTCTAAGCCCAGTTCGTAGCGGATCGCTACTATTGAAAGATTCTGTGGAAGACGTAGTGCTTTCCGCCAGAACTTGCCCTCTAGCTTACACCAGAAATCTGCGGGTATATTCCAACCTCCCTCGCTGCCAAACGTTAGGGCCGGCACAACTTTTTGCAGGTAGAAGGAGAGTAATGGTTTTAGCGTAAATTTGCCATATGCTGCATGGAGTTTCAGCCCTTGCAAGGCAAACATTGTAGTTCGCGTTAATAGGTCTTGGGTCCAATTCCATTCACGAATTGAGACATTGAATTGCACTCCAAGGTATCGAATAGAGTTTGTGACCTCTAGTTTCTCTTTATTGAGAGACCAACTGAAATTTTTTTTGCTCCCTTTGTCTGCTATTAATTGCCATGATCTTTGATTTCTTGGTATTTATTAGCAGGTCATTGTTGTTACAGTACTTTTGAAGAGCGTCTAAAGAACATTGAAGTCCAATTTGTGTGGTGTCTAAGAGGACTATGTCGTTAGCATATATGACCCAGGATACATGATGGTTGTTTATCTTCGGGGGGAATGTCCTTGGTTCAGTTAGGGTGATAGATAGATCCGATATAAAAAGTTTGAACAGTAGAGCTGCAAGAGGGCAACCTTGTTTTACTCCTCTCTTAGTAAGGATTGTATCAGAGAGGTCTCCTTTTGCATTCAGTCTAACCCGGAAGGAAGTATTTGTGTACAATCCCATGATAGGTAGCAGAATCTCAAGAGGGCAAGACCATGATAGTAGTTTTTTCCATAACTTCTGACGATTGATGGTATCAAAAGCTTGTTTCAGATCTATGAAGGCGAGGAACACATTATTGCCACTCTTGATGGCTTCCAGTTTTATGGTATTTAGAATGATTAGATTCACTTCTACGCCGACTCCCTTGGTGAATCCTGTTTGGCGTTTGTCAATTATCTTTGCTTGGTCGGCCCAGAGTGCTAGTTTTTTTTGAAGGAAAGCGGCAAATATTTTTCCGATGGTATGAAGCAACGTGATGGGGCGATAGTTTGTCGGATCGCTACGATGTCCTTTTTTGAAAATTGCCACAACAATTGCTGTATTCCAGGATTCTGGTAGGGTTTTACATGTAGCGATCCTCTCAAACAATGTGGAGATGAATCTTGCCCACAGAGAACTATTTGTTTTCAGCATCACGTTGGAAATACCATCTGGGCCAGCGGCTCTGGAATTATTTAATTTTTGAATGGCGCGTTTGATGTCCTCTGCTGTTTCAGGAGTGGGCCAATTGCAAGAGTTCCCAATTGCTGGTTTTGTGCATTCGCTATTTTGTATATCAAAGACTGCTGTGTAATGGGAGACCCATCTTGCGTCATTTACCCCATTCGCCATATCATAGGCTGATTTAACTGATCCAGTATTTATTATTTCCCATAACTGACGTGCGTCTTTTCGCAAAATGGTCTTCAGCATGATTTCCGCTTGCTCTTGATCGCGCTGGGTGTTGAATGTTTTTAGCCAATTTCTATAGCGCAGCTGCCGCTTTTTCATTTGGTCGGCACTTTTTTTGCCTTTTCCTTTCTTTATCTTTGTTAGATCGCTGCGTAGTTGTTTCTTGGCTGAGCACAGGATTTCTCTGAAAGGATGTCTATTGATTACATGATGGATCTTTGGATTAGCGATGTCTGCTCTGAACTGCCTCAGGAGCGGGCTATAGTTGATATTTGGAGTCGCTGTAGCAGTTGTCACGTAATTTTCAGTGATCATGGACAGTTGTTTGGCGTTAATTTTCAGCCTTGATCCTGAGATGTTTGTCGTAATCGGCTCCGTATATTTGGTTTCTAGTCGTGGCACCGCCATATCGTGCCATGTCGTCATTAATGCATCATGATAACTTATTGTCGATTTTACTGTTGTCAGGTGAATGATTTTGCTTAATAGATTTCTCGATGTCCAAATATAATCTAGAGTTTTGTTACTCGATCCACGGTGCCATGTCGGTGCAGCAGGGATGTCTCCATTTGTGCAACCATTTAGCATCGAACAGTTTCTTGTCGTCATCTCGTTCATCCAGCGAGCGCCTCTGTCGATTGCATCGTCAGCTGACAGGATGTTTGTTTTTTGGTGTGATTTGCATTCCGTGAACCAAGAGTAGTTTAGATCACCGCAAATGATTATTCTTGGTTCATTGTAAGTGATTAAACAATCATCGATCAATGCAGCGACAGTAGTTATAAATTTGATTTGGGAGATCATCGCTGGATTCCAATACACGTTGATGATTAACATGTGGTCTCCCGGCCCCTTATTGATCATCGGTAATTTTACCGTTGTTGCTTGAATGAAGAGGTTCGGGTTTATGGCTTTTATAATGGCCCAGTTTAAGTTGTTTTTGATCATCGTGATGAACCCAGCGAATGGTCGACCAGACTCATTCTTGCCCGCGGCGTTGAACAGTATTGTGTATCCATCGCATGATGGTTTAAGCCTGAGCCACGTTTCTTGTAGGCATATAAGCGTACAATCATCAAATTGTGAACATTTCTCCTGGAATAAATGGGTGAATCCTCTTGTGTTCCAAGAGACCAAGCGGTGAGTGACGATCTTTCCGGGGATCGTTTCCTAGAGGTCCCTTCTCTTCAGAGCTTTGGAATTCCAGTGTGAGTTTGAAGAGACTGTTTGGGCCGACGTGGGTGAAGATCTTAACTGGTCTCGTAGTGTAGGGAATGTTGACAATGCCATATTTAGATAGAATCGTGAATGCCAGCTTGATTCGCATCTAGACAGGTTTTGAAGGTAGATCAGTGCCACATCTGCATATAATGGTGAATATTGGCATGCGTCATATGTAGACAGGATAGTGAATGTTTGCCAAGGCCGGATCTAAATAGAAATGCATAAACATTCATGAGCCACACCTAGAATGAATGTGGAGATTTAGCGCATATCACCTCTGTATTGCAAGGCCAATAACCAACCCACTAAGAATCTCACCCCTCTGCATACACCTCAAATTCTAACCAACCATAACCCTAAAGCACAACAAACCGCACACACTTCACTACACTGCAACAAAACAAACCGCACATAGCCATGCATAACAGCACACAACGGCTACCGAACGGTAAAGCACCCCAAGCCCAACGAACGGTGTTAACCGAACTGCAGCTGCCAACCACACATTACTATGGCAATAAGCCAGTCGTGGGGATTATAGCCATTAGACCGGGGTACTAATTGCTTTTTTTTCTGTTCCGAAATGCGTTTCGGAAAAGAAAAGAAAAACGCAAAAGAAAAAAAAAGTTTTAAAAAATGGCCGCCGCATAAGGAAAAACGTAGTCTATTTGCCTTTCCATGGCGGCCATCGGGAGCGGATGCGGTGGGACACTCTATTCAAAGCGCGTCCGCTCCCGAGAAAAAAGGTAAGTGGGGTTGGGAGGGAATAGTTTGCTGGGGAGGGGGCTGGAGGAAAAGTAGTACACCCTCTCAGTGGAACTCCTGAGTGGAAAAAGTTTTCAAACCATCTCAGTCTGACCCTTTATATGTTAGGGGTCACGTAAAACCATACTCCACTAGAAAAGGGGCTGGTGTTCCACTCTCTAGTTCTGAGGCAGCTCCCAATAAGTAATGCAAACGGCTGTGTACCTTGGGGAAGAGAAAATCAACCTCAGGAGCATATATCTTCCAAACTGCAAACAATACCACAATGCTTGCAAGTTATAACACACAGTGGGACGAGATTCTCAAACATCTCGATTCTGTGCCCGAACCTATAATGTCACACCTTTATAAAGATCTCCACAGAGAGCAAACAGGTAGCCCAATACATATTACAACATATTTTAGACTCAGCAGGCACTTAAGTGAGAGTAATTGCTGAGGGTACCCTGCTTAAACGCCATTCATGGCTCCCGGTTTAAACACCAAACTCAAGCAACACTAATCAACATGCTCATTGAAGAATCAGTCCTGTTTGGAAAAGCAGTTGACGATCCGCTTGAGAACAAAAAAACACTGGGCCAAATCACAGATAAGCCTCATGTCCAATGGGGCACCTTCAGTATACTTTTTGCAGCCAACGCTTTACAAGATCCAATTAATCTGGACTTGGAACATCTGCCTATACTGGCTACAGTCCCTAGGGACAAGCATCCTCTTATCAAACCATCAAAGAGGATTTCGTAGAGGCAAAGGGTGAAGTAGAGTTTCAGCCAAAAAATGATGCGCCGATTCACGTACCCTCCCATGCATCCCTGGTAGGCAGTTGCATATCATTTGCCCACACATGGGAGGGGGGACAATGTCAGATTGCTGGGTGCTCTCAACGGTGGCGAAAGGTTATTCAGTCGAATTTCTCAAAACACCATCCCACCATCCTCCTCATACAAGAATGTCAACCGAACCGTACCCAATTCTTTTTTTTTTTAAAACATATTTTTGTTTTCTTAAAACATAACATCAAAACATCAATTCCACAAACTCACCCCACCCCCAGAAGAGTAGGATCACATGCCAGTCGTACGTTCTAGAAAAGTTTGTGCCAAAAATGTCTGAGATTTTGATATTGTGCGGGCACCATTGTTCCATATAGTCAGACTTTAAATACTCCAACACCGCCCCCCACTCCTTCGTAAAGGAGTTCTTCTCAACCTGGAGGTGGTGTGTAATCTTTTCCATTGTCATTTGTGACCAAACCTTTTGTAGCCAAGTAAACACCAATGGCTGGTCCTGTTTTTTCCAGTTTTGGGTGATTGTGGCCCAAGCTGCAATAACTAAGCCCATGAAACCTCTCCATTGTGCTTTGTGGAGTCTTTTGGCCTGTAGGACCTTTAGTCCGCACAACCATACCCGTTCCCCCATTTGTGTTGCATCAGGAAATATTTTTGCCATTTTCGTTCGGACTTCCCTCCAGAAACCCTTCACACCCTGGCAGTCCCACCAGATATGCCTCCAAGTACCTTTTTCCGTGCACCCTCTCCAGCAGCTATCCGACATTTCCGGATACATTGATTTGATCCTTTCTGGAGTGTAGTGCCACTGCGTGATGATTTTGTGGCACATTTCCCTTGTTTGGACTGCCCGGGTGAGTTTTGGGATACCAACCCACAGTTCCTCCCACTGCAATCTTGAAATGTCCTCCCTCAGCGTGCCCGCCCATCTTTTCATGTATGTCCATTTTATTCTTCTGGTGGGTTTATGAAGTGGTATAGTGTTGACACCAGTTTTCAGTCGCCCGGATTGGATATCATATATCTTTCAAATGGTGTTAGATCTCTTGTGGCTGCCTGAAATAACTCTGGAGTGGTGAGCCAGTGCTTTATTTGCTCATATTTATTTCTGTCTGCATCTGTCAGTTTCCACATTTTTTTGCACTCCGCAAATGACCTTAGTTCTTTTTCCTGGGTCATTTCTCCAATTTTTCTGCACCCTGCCTCCTCCCATTTTTCAAATCCCCCTTATTCGCATCCTGGCCGGAACAGAGGGTTACGGCATATAGGTGTAAAGGGGCCCAATGGGGTGGTCATGATTCCCTTCCTGGTTTGAGCGTCCCATGCCTCGATGGTGGTTTTCATGACCTCACTAATTCGGAGGTTCGGATGCCTGGGCTGTTTGTGTTTCCACAATAGGTCCTGCAAGGGGGTCCTAGCCACTGCCCTGTCTTGCATTGCCCAGGTTGTGCAATGGTCCTCTGCCAGCCATTCCCTCAGAATCCAGAGTTGTGCAGCTTGGTAATATTTCTTAAAGTGCGGAAGTGCTAGGCCCCCCTCCCTTGATCGGTGAAGTAAGGATGGCCCTGGCAACCCTGGGGGGGGGGTTTCTGTTCCACACAAATAGCGATATGGCCTTGGACAGTGCTTTGAAGGAGGAGTTTGGAACTGTCACAGGGAGGGCATGAAAGTAATAAAGCACCCTGGGGAGAAAGTTCATTTTTACTGACTGTATTCTGCCCCACCATGAGACCCTAAGTGGGGACCATCTGTCTAGGTCCTTCTTCACACTATCCAGCAGTATAGGATAATTGTGTTTGTAGATCAAGTCTACCCTGCTCGTGAGTATCACCCCTAGGTACTTAATGCCTTCTTCTGTTATTTTTAGTTCTAGTTGTCCCGCCACTTTGCCCAGAGACCCCCTATCTCCCGCTAAGAGCAAAATTTCTGATTCTTTTCCTGTTTATTTTTAGACCAGATATTACCCCTCCCCCCAAAACCACCCCCACCTCCTAATTCTTCAATTTGTTTTAGGGTCTGTACTAGAGAGTTCTCGTGGTCTTCCAAAGCCAACAGCATATTGTCTGCATATGCAATAACTTTGTTGACTGCCCGCCATCTCTATCCCCCTTACCCCTACCGTTTCCCTAATTTTAATTAGGAGAGGCTCTAAGAATATAGCATAGAGGAGAGGGGACGACACTGTTTCGTGCCTCTTGATATCTCGACCTTGTCCGTTACTTCCCCGTTTATTGCTATTCTTATCGATGGGGAGTTGCATATTGAAATATTGGTCCCCGAACCCAATGTGTTTCAGCGTTCTAAAAAGGAAGGACCATTCCACCCGGTCAAAAGCCTTTTGGGCATCTAAGGAGAGCAATACTGACGGTCTGTGGGTGAAGCCTATTTTTTCCACCAGGTGGATAATCCTTCTTAAATTATCATGAGTTTGTCTACTGGGAATGAAACCTGATTGATCAGTGTTGATTAGGGACGGGAGGAGGGGGTGACAGAATGGCGGCTAGTACTTTGGTGTATATTTTTGCATCTAAATTAATTAGGGCGATACGAGCCTGGAAGGGTGGGGTCTTTGCCTGCTTTATGGAACACTAGAACTTTCGCCTCGTTCATGGATGGGGTTATGTTGCCGCTATCCTTGAATGTATTGAGCAGCCTTGTTAGTATCGGGACAAGAAGGTCCGTGTATTTCTTGTAGAAGGGGGCCGTGAATCCATCTGGACCTGGTGCCTTATTGTTCGGGAGGCCCTTTATTGCCCTATGGACTTCGTCCGTGATCCTGGAGTCCAGGAGCTTTTTGTCCTCTTCTGATATTGATTGGACAGGGAGGGAGTGTAAGAACCTATCTTGTTCATGTTCGTTCAGATGCTTCGTCGCATAGAGGTCTTGGTAGAAGGCTTTGAAGGCCTCCCCAATGCCCCTGTTGCATGTTTGCATCTCTCCTTGAGCATTCTTTACTTTCAATATTGCCAATGCATTCTGTTTCCCTTTGAGCTGTCGTGCTAGGTATCTGTTTGCCTTATTGGCCTTGATATAGTAGCGTTGCTTTAAGTAAAGTAGGGATTTCTCAGCTTTTTGGTTGCAGAGCATATCTAATTGCCCCTGCACGTGCCTCAGCGCCTTCTTGAGGCTTCTAGTGGGATGAGCTACCATTTCCTCATGAGTGTCCGCAATTTTCTTTTCCAATGTCCTCTCCCACTCATTTGGCGGCTTTTAGGGCTATTATGTGCTCACGTATTACTGCCTTAAAGGCCTCCCAAACTGACGCCAGCGGTACCTCTCCATTGTCATTTAGGTCAAAGTATTTGCTAATTTTTTCCCCCACGGTCCCTCCCAGCACTCTGTCTACCAGAATGTCAGGAGGCATTCTCCATCTCCCGAGGCCCCTTTCTCTGCCTGGGATCTGGAAGTCCAGGCATAATGAAGCATGATCTGAAACCGTAATAGTGCCCAGATCTATACCCTGGATTTTCCCCAGCAGGCCCACCGACACCCAGAAGTAATCAATCCTTGACATCGTGTTATGCACGTATGAGTAAAACGTGAACCCGCTGGCCTGACGCTTCTTTTCCCTCCAGACATCATGTAGTGCCATATCTTCCATCTTTTGTTTAAGTTGTTTGGATGGGGCTCCCTGAACATGGCTTCCCCCCGCGCTCCTATCCATCTTAGGTTGCCAGGCTAGGTTTAGGTCGTCTCCCAATATTATCTCCCCCTTCGCAAATCCCTCTAGTTTCCCTAGGGTGTCTTTCAGAAAGCCATCCTGTCCCGTATTTGGCGCATAAATAGTCGCTAGGGTAAGCCTGGAGCCATCTATCATGAGGTTTGCAAATGCAAACCTCCCCTCCCTGTCCACCTGTGTATCTATGAGAATCGTCCCAATACCCCCTCTCACTGCAATCATCACCCCTGCTCTTTTATCCCCTGCATTCGCCTGTGCCCATATAGTGTACCCTTTCAGAAATATCTTCTTTTTATCTTGTGCTTTAATGAGTCTCCTGGAGGAGCAAAAAATCCGCCTTCTCCCTTCTAGCCAGCCCCTCCATTTTTTTCCTCTTCACAGGCGAATTCAGCCCCCTAACATTTAGTGAGAAGATTCTAAGCTTCACCATCTCGTCTATTCAGTTAATAATATCCGCCTTCCTGCTATTTGTGATCCCACCCCTTCCCCCAAACTGTTCAACTTGTCCCCAACCATTAACTGGAACTCAACTTAGGTGCCTGGGCCCTCCTCGGGATCAAAGGTTGCTAGGGCTTTACACCCATCGCTCCTTGCCCTCTCATGACTCAGGACTAATTGTGCGGGGAATCCTAAACCCCACATCTCCCTCAGACCCAGATAGTGGCCCCTCCGGAACCTCTGCCTGATGTTCTGTGATTCATTCGAATCTGTCTACTCTCGCCTTCTCCATTCTAAAGATCATCCTCTTTATGTCCCTTCAGAGATTTCTATTTCTCACCCACTGGGTGTCTTGCTTTTCCCCCACCATTTTGTTTTTTCATGTGCCTTACCACCTCCCATCCCCTAGGCCTCTTTTGCAAATCTCCCCTAGCCCTGTCTCCTCTTACAATGCCCTCCTCCACTTGCAGGCCCATTGTATGGAGTCCTTCCTCACAGGTGGTCACTCTTCTCTGTTTGCCCTCCCACTCAAACAAATGGCCAAATGGAAACGTCCACTTGTATCTGATTCCTTTCGCCACCAGTTCTTTCACTAATGGGGCCATCTGCCTCCTTTTTAAAAGCGTCGCCGAGGCCATGTCTTGATATAGTTGGATTTCCACCCCATTCAGCCAAATGCTGTCCAGTTGCCTTGCCTTCCTTAAAATCAGTTCTTTTTGTGGATACGATGATAGGGCAGCCAGGACGTCCTTGACCTCCCTCCTGGGGCCCCCGATCTTTTCGGACGCACCCTGTGTACCCTGTCAATTCCAATTCTCTCCGCGTCTCGCTCCTCTATTATGTCCCCGAGACTTCTTGCACCGCACTCTTAAAGTCTTTGTCCAGCACAGATTCCGGCATGAATTTTATGCGGATATTGGACCTGCGGGAGCAGTTTTCGAGATCCTCAAATTGAATTTCCAGGTTGTGGGTCAGCCTGACCAGGTGTTGCTGTGTTTCACTGCTCTTTTTCGCTTCCTCTTCCGCATTCTGTACAATTCTTTCTAGGGTGTCCGTCCGTTCCAGTTTGGCCATATCTAACCTTAGCTCTTGGACCGCCTGCTTCATGTCACTCCTCATTGAGGTAAACTGTTCCTGCACCGTGGACATGAACTTGTCCTGTAGCTCCACAAGCCAGGCCTGCATTTCGTCCTTTGTCGGCTGCATGGAGGTCTGGCTGGGAGAGGTGATGTCTCGTACGGGTTCTTCACACGGTCGGTCCTTTGAAGTCATTGATGCTTCTGAGGACCACATATTTGTAACAGGTTAGGATCCCGTCTGAGGGGTTGCGATGCGGTCTGTGACGCTCCCCCCTTCCCTTTTGCCCTAGACATCTTCGCTGATTCGTGGGCAGGGGGCTGTTCAGTCTTCCCTGTGCTGGAAGTGGGAGCTATCGTATTGTCTTCTGTGGAAAGTGACTTCAACCTGCTCTGTGTCTTCTCACCAGAGAGCGGGGCCTCCGGGGCACTGTGTTTAGTGCCGCCTCAATGCAGTCTCAGTGCTGCCCCCCCCCCTGTGTTTACCCCAGGGAGGCCCTGTTCCAGGGAAGACTTATTCCCCCCCCCTTGATGCAACTGCCCCCTCCTTGATGCAACTGCCCCCCCCCTTGCAAAGCGCCTCTCTGATGGCAATGAGGGCAGTAGAGGGGTGTCGCTGCGCTTCTGGTACTGGAGCAGTGCTTGAGGGCTGGTCAGGCCTTCCCAGGCCCACGCACAATGGGGAGAGGTGGAGTGCTTATATCTGCGCACTCACCTCTGTCTCCAGTTTTTCCCGACTCTGCTGCCTCTGCTCCTCTGCGCTGATCCTCCGTTCGGCACCTCCCGCTCGCGGCCGTTGCTGCCGCCCAGGAGTCCGGTGGGGGACATCCCAGCCCCCGGCGGCGTCCCCCTGATGTGTGCCCCCCGTGGGAGGGGGCCGGCGATCCTCCCGCTGTCACCCGCTCCTCTCCGGCAGTCTGCGCGCAGGCCCCCGCACACCCTGCCAGCGGGAGAGAGCAGGCACCCGCCTCCGCACCACCCGGGCCCCGGGGACACAGCCTCCAGCCGGCAATCGTGGGTCCGCAGCCTCCGGAGCAAGTAAGTTTGTTTTTATGCACCCAACGGCGCGTGGTATGTGCCTTTAGTCACCCCCAGTCCTCCGACTGCTGTTCTCCTCCTCCCGGCGCCTCGCGGGACGTTCCGGCGTCTAGCTGTGTAAAAGCCGCACGGAAATCTTCATTGTAGTGCTTTTTTGTTGGCGGCCAGGCGAGGGCGCGACTTCCTGCCGGCAGCCCTCTTGGGAGTCACTGTACCTAATTCTAGAGGAGATTTACACTTTACTGCAAAAAGGAGCAATAGAGCTGGCAGCATCTCTAGAGGAAAATCAAGGTATGTATTCAGTGTACATACTTGTTCTATAGAAAGTTCTTACAATGTGCCTAGTTCTAGACCTGCGCGCTGCAAACACCTATGTCAAGCCACACAAATTCAGGATGTCTACTGTTAGGGGTCAGAAATGTGAAGCTGACAAATTTTGTAAGGTTTTCTCAAATGCCATTTTATTTCCTCATTGAGTTTGATGAATGTCTCACTATCCCTACCCTGACGAGGATTTCCCTGCCTAATGAAACAACCGGAAACACTCTAGTAAAGGATCTGTCCCTCACACTTGTACATACAGATAATAAACAAGGAAATATATAGGATTGCTCCATAAACAATAATTGTATTTGAAATATAACCACAGTCTTGTATTGTAACTTGGGTGAAATCCCGTTCCCAAAGTCTTAAAGTGATCTTTGTTTCACAGATCAGGAAAAGGAAACAAGGAAACCCTGATTGGCCATAATGTTCAACCACAATCCACCAATTCAATATGTCTATATAAAGTTCCAAAGTCAGTTTGGTGTAGTTCCACTTTAACATAACTTACCAACTTCACTTAGTGCAACTTCACTTTGTCAACACAGAACTTAAACTTAGAAAATAGGGTTTTTCCTCTCCTTGAATAATCCTTCAATTGATCAATAGCCACAATAATAATCTTGGTCAGGGTGCCACAATCTCTTTAGTAGTTGAATACTCCCATATAGTACACCTTCAGAAACTTCAATTGGTTAATCAATAGTTTTCATTCACTTTGGTATACCTTTTGTATCACAACCAACATAGATTGTAAGTCAGTTCAGATGATTGTCCACAACTATATTTAGCTTCACATTCAACATAGATGGCCTTAGTCAACAACCCCTTGCAAGCACTTCTTCAACTTCCACCAGATGTACTCTATTCCAGACCCACTTCTTCAAGAGATTGGGCAGGGGAGCAAACCTGAACTGCAAACAGCAATTTACAACCACTTTTGCTTTGGGGTTTAAATATCTATCATCTGATTAATTTTTTACCACAACTTCAGTTTGTTGAAGAAATTGCAACTTCAAATCTTTCAACAACTCTTAAGGATTTCTCTCCCCCTCTCTCCCTCTCGCTGTGACTCTTGTTTCCTCCCTAAAAAGATTACCAATGACTGATATGAAAAGGGTCTCTCCTCCCCTTCCTTTGATTTGGATAAAATGAGCAACACTTACCACTGGCTGGCAATCTTTCAATGGCATTTTCCTGCAATTGGCAATGTTTGTTATGTAATTGTCTGGTTTTAATTTGCTTTCGGCTTCTGTGATGCTTGTTCCTTTTTGCCAGATTGACCTGTTATAATGGTGGTGGTTTCCAAAAACTCACTCTTATCATATTAGTTTGTTGGCTTTTGTCCACTGCAGTATCGCTGCTTTTTAGCACTTTGATATTCAGCAGTACTTTGTTTTGACGCTTCGCTCGTGACCACTGCCTGCGCTTACTTTGGAGAGCACGAATTTGAAAAGTGCTTTGACAGTCATTTACAATTAAACGCGAGCGTCTCACTCGCTGCACTCTCCCCCTGCATACTCAGACTGGGAAGGAGCTTGCTGATTTCATCTTCGTTAGGCTTGTCCCTTTGCGGTAAACCTCTCCTTTGAGTTTGCCAGCTATGCCATTGAGAAATTGAGCCTTTGTTGCTCCCGGGGTTATCTGGTGTACGCCAGCCACCTGTAACGGCCTCCAGGAAAGAAAACTCTCAATGGTCTCAGCTTCCCGCTGCACAGCCTCTGCAGACTTGATCGCCAGAGGGCAAGCTCCCCTCAAGGACGCTTCCTGCACGACCTCTGCAAATTTGGGTTCGAGGGGCACAGACCCTCAAGACCAACAGTTGCTTTCTGCCACGCAGTGGTGCCCAGTCTTCTCTACTGGGTCAGCTTGTACCACCTGTCTGCACCACGCTGATTCTGCTTTCTGTTTTCTCTCCTGCTACTGTTTTTTGGCCTCCACCTGAGGGGGCTTCTTAAGCCTCTATCTTTCTCAGGTGTAGGTCATGCACCTTAATGAGCTGACCACTCCTATAGTGCTCCGCCTGTTTAGTCACCTTCCTCTTCGTCATACTTGGAGGATTATGGGACTAGGTAGGTTTTCTTCTGTTTTACAAAAAGCCATCAGAAGTGAAGGGATTTGGGGAAAGCTTAACAAGGGGATTTCCCATTCCCCCAGAACTGACCCCCCCACCCCCTCTTTCTCCCTCCCTCCACCACTTCGTCTTGTAATTCTCTTGCAGAATTCCACTCCTAGGGTCGGGATCGGAAAGAGCCTGCCTTTCCCTGGCCACATGAGAAGGTTCTCTTCCAGGTTTTCTGGAGTAATCGTTGCTGGTTCATTGCACTAGATCATCACAAAGACCGCTTGCTTGCGACCATTGTTTCGCCATTAATATACAAATAAAAAGTGGGCACGGCCGACTGTGCCAAAAAATGGCTGTGCCCACTGCAGCCAGTGATGCTGAATGATATACAGTGGCACGGCATTCTCAAAGGTTTTGTCTGGATTGGTCCCAACTCGCATCTGTTTGGTCTCTGCTTGTAGACATATGGTCTTGAAGGATGACTGGAGCTGGACCACATGATTCCCAATGATGAACAAAATGTTTGGCATAAGACCAAAAGATACAGCAATACAACAAGCAGTCTTGCAGTGACCTAGCTAGGTTCTGAAGGCAATGATGCAGGGACAGAGGACTTTGCTTCCACTGCCGATTGGCCATGAGCAGCAGCAGAACAATGAGGATCGATATTAACATGAACAACCCTATTGGTAATTTTCATCATCTACATGCCGCCCAACAAAACAGCATCTTTTACCATGTACCTATCTGGAAGTTCTCTACTACCAACATGCTTGCCCATGTCCTAGGTAACCTCATGATCTGGACAGACGAGCAAGCCAACTCATTTTTCCAATGTCCTTACCTACTTCATTACCACCCTTGCTCTCCCACCCACATCAAAGGGCAGTTCTCTGAACTAATATTTACACATGGGTCTCATCAATAATCTGTCTACCACATCCATCTCCTTGTAGAACAAACTTCATCAACTTCCAACTTTTCTAACCAAAATCTACAAAAGTTACCTTCCCCACAGAGCCATTTTCTGTCACTGGCGTAACCTCTGGCCAGCTTCATTCAACAGACTTTTCTCCTTTCAACTAGGCACTACAAAGTGTGAAGAAAGGCTAGGCAAATGCATCAGCTCACCCTGAATCCTGCAGTGACCTTGATCTACCCAAATTTAAATAATTGAAAAGCTCATCTAGCTGGCAGAACAAATGGTTCTCAAATAACCAACTTGAGATTCGGAAAGAATGCCACAAACTGAAAGGTCAGTTGAAGCCCAGTTCCACAGGACTCAAAAATGCTGTCAAATCCACCAAGGATGTCTCAAACAAGCTGTTGCCAAACCACAAAAAGCTACTTTATCACGTGTATTAATTGACTTGCCAGGAACAATGCTGCAGAAAGTCTATCATAACCTCATCAAGCCTAATTCCATCTTCCACACTGCTCTCCCTTTGCAACTTTGTTGCCTCAAAAAATGCAGCACCTCAAATTTGATCTCTTCCCTGCAGGTGTCCCTCAGTGTCCGCTCACCTAAAAGCCAATTTGTCAGATTTGGTGCTTTCCTCACCAATGACTTTGTAAGGGCTATTCATACTGCTTAGCTTCCATCTAAGTTCTTCTAACTGTAAAGCTTACTGGTAACCTCTGATCTAGTCTTCCAGAAACTGTTCCGTTCCAACTTAAACATGCCATAGTAACACCCCTTCAAATGGATTGTCCTGCAACGTATTCCTGACAGGTAATGTCCACAGCTGTGCTGCTTCGGAATTTTTTCTGGCAGAGGGCGCCCTGCGTCAATGGCGTCGGGTCGATGTCCCTCGAAGGCCTTGTCGTGTCATGATCACTTCCAGTATTTCTGGTTTAGGTTCAGGAGTCCGGGCCAGGAGGATTCTTCCGACAGGTGATTTTCTTCCTTCGTAGTCCGCAGTTCAGTCAACAGTCTTTGTCCACGGCCGCAGCATCAATCAGAGATTTTCCGACCTCCGAAAACCTGCAAAGGTACCATAGTTAATTAACGAACATTACAGAATACGAGTAAAGGGAAAGAACTTTACGTGTATACGTACCTGAAACTTCGACACGTTTTTTTGCCTCCCAGTCCAACGCTGTGCTTCACCGAAGAAAGCTATAGCTTCAAAACAAACACACGCTGTGCTGCGCTCCTTATCCTATTACGCACGCATACTTACCACAAAAATAAAACCCATAGCTGGGTATCGAAGGCACTTTGTTCTGCGCGCTTTCACGAACGCAAGCGCGCCTACATACCTCGAGAGGGCTCCATGTTTTTTCCCTCGACAGCACCCGAGTTCTTTAGTGAAGTTTTTCTCTTCACAAAACCTGCAAAAGAAAGAGAATCCTTAGTCATCGAGAGATCTCTCCATCCACCGAACGTTTTTTCTTTGAGACATCCGCACCTTTTTTCTGACTAAAGACTTTTTTCAATCATAAAGACACTTACCTTCAGAGGCTTACCTGTTTTAACAGCACATTATCTTCTGAGCCTCAATCACCTACGCACCCCTGCGTGAAGGCAGGACGGAGAGCTCCCAAATACCAAAACACAGGTGAGGAGAGTGTGGGTCTTAGAAGTATAAAGGGAGAGCTAGTCGGGGTGGAAAGCAGGGGAGAATCCCTAATAGAATTACCATTTATATTGTTTACAGTTCCCCCTTCCTGTTTTTTCTTTTTTATGACAGGGGCAAAACCCTAAAAAAACCAGTATAGCAGATAACCGGGGTTTTGGATCATTTACGCTCCTGCGGAGACAAGGTAAGCATTACAGACGAGGGTGTCTTCATTGAATGTTATAAGTAGCACGCATGGCGCCCGTAGCCTCGGTTCCGTTTTTTCCGAAACTGTGTTTGCTGGGTAAAACTCGGCACGCCTCGTGGTTACTGTTACGTTACCATGCTAGGTCGTCTTCTACCCCGACGACCCCATGGTCTGGCTTCAAGAAATGTCAGGACTGATGCTCCAAGATGTCGATCGCGGACCCGCATTGAATTGGTCCCCTGAAGCAGCATCCTCTTTGCCATCAGGTACTGCCCTAGCCGCTTCAAAACCGCTCCGAGGCCTTAACTCATTGTTCACCAGTAGGGGGCAGGCTGTCTCAGCATCTAGAAGAATGGCGAGCCATTACTTCAGATACGTTGGCTCTGGACACAATTGCCCACGGCTAGTGCCTTCCTTTTCTGCGACCGCCTCACGACAATCCACCGGCAAAGCACTCTTTGAAGGTTCCGGATCTGCTCCTTGTGCAGGGGATTTTGACCCTGCTAGAGAACGGCGCTATGGAACCAGCGCCTGTGGCGGATAGTTACAAGGGTTGGTATTGCCTGTATCTTTTTTGTTTGTTTTTTTTTTTTTTTTTTTTTTTTTGATGTCTGAGTTAGTAATTTACCAACATTTTGATTTTTCAAGTGTCAATAATAAATACAATTAAAGCAAGAGAAAAATACAGGGAACAGAGGCTTTATATACTGAATGCTAAAGCGTATTGATTGCGAAGCACTCCTGTATCTTTTCCCTGATGGCGTCTCCCATGATGGGATCTTGGATAATGTCATACAGGAACCTCCACCTCCAGAGGCCCCTGCTGCCGGACGGAGTCTTCACTTCTAACCAAAATGGGGCATGATCCTACAGCGATATTGGGCCGGTTTCCATCCCCTGAACTTCCCCCAACAGCCTTACTGAGACCCAGAAGTAGTCTATTCTCGACACAGAGTTGTAAACATGGGAGAAGTGGGTATACCCACTCTGTTGATCTTTGAGTTCTCGCCACACATCTTAGTGCCAAGTGGTCTATCATTCGCCAGAGAGATTTTGAAGGAGCCCCCTGGCCTGCATGCCCTCCAGAGCTTCTGTCTGTTGCCGGATGCCATGCCATGTTCAGGTTCCCTCCCATGATTATCTCCCCTTTGGCAAACTCCTCCAGTTTCCCCGGGGTCTCTCGTAGGAAACCATCTTGCCCCGAATTTGCAGCGTATACCCAAGCTAAGGTAAGCCTGAACCCATCTAATGTTACATTTGCAAATGTGTATCTGCCCAATTTGTCCACTAAAGTATTATGTAGAATGTTCTAATTTTCATGGACCACAATCAATACCTCTGCTTTCTTGTCTATAGCGTTGGATTGCTCGATTAACTTGTAATCCCTTATACGCATCTTTGGCTTGTCCCGCTGCCCGATATGCGTTTCTTGCAACATTAGTACGATGGTCACTCTGCCTCATAGCCTTCAGGCCCTCCAACTTCAGGATTGGTTGGTGTCATTGGACCTGCAGGATGCTTATTTTCATGTGCTGATCCATCTCGAGCACAGAAAATACCTGAGGTTCGCAGTTGGCGGCTCGCACTATCAGTTTCAAACTCCTGCCATTCGGGTTGATCTCCGCCTGAGGGTCTTCACCAAGCTCATGGTGGTGATGGCAGCGCATCTCAGGAGAAGGGGGGGATTCAGTCTACCCCTACCTGGACAATCAGCTGATCAGGGCGCGTTCTCCCGAACAAGCCATGGATCATCTCAGTGTCACCTGCCACTGCCTTCACAAGCTGGGCTTCTCCCTCAATTTCAAGAAGTTGCATATGTCACCTTTACAACAGCTCCAGTACATCAGGCTGTGTTGGACATGTCTTTGGGGGTGTGCTCACCACCCAAGGTTAGGGCCCAACACATTCTTCAGATGGTCACCAAATTTTAACAAGTCCAGAGTCTTCCGGCTTTTGAATTCTTAAGGTTGCTCGGCCTCATGGCTTCCTGCATTTTACTGGTGCCATAGGCCCGACTGAGAATGTGATCCCTTCAGTGTGCTCTACAGACTCAATGGTCCCAGTTCTCGGGCCGGATGTCGGATCTTCATGTTCCGGTCAAAGTCTCACAGGATCTTCTGTGGTGGGCCAGTGAGGACAATCTCATGAAAGGAGAGCCTTTTTGACAACCATGGCCGCAGGTAATGGTAGTGACGGACACTTCCCTCAAGGGTGGGGAGCTCATGCCAACGATCTGACCATAAGCGGTCGTTGGTCTCCATCGGAGTCCAAACTACACATCATTCTTTTGGAGCTGAGAGCAATCAGGCTAGCACTGAAGGCTTTCCTGCCGTCTGTGCGGGGGAAGAATGTCCTGATAATGACGGACAACACAGTGGCCATGCATGCATTACCTCAATAAGAGAGGTGGTATAAGGTCACTGCCTCTGTGCAGGGAGGCAATGCAGCTCTGGTTCTGGGCAGTTCGAGGGAATCTCCCTAGCAGCGCTTTATCTGGCCGGAGAGGAGAAAGTAGCGGCGGACGCTCTGAGCAGGCAGAGAAGTCTCCCACGATTGGGCACTAGCTCAAAAAGTTCAAGAGATCTTTGCCCTTTGGGGAACCCCGCAGGTTGACCTGTTTGCGACTGGTGCCAACCGGAAGTGCGAAAGGTACTGCTCGAGGGAATTTCCTCCGAGAGGAGCTCTACGAGACACGTTTGTCGTGGATTGGTTAATCCTGCTACTGTACGCAGTTCCTCCGATCCCTGTCATTCCTCAAGTTCTCAGGAGGTTACGAGGGTTTGGGACCCGCATGATCCTCATTGCTCCGGATTGGCCCAGAAGAGGGTGGTACCTGGATGTTCCAGACATGTCTATCTGTCCTCCAATACGTCTTCCCCAAAGAGGATCTTCTCTCGCAGGAGGATGGTCAGGTTCCCCATCCCGAGGTTAAGATTCTCAACCTTCACGCATGGTTTCTGAAAGGTTGAGATATAAGGATTGGGAAAATCTGGATGACGTGATGGAGGTGTTGCTTTCGGCCAGGCGGCCCTGTACCGTTGTCGTAAGTTTTTGACTGGTGCAGTGGAAAGAATTTTGATCCTTTTCAGTGCTCAATTCCGGAGGTGCTTTCCTTCTTGCTTTCTTTGGCCCACAGGGGGTCTTCTGGTGGCAACCATTAAAGGTTACCTGGTGGCGCTTTCTATCTTTAAGCGCTCGTCCGAGGAATGCTCATATTTTAAGATTACACTGATCACTTAGTTTCTGAAAGGGCTCACAAATGTGTTCCTGCTGTTGCCTTTTCAAGTGCTGGTCTGGGACCTTAATTTGGTCTTGAAGTTTCTTATGGGTGCTCTGTTCGTTGAGATTAACATTTAAGACTCAGTTAAGACTGTTTACTTGGTTGCATTAACTTCTGCTCGAAGAGTGAGCGAGTTGCAGGCACTTTCTTCTAAGCCGCCTTTTACTTTGTTCCATAAGGACATGGTTGGATTAAGAGTCCGTCCTTCCTACCGAAGGTAGTGTCAGAATTTCATTTAGGTTGTGCGACCAGCCTTCTATCCTCCTCATCCTGGTAAGGACGAGGAGAGGCTCCATAGGTTGGATCCTTGGAGAGCATTGAGCTTTTATCTTTCTAGAATGTCCCGAGTCAGAGTGGACAACCAGCTCTTTGTGGGGTATAATGGACACTGATTAGGCCAGGTGGTTTTTAAGCAGAACTTGTCTAGGTGGATCATCCTCACTTGCTGAATGCTACAGGTTGGCTGGCAAGGACGCACCTGAGGGCTTGCAGCCTCATTCCACCATGGGCATAACTAAACCGACAGCCCTGCGGAGGGGTGTGCTGGTAAAGAACATCTGTGATGCTGCAACCTGTTCTTCCTTACACACGTTTAAGCATTATTACCTGGATACTCATGCTCAGGATGTTGCCTTTGGTAAGGCAGCGCTTTACGCTTCCATTTAATTGGGCATGTCTAAATTCTTATCCCTCCTCCACTCATGGATACTGCTTTGGGAGTCTGTCATAGATGAGAATACGTTGGAGGACACAATCCATTTGAAGAACAAGTTACTTACCAACTTGCTAGGCCCTGAAGACCCTCGCGCATGGAAACAAGGCACAATCACCATACAAGAACTGATACGACAGACACGAGGTTCGATTCCCAATATCTAGGGTTTATTGCAAAGCAAATTGTCTGTCGGCCGACTGAATCTCACGTCTCGCAACGTGTGTCACCCAGACCTTGCGAGACGCAAGAGAACGAGCATTCTACAACAGTGACATATATACAAAAGGGCCATCATACAATCGGTTTGTGACACATCAAAACTGCCCATAATGTATCTTCCTGAGCTAGGGTTCGGTGATCGACAAGACAATTATGACAAATATGACACTTTCTGAGACGTTTCTTGGTTAAGCTATATTACTTGATTTAGCAACAGTTGCAGTTTGCAAAGACACAGACAGGATTCTTTGTTACAGAGAACATAATGCACTTTTTCAGTGAGCAAACTGTGTTTCTAGGAGAGACACATTCCAAAGCATGCGATCTTCTAGTTTCTATTCATGAGCTAGGGGTCAGCCTGATCTAAGAGGGCCCAAAAGGGGGGGCCGTAAGGAGAGTATAATTCATGCCTTTAACGGCCTGTCTCTACAGTTTCTGCAAGACCAGCTGGCACCTGGCTTGGTGATTAAATGCCTCTCTGCTCGCCTTCAAGCACTTGTGAGGGAGGAAAACAATGTATTTCTGTCTGGGCTGGTCTCATCATGTAACGTGTGGCCTTGCTCTGTGCAGGAGCAGAACGAAATTAAATTAATTTTAGCAAAGCGTTTGAACAGAAAAGCAAGAGGAAGCAAATGGCGGATTCTGTGGGCACAAAATGGACGCTCTATGGTTATGACGACGATTCTGTAATTGGCGATGCTGGGCATATGATGCGATTGGTTTGCGGCCAACATAATATAACATCTATGCTATGGTAGGGTATTTTCTAGACTCACAAACTGGTAACGTTCTTTCGACGAAGTTCCTCCAACATACTCATCGCCCTCCCAGCCTACCCCTCTCAAGAATTTCCCATGTCATTACAGCTTTCGTCCCAACAAGGATAAGGGCAGTCGATGCTCTATTGTGGGCACGTGTGCCACACGTTGTGAGGGGGAAAAACATGAACTGAGGCGACAGGCGCCGTGCGTGCTACTTATAACATCCGATGACGTCGCCCTCGACGGAGGCCTTCGAGGGACATTGACCCGACGCCATCAATGCAGGGCGCTCTCTGCCGGAAGAATTTCCGAAGCAGCACAGCTGTGGACATACATGTCATAGATGAATAATACGTTGGAGGAACATCCAGTCAAAAGAACGTTACCAGTTGGTGGTAAGTAACTTGTTCTTGTCAAGAAGCAATTAATGGACTCAAACCTTGCTGATAGGCACCCAATTCCTATTCTCCCTTGGGTGGCAATTATGGCAACGGTAGCCATCCAACTGCTTCAAGATTGGGTGGAAATAAGACCGCTACCAGACTCCAACCAGCCAAGCTTCTAACTCCAACACAATGGCGACGGCTCACCTAGAAAGTATATAACACATCCTCAAAGAGCTAGACTCCAACCAACCAATACTCCTTGATATTTCATTGCCTTCCGACAGTCACTCTAGCATCACAGCCTTTATGACTAATACATGATCAGACTCTGCTGGACTCACGTGGCTAAAATCCTTTCCCCGCACCAACTTTGACTTCAGAATTCCTCAAGGCTCATCACTGACCCACCTCCTCTAGTGATGATATAAAACCTCTGGCAGATGTGGGGGTCTTTCAACCTAGCTTAAAATGTATGCAGGCAACACCAAACTGATCACAAGAGAGGCTTATCTGATCAAGACTCCTCTACAGCCCATTAATTGAAACCCTTGGAAGCAGACGTAAAGCAATTCACAGGTGGATGCACTCAGTAAACCTATCCTGAACATAAAGCTGATCAGAAAATGTAACTTTCGATCCAGCACATATATCTGCACTCTCGCTTGCCTGGCCTTAGCCTTTAGGCTCAATGCCTTCCCCCTTCCAAATCATTTGGCAATTTGGGATTCTGCTTTGACAAACTGACCATGTGCACCTTGATGAACCTGCTAAATAAGATATTTTAACCTTCAACTTGAGTTTTCCAAAAGCAGGTCACAACTTTAATCTCCTCTGCTTGGTACTTTGGTTATCAAAGCCATTATTTTCCAGGATCTGCTACCTTAACGTCCTTTACTCAAACTTTCCAGAGCAAAGCCTGAATACTATATTTCGGTCTTGAGCTGTGCAATCATATTCCATCTACTTTTGCCAAACTTCACTGGCTTCCCATTGTCTACCTAATCAAATTCAAGCTTCTCTGCCTGACCTCAAACTCGCGATGCATCAGCCAACAAGATCCTCCAATGTTCAGACACAATTTTTCTGTCCAAGCTGCGACCCTTCCATCAAACATCCAGTGGTAAATGCAGAGTATTGAATCTTGTTTTTCAAGAATCGACAGGAGACTTCGACATGGGCGTGCCTGTAACACTATCCCTACGTGACGTGTAGTGTACCCAAAATCCTTCACGCGTTGAGGTTCCTCAGATTGTTTTTTTCTGCCAAGCATACTGGTTGCCTTATGCGGAGCTCGTCCAGAGACATTGCTATTGTTATCCTCGACCCTTGGTCGTACATTTTAAAGTCTTAATTATCCTGCCGTCCATTCCATCAACAGCTGTTTCCTGATCTACTCCGAAGCCGGTTCCACGGACCTTCGACGGACAGTCTTCCGGTCGGCCTCCACAGTAGGGAAAGTGGGGTCGGGGTGGACACTTCCTGTTCCGAGAATGCCTTTCCCTTTTCTCTTTGTTCCCTGGGTCTCTTCGTCACTATTTTTTTCCTCCGCTATGGAGAGGACTCTGTTTTAGGTTTTGCCCTTCTTGCAAGACCAAATTTCCTTGGAAGGATAAACACTAATGTAATGGGTGTTTGCCCCTGAATCACAAAGGGATGGATTGTGTGGCTTGCAAGCTCCTGCGTCCAAAGACACTAAAGGAGCGCTGTGTCAAGCGGTGGGCGGCCTACGGAATGTCGCATGCCGGATCTAGTTCTCCCGCTGCCACAACTGCCGATTGTGACGGGGAGCTAAGTGACGAACAGGCCTCCGATTCGGAGGCCTTTGACCTCTCGGCAGAGCATTCTCGCTCTGCGTCGACCGTCTCAGTCAGGCAAGACTCTGGTCCTGCTATGGGGACTATACACCCCAGCGACAAGGGCGCGCACACTCTACACCCTAAAGACACAACCCCTGGGACGTCTTCGACAAAACAGTTGAAACGTCCCATAGCGCCAATTGGCACACCGAAGGTCTCGACCGTGCCCTCCGGTCGTCTGGATTAGCAGCCCTCCCTACAGCCGCAGGTGCGCCTTGCGACCAGGCATTCTAAATCGAAGGGCGCTGCCCCCAATACTCGGGAGACCGTTGAGATGTATTGGAAGAAGGTATCCACGGTCGAAGGACCCGGTTCTGCCGAAAATTGGAGGACCATTCTAGACACCCTTCTGCCTCTGAGGAGGTTGCCGAAAGCATTGCTAGGATTACTTCGGCGGATAATCAGACAACAGTCCAGGGATTCGTCGATACCTAAGAACAAACCTAGGGATTCATCGCAATCCAGGGATAGGCCGAAGGATTCATCGGAACCCGCAGAGAAGCCTAAGGACAGACAAAATGACTCACATCAACTGTCGGTCCCCCGATGTTAAAGGAGAAATCTCGACGTTCTACGATGGAAGATCCATTTGTTAGGCGGAAACCTGTGCAGTTCCCTCTGGGACCACTGCAAAAGATTTAGGACTACAGGTGTTTGGCAGTAAACCCACTTGGTAGCAGTCTGTACCACACAGATTCACTTGGTAGCTGTGGCTGAGCAGTCAGACTTCCCTCAAGAAGAGTTAGGCAGTATACAGAGTATTCACAATAGGTCAAGAGAACAAAATAGAACAAGTAAACACTGACCAGGGCTTGGTGTAAAAGATATAATTAATTATTTAAAACCACATCTCAAAACACACACAGGCACTAATAGTAAGCAATTCAAAAACACGGTCACTAAAAGATATACACTCCCTTAAAAGAATATTAGACTAAGTCTTAAGTAAAGCCCCACTTATTTTCAGACAGCGGTGAGCGCTTAACGTAGATGGCACTCTAATAACTCGTTTTAAAAAGGGAGAGAAAAGCAGAGAATACATTGAAACAGATCCCAACACTTTTTCACAAACACAACAAGAGAGGAAGGCAAAGTAACACCGTGAATTCAGAGTCAGTAGGCCGGATCCGCTTTAAGGGGATCAAAACGAAATGTGTCCAAGGTCACACGGTTGCAGTGCACAAAAGTCTTGTAACGGTTCAAAAAGGAGTTGGACCAAAGAAAAGGGACCCGTTAGAAGGTCAAGGCGGCCAACCCAGTCCAGAAGGTTAAGGGGTTATTATTACCTTGTAGCAATCTTTAGAAAGGGAGGCCTGGCGGACACGGTACCTTAAAGTGGTGAGAACACTCCAGCGGGGGCAGTTGTTCCTGGCAGCGGATGCAAGTCGGTGCTTCGTCCGGGGGAAGAGAGGATCTCGTTGGCTAGGAAGACAGGAGTCCGTTGCACTGCCAGGGAAGAAACTAGCCGCGGAGTTTCTCAGGTACAAGGAGCGGTCCATTGATTCGCGGTTCAGTGGTAAGTGGCTATCCGGCCGCCGGGGTGCTTGGCACGGGCAGTTTGACCACAAACCGATCTGGGGTGTGAAGAAAAGAAGGTAAACTGGTTGTGCCCGCCAGTCAGGGGAAGAAGCCTCTCCAGCCGGGAGATCTTCTCTGTTGTCGAAATGGTGAGTTGGTTCCGCAGGGCTCCACCGGTGGTGTCGTGGTAGGTCGGCTCAGCTTCTCCCTCGTCGGATTCTCAGGTCCTGTGGCGACTTCTGAAGTTCCAGTCCCCAAAGCCCTGCTTTTATGCAGCATACCCCCATTCACTCAGCCTAGCTGTCAATCAAACATGCTAAGTGGTGAGCCGGCCGGCTCACCACTTGGGCCAATCACACAAGAGTGCGACTTGAGTTACCAAGTTAACTCAGTCCAGGGTGCCTAAACCCCCTCCCACACCCCCTGTGGTACCCAGACAGAGTGGCACCACTTTTGGAGGCTTCTGTGGAGAAGCCTGCCAAAAAGTGGAACAAAGGGCTCGACTTAGGTTGGAGTCACAGAAGAGAACACAAACGCGATTTTAGAATAGAGTCCTGGCAAAAAATACCAACCGGCGAATTAATATTAATTAAATAAACTGGCGGTATGTTCGAGGCTATGAGAATTAAATAATTAAAGTTGGTAGCCTCGAACAATGGGAAAATCCCATAGGAATATATTCGCGGTCGAATATAAAAAGTAGTATCCACTGCCACCAGCCAAATCTCGATCAGGGGGGACGGAGACGTGCCCCGTCGACTAACAGACCCCAGGGCAATCGAATTGCCCCGACCAGTATGTCCACAATATGATGGTTTGTACTGGTTTCTGTTAATAATTTGGGACTAGTAAAGCCAATGGTGACTTTACATGCCCTGGGAGACAGTAGTCAGTCCCAGGGTATGGAGTCTATGGTGGGGTGTCACTATGACACCCCTGTGTTACTGCACGGAGGGTGCTGTGTAACACACATAGTAAAAACACATGGGACCCTATGGATTAAAGGACCCCATAAGCCCATAAAACACATTAACAGTCAAAGGAACACCATAAATCATGTTCAAGATTGGGAGAAAGAGAGTCTCACTCTTGGCAGGAGACAAAAAAAACTCCAGAAATCCAGCAAAGCTGCTGGGGGACTCACTAGGTTAGGACATTCAGCCTAAAGAGAGAATTCTCCCTAACACCATTACATGAACCTTTTCCACCCCTAGACTCCTCTGGTGCATCTATTTGGACCAGGGAGACATTTGAGGGATGTATGGATAGGTTAGAGAGGTTTGAACAACTCTCAAAGAAGTTCATGCCCAAGAGGCCTCGGGAAGAGAGTCCCTTTCCTCCTATGGCTAAACTTAAAAAAACATTTGATCCTTCTTAGGAAGAAGAAATATATATACTTATGACCTCACTGAAGATGAGATTCCTTTGGACCAGTACAATTAGGCTGAATATCCCTGCTGACACTGAGGATGTTCATATCGACCCCACAGAGGGTTGGAGGGACAACCCCGACCTGGATGATGCTCAGCCTTGGCAGTCACCTACTCCAACACCGGAACCCGATGCCTTGTGCTTGGATTCCCCCCCCCCCACCCCCAACCACACCCACTCGACAGGCCTCCCCGGTTGACGACCAAATGGCGTACAACACCATATTAAGGAAAGCAGCGGAATATTTCCACATTGCTACCCAGGAAGCTGTACCAGAGGCTGATTATGTCAAGGGCATCTCAAAAGAGAAACCACCATCCAGCCAAGCTATTCCTCTGCTAAATTTGATCAAAAAGCTATTGGCCCCTTCTTTATTGAAACCTGCCCTAACTAGAGCAATAAATCCTAGAGTAGAGAAATTGTTTCGACCCTCCCCCTCGGATCCCCTTTACATCAGGGGCCATGCTACTCCAGACTCACTGGTGGTAACTACAAACAGAAAAAGAGCGGGGTTCCCCTATCAACTGGGGAGGCACCCCCAGACAAGGAGTGTAAGAGGCTTTATGCTTTGAGGAAGAGGGTCACGGCTGCCGTGGCTTTTTCCACTTGCATTGCAAATAACCTGACTTTGTTGGCTAGTTATGCCGATGCACAATGGACCATGCTACAGGAGGGCCTTCAAGAAGTCCCTGATCCGCAGGGAGCTCGCTTGCTCTCCACGGTAGCAGAAGGCAGACAAGTTAATCAGAGTATTTTAAATAATACTTTGGATGCGGCAGAGAAGGCTGGCAGGTCCTTGGCTCAAGGTACTCTCCTCAAGAGACCTGCATGGTTACGAAACTCTGGTTTCAAACCAGAAACTCAAGCTTCACTAATACATAAGCTAGTGGAAGAGACTAATCTGTTTGGAAAAGCAGTAGACTAAGCGCTCGAGACTGCTAAGAAAGAGCATGACACCCTGAAGACCCTGCATCAGATCACCCAGAGGCCTTCCCCCAAGGAGGGGAAGCGGATCGAGACGTTCCTTTCGTGGCCATCGTTTCCCTCACAACCAATACGGCTTGGAAAACAATTGGTCCTCTCCCCAAGGAACCACCAGTTTCACCACACTGTATCCCCAAGAGGTCAACACGTGGAAATGGAAGGGGCCGGAATTCTACCCCTCAGGCACCTACCTGGCAGCTATAGGGGCCTACAGAAATTCGGAGGAGGAGGTCTTCTCCAACCTGATTGTCAAGAAACATCTGGCAGGATTGTCCAGGCTTTACATGCCCATCAAGAGGCCACACCCTGTGTGGGACCTCAACGTGGTGATGGGCGCCTTGGCGCACAAACCATTTGAGCCAATGGCGTCCCCAGACATCAGGTTGGTCACCATCAAGACTGCTTTGCTGGTGGGACTTACCTCCGCTGGCAGAGTTAGCTTTGGTGGCCTCAGAACCATACATCACTTTCCACAGGGTTAAGGTGGTCTTGCAGACTCACCCGGTGTTCCTACCCAAGATACCCTTACCCCTTTCACCTAACACTTATCTCCCTCCCCTCCCACAAAGTCTGGTAGGAAGAAGCCCAAATAAGACTTCTTGAAGGCAAACACTGGACTTCCCATCGCAGAAACCTACGTCAGCGCTTCCTCCAGAGGTTTTCACGGACATTCTCTTCTCTGTCCCCTCGCCAGATCTATGAACTCACCATCTCATCTCCACTCTCTCTCTCCTTCCACATCTTCTACCATTAAGGGTGGCACAAAGTTGGAAGTGCTCTTGGCCGGTTTCTCATACTCAAGTTGCTTCGTTAATATCTATTACACAGGCACGATCATGGTTCAGGGTCCACAACCCAACCTCCTACTCTTTGACCAGATGCTGCCTTTTCTAATTAACTTCCTTCCACTGCATCTCCCTACCACACTCTCTCTCCCCCCTCCTCTGACTAGTGTACCACACCCCTGTACACCACCTCAGAAAACCTTCAAAGGAATAGACCTCCTCCATCTGGCGATTCTCAAAGCTTGCTCTGCCAATAAACTCTCTGCTGACTTTTTCCTCCTTCTTGAAGACATTGACCCTGACATTCTCGCTCTTACAGAGACCTGGTTCAATGCCAGATCAGTCACTGTTTTGACTCCCTCCTCCCCAACTGCTTCAAAATCATCTCCAGGCCTTGGTCTTACTGCACTGACGAGGGAGGGGGGAGGTGGGTTATCTTAATCTTCCCTGAGTGGGTTCCTGCTTTCATCTTACCCACCCAGCACTGCTCTTTCTTTGAAAGCCTGGTTTGCAAGTTGATCAGCTATCCCATCTCCACCCTGACCGTTGTTACCATCTACCGGCCTCCAGGCACCGCCATCCTGTTCCTCTCGGAATGGTCTGATTTCTGCTCTTCCTTTCATCCACCTCAACCTCATCCTCCTGGGTTATTTCAACATCCAACTGGGCTCTGTTCCTCTTTCCCTTTCCATTCTCCCTTCTGGGCCAACCCACTCAGATGGACACACTCTGGATGCCCTCGTACACTCTGACCTCCTTCTCTCCCCCCCACTAGTCACCTCTCTCTCCTTATCAGACCAGTCTCTCCTCTCCTCCCGGGTCCTTTTGGCCCTCTGACTGCCCCCTAAAATGCAGCACCATCCTTGTTCACCAACATCCGCCTGATGACACGGGTGTCAGATGCTGCCTTTGCTTCCACCTTCATTCACCCCCACCCCACTACCTCTGATAGTACCTCTGACTCTGCTGTCTGAAACCTCCACCTTTCCATCACTGATGCCCTTGACATTGTTGCCCCAGTCATGAAGATCTGCTTGAAACCTGCCTCTAAGCGGAACACCTAGTATGACTCTGAACTTGTGGCCCTGAAACGAAAGTGCAGTGCGGCGGAACGAAAGTGGCAAACTTCAGGCTCACCCTCTGACAAACTGGCCTGCTGCCTGTTCTAAAGGCACTACAGACTCTCCACCCGCGCCAAGAGCCCACATTCAGGCCCAGGCTTCCAGTGCATCCAACAACACAGCTGAACTTTTCAAGCTCAGCGGGGAAGTAGCCAACCCTTCCGCAGTCTCCTCCTTCCCTTCTCCTTCCCAGGTCCTCTGCAACACACTGGCCACACACTTCGCCACCAAAACATCCATAACACCCTTGCTAGCCAACCTCTGATCCCTTGCCTCCCGTGTCCCTCTCGCCTTGCTCCTTCTCTGTCACACCTGAAGTTACCAGAGTTGTCTGCTCCATGGAGGTCTCTTCTAAACAAGTTTCCCCTTGCTCATTCAGAACCATCAAGGATAACATTGGCTCACTTGCCCCTGCACTCGCTGATTTCTGCAATCATTCTTTTGACACTGGATCTTTCCCATCCACCCTTAAGCACTCCCTTTGTCTGCCCACTACTGAAAAAACATTACACAGACCCTACCTGCCCTGCCAACTACCGCCCTATTTCCAGCACCCGCTTTCTGGGGAAGCTGTTTGAGAAGTTGGCATTGCCCCAACTCAACTGACACACCAAACTTGATGGTCTCCACGACCATCAATCTGGATTCCGAGAATCCATAGGCACGGAAAATGCTTTTCTGAACACCTGTGAAGAACTGCTCACATCTCTGGACTCAAGCTCTCCTGCTGTCGTCCTCCTTAAGTTCTCCTCTGCCTTTTGACACAGTCAACCATTCCATCCTCATACAAAGGCTCCACGATACCCTCGGTATCTCGGAACAGGTACTGGACTGACTGACATCCTGCCTTACTGAAGTCATCTTGGGCACCTTCTCCTCTCCTACTTCCTTCTCCACCTGTGGTTGCTCCCAAGGGTCTATCCTCTCCCCTTGGCGCTTTAACATATACTTTGCTCTGCTTGCATGCCTCATCTCCTCCTCCAACTTCCAGTGTTATGCAGACGACACAAAGCTCTTTTTAAAACTTCCTGCTGACTCTCTTGCACCCTCCATCATCCCTGACTGCATATCTGCCATCCAGTCCTGGTGCACCTCCAACGATCTCTGCCTTAACGCCTGTAAAACTGAGAGCCTTCCCATTGGCACCAAAGGCTCCCTCCTTCTTCCCTTCACTCTGGCCTTCCTACTTGGGCTCTCCCACTACACGGAAGCCAGAAACCTTGGGAGTATTCTTTCGTCTCCTCTTTCCTGCCTCCCTCACATTCAGGACATTACCAAGAAGTCCCACTTTCAGCTCTTCCTTCTCAAAAGGAATTCTCTTTTCTCACTTTCCCCCAGAGGCTCAATGTTACCTGAGCCCTTGTCCTCTCTAGGCTTGTCCATTGCAATACCCTCCTCCTGAATCTACCTTCTTCCACTCTGCGACCCCTCCAGCTAATCCAGAATAGGGCAGCAAGACTTCTCCTTGGCCTTAAACCCAGGGACTGCATCTCTCCTGCCTTAAGTCTTCATAGGCTCCTGGTTGTTGCACAGATTAATTTCAAAACCCTCTGCATCATCCACAAAGCTGGCTGGGCCAGGGGGCAATACTATATTCATCTTTATTTTAATAAATACTTACACGGTAGACCACTTTGTTCCTCTGTCACCAGCTGTTTGTGTGTAAAGCGCTTTGCTAAACAAAGAATAGGTGGTTGATCGCTTCCTCAGGTGGCTCCCTGCTATGGAATAGCCTCCCCGTGCCTCTGCTTAAATTCCGGAAGCCCCTCAAGACTTTCCTCTTCACCTCTTCCTTCCCTTCTCCCCTTCTCTGCTAATTCCACAGTTGCTGTGATTGGTGTCTGGGGCCCTTATGCATCCTCTGTGTCCCTGACTTCCAAAACCCAATCTATCCAGCTCCCATCTACCCTCAGCACTTGCCTTGGCACACCCTCTGCCTTGGAGGTTCGCACTTACTCCTAACGTGGCCCCTGTCCATGTAGCACTCGCACCCAAGCACTTCGTCTGTGGTCACCCATGAGCCCGGACTCCCTAGCACTTGTGCCTTCTGTCCTTTTCCTTGCTGCACTGGCACGTTCTGAATATTCACAAGGCCTAGTAGGTTCGTTCCTGCCTCCTTTTTCCCCCGCCACTGCTCTTAATTGTGTTTTGTAATGTATTTCACTCCCTTGTTCCCTCCCCTCGCCCTGTGGGTGCTTTGAAAAGTATTTTACTTTCTGTATAACAAACAAAAAAATAATAATGGTGACTTTTGGTTATGAAAATGTCTTTGAAATGCCAATTTAAAGTTTTTATTACATTTTGTCATGAATTTGATCAAATAGTCATAATTAAACAAATTATTTTCTGATCAGTATTGTAAAATCATCTTTCGGAAGAGGCTTTGCATCGAGGCATAGGGGTATCAAGCAGGTTTCTGCTGGACATAGTCTTTATGGGTTGCGTTCAGATGCTAGGGAGCCTCTTTCCTTCCTGCACCATAAAGAGATGGTTCAATTAGCAAAGATTATTTAAGTAAGCATTACATTGTGTGCACCGTTCTTTTCTTTTTCTTTTTTACATCTTGGGCCACTGTCAAGGTGCCTCCACTTTTTCTTCACCACCATTGCCATTGCTTGCCCTATATCTGTGACCAGAGTTGAACTGAAGGGACTGAATTGCACTCCTGTACAAAACTCTTCTATTTTTCTTTTTCTTTTCTGGGTATTTCTCCCCAGTGCCAGGGCCTTTTTTGGTGATTTCGGTATGTGGCCATTTAATGGCTTGTAACTTTTTTGTTACATGAGATATCTCCGCCAAATTTGGCTCCTTCTTTTCCCACATGTAGGCGGTCGTAACGCCACCCAGGAATCCTAGGTTGCTGTAGGGGGGTGAGAGAAAATGAGCAAAAAGGGCGAACATTTTGGGTTTTTTCAAAAAATGCCGATAAAATGATTTACAAAGAAGCCTGTGGTTTTTTTCCTTGTAAGAGCTAGGAACAAATGGTTTGCTGTCCTGAATTCCCCAATTTCCTGGCTTTCAAGAACAGGTTGAGTGGAAACGGGAAAAAAATATTTTGATGTGGTTATCAACTGTTTTGTGAGAGGTAGGCGATTTTGGCAATTTTTGCCAATTGGACATGCATGGACGGAATGGGAGAAAAGGGTAGGAAAGCCGAATTGGAGGACGGAAAGGCATATATTTCTGAAAAGTAGACACATTTCCAAGTTTAGGAAGGGGTGATTTGAGTAGGTCAGGCAAACACTAGGTAGGGGAAAATGCCATAGATTGGGGGAAAAGCGGAAAAATGACATAAAAAAAGGTATGTGTTGGACATGGTTCGCTTGGTACGGCAATGGCTTCTATGAATTTTGAGAAAAGCAATGCTCAGCTACATTCCCCTGACTCTTGCAGTTAGGAAAGCACACATTTTCTGTAGTGTTTTACGAAACAAGCAATACCACAAGCCAAACACTGAGCCATGGTACACAGGAGTTTTACGCTCCCGGCCTGAACAGACGCACGTAGCATGTGTAAATCGGGAAAACCAATGTAATGAGCAACGGCAAGCATACATTTTTTGAAAGATCACAGACCTACCTACCTTTTCAAGGGTAGGTGACTTGTGCAGGTTACAAAAGAGTATGGTGCCTAAAGCAGCGACTAAATGTAGGTCACATTTGGGAAATGAAAGGGTTGTGTGACAAAGGGCACCAGCAAATGGGTCAAAACGTTATGAAAACCACACAAAGACAACACATGGCCTACCGTCCCGTGTTCCCACAGGTGTCCCGATGAAAACGGTACCTCACATGTGTGGGTGCACCTACCTGGCCGCCTAGGGGAAAGCCTAAAACACAAGTAACCCCAAGTCTGTTTTCAGACCGGAATTACAGACGGTCACCAATGTGCCCCTCTGCACCAAGGCAAGTTTCGTAAACAAAGAAAAAAAATGGAAAATGGTGTAACGCTTTTTAGGGAGGGCTGTGGGCACCCCAAAGGGTCTGGGAAGTTTCTAATGAGATGGGGCATTGACCCCCTCGCCCCCCCAGCCACAATGGAGTGGGTGCCATGTCATGCAGCCCTCCCTGGGACCAGATATCTGCTTCTAGGAACAGACGCCTAAACCCAGGGAGGAGTGCAGGACAGCCCCCCCATTATCTGCACCTGGGGAGGGCTACATGAGATGGGCCGCCCCTCCAATTTAGCCATGTGTGGATTCCCACGGGTGTCCTCTTTTGGAAAATGCGTGGGGTTCCCTGTTTTCCTTGCTGGCTTCGACACCCTAGGCCCAAATCTGTAGGTTGCCCATATGAACAAAATGGGCAGTGGCGAAAGGCTTGGGGTTACCAGTATGTTTCCTTTTTCTTTTGCGCCCCCGGTAGGTGCACCCACACATGTGAGGTACCGTTTTCATCGGGGCACGTGTAGGGACGCAGGAAGGTAAGCCAGGTGTTGTTGGCCATGTGTTTCGGTGGTTGACCAGAGCAAAATGTCTGAGAATTGTCTGCATTTCCAGCCAATTTCAGAGACATTTCCCTGTGGCCCACCTCATGCAACCCTCCCTGGCATCAGATAGGGGAGGCCCCACCTCATGCATCCCTCCCAGGGGTCAGATGCCCCTTCCTAGGAGCAGATATCTGCCCCCAGAGAGGGTTGCATTAGGTGGGGCCCTCCATTTGGGGGTGGGGGGGATGAGGGCCACCCCTGTTGCAGTACATCATTCGCTGCCAATTTAGGGTGCCCCTCAGCCCCCCTAAAATGCAGCCTACGATTTTGTATTAAGTTCGATTGACGCAGATGGCCACATAAGTGTGCCAATCTGCCCCCAGGGTGCCCAAACCCTACTGCCCCATCTATTGGGGGGCCTGTCCCACCATTTGTGGTGGCCCTCTCCTCACCCACACTGAACGGAGGGGGGGGCACATCATGCAGCCCTTCCTAGGAGGTTCAGGGAGGGCTGCATGAGGGGTCCCCCCCCAGCCATTTGGGGTGGGGGGGAGAGGGCTACCACAAAATGTGGGGCAGGACCCCCAATAGATAGGGCAGTAGGGTTTGGGCACCCTGGGGGCAGATTGGCACACTAATGTGGCCATCTGCGCCAAGCGAACTTGGGTAAACAAAAAAATACAAAATTGTAGGCTGCATTTTAGGGGGGCTGAGGGCCACCCTATATTGGCAGCGAATGTTGTACTGCAACGGGGGTGGCACTCACACCCCCCTAACCCCCAAACGGTTCCATGTTGGTCTAGTGGGTTGCTGGTCACGGATAGAGCGCTCTGCGCCAATCCGTGACTAGCAATGCCTCATATGTGGTGTCCTTGGAAAGGGGAGAACCTCCCCTTTCCAAGGACACCACTTTTTGCCATATCCCTGGTGATCTAGTGAGCCCCAGGGCCCCAAACCTCCTCCGACCTCCACCCTCGATTTTTTTTTTATTCTTTTTTTTTTCTTTTTTTTTTTTTCCTTTTCACCCCTGGGGGCAGTGATCTGCCCCCAGGGGGTCTCTGGCGCTATGGCCCCATGCTTTGGGGCCACGGGGGGAAGGGGGTCGCTTACCTAGTAAGCAGCCCTCCCTCCCCCGCATCACAAACGGATCTGTATTGATCCGGTGACATTGCTGCCCGCGGATCACATGCCCTGCGCCCAATACGCGGGCAGCAATGCCACACAATGGGTATCATTGTAAAGGGGAGAATCTCCCTTTTCCAACGATACCCGCCTCGATCTCCGGCTTGAAATACAGCCGGAGATCGATGCGGAGAAAGAAGGGCTCTTACCTTCTTTCTTTCACTGCAGCAGCCGAAAATGGCGGCTGCAGTGATTTTACTTTCAGTTTCACGCCGACGTGAAACTGAAGGTAATCCAGCCCATTGCAGGATCGAGCAGAGTGCCAAAACCGACGAGCCGGCTCGTCGGTGGCAACCTGGAGTGGTTTCCACTGACGAGCCGGCTCGTCGGTGGCACTTAAAGGGTTAAACAACTTTTCAAATCTTTTACATTTTAACATAAACAAAACACAACATATAAAAATAAGAGCATTATACAAAGTTACATTATGGTTACATTTTCTCTTCAACGAAACATCACGTGAGCAACAATCAACACAAGTGATAACGTAACTAAACCACAAAGTCAATCATATAACCTGATCATCAGTAATTCATTATTAAAATAGATGAAATAAAACATTGTTGTATAAAAATGAGTACCATCTATTGTAATTGAATCTCAATTCCCTGAACACAGATTTTCTCCTTTGCGGTTTGTACTGTTATATGGACTCAAAATCTGGGACAGTGGCTTCGAGGGAGTGCACGGTCGCAACCTTTACGGCCAGTCTTGGGCTTGTAAAAACTAGTTTCCAAATTGTGCTCTCATCCAAGTCAGAACAATATGAACACATTTTGAAATAATTTCATACGGAGCCGATTTAAACAAGGACATGCAACAATCAGGTGTTGAAGAGTTTCTTTTTGTTGTTTGTCTGAGCAATGTCGGCAATAATTTTGATTTGGCATGATTAGATTTCTCCTCTGTAAAACTTCGCGGGTCTGCCATAAATTAAGTCGGAACCGCATATATTGCCGTCGTATATGAGGCGGTGGACATTTGATTAAATATTCAGCCATTACTCTTGTCTTTTTGACCCAAATACTGAAAAGTCAAAGTCCTTATATGTTTGACAGGTTGCTAAAATCCTGATCAAATCTCATTCAAAGATTTTTTTTTTTTTTGCTAAATCTGGTTTGGACACCAACTTCCCAATACTTGCCTCAGCCATCTCATTATATAGTAGTGTACACCACTTGCTGGGGAATCCAGTTGAATTTGAAAGCAAAAACTGTGCTACTATGCCTAATACATTAGATGCATTAAGGCCTAACAAACACTTACGCAAGAGGGCACACATTTTCCACAGAACCTGCAAATTCATAGATAATGAGCCCAACTCAAAAACGTATCATAGGCAGTGGGGTACAATTAGGTAGTTGTAACACTTGCCTCCAATATTTGGCCTCTATTTTATCCCAATGTAATCGATTTCGTGGACTTCCGGCTTCAACTCCATATAGGAGTATTGGGACTACCTTCATTTGATAGAGAGTATATGCTTAAATGAAAATTTTCCAAATCTAGCAGCAAGAATCTTCGTCTGGGAGGTCAAGGTTTGTAATTTGTATTGTAGTTCCCAGTTCTCTACTTTTGATGTAATGGAGTTCGTAAAAATGAAACCTAGATATTTGTATTGTTCCACCACTCCAAGTGCCTTGCCCTGAATTGTCCATGTGTAGCTCTTTTTCTTGCGCCTGAGTGTTATGACAAACTAAGACTTGTGATTTATTTGGATTTATTTTTAAGTGGTTGGCTATGGTATACTGATCCAGCTTGTCTAACATTTGTTGTAGACCATATGGCGTTTGTCACAACAGTACTAAATCATCTGCATAAAGCAGATATCTGATTTTGCCATTACCCAATTTTGGGGGGTCACAGCAGATGTTGGTGAAAATGTCTCCCATATCAAATATGAAGAAATTAAATAAACTTGAGGCCAACGGGCACCCCTGTTTCAATCCTCTCATAGTCGCGATGAATGCGGAGAGTATACCTTCAAAGGTTAGGCGTACCTGCATTGTTGTCTTTGAATGCAGTAGCGTCACGAGAGTTAATAAAGCATTTGGGCAATTATGCCTTTTGAGTTTCTTGTGGATTAGAGCCCGATCTATAGAGTTGAACGCTGCCCGAAAATCAATGAACGCTAAATAAAGCGGCTGTCCTCAGGCAGCGTAATGCATTTTAATCAAATTTAAGCATATGTTTCGGATTGTCCCTAGACCAGATACAAAGCCAGATTGATAACTGTCTCTTACTTGTGCTTGGGTGGTTTATACCTTGAATTTCGTAAAGAGCAATCTGCCAAAGATTTTCCCGGGAACATCAAGAAGGGAAATCGGACGATAGCTACTAGGAGCTTGCCGATCACCCTTCTTGAATATTGGTACAGTGATGGAGTGCGTCCATGTTTTTGGGAGGGCTTGAGCTGCATTAATTGGTGAAAAAATGGTGTGTAATATCAATGCCCACAACTCGGGATGCAGCTTTAAGGTATAATTTGAAAGACCATCTGGTCCAGCTACTTTAGAATTGGATGTTTTAATTAATGACAATATGTCTTCATAATCAAACTCAAGATGAAAATAGCCATCCAAAACAGAAGCGTCAAAACTTTTAGCACCCTGGGGGACTGAGTATAGGTCAGAAAAATGCTGTTCCCAAGATTGTTCAGTCACCGCATTTGATTGAACCGCAATTTGTGAGATCCCAGTAGCACATTTAATTATGGTCCACATTTTTGCAGTGTTCTTTGTTGCCAGGGTACACAGCATAACAGCACCATCATTTTGATACATTTTTGCACGATGACTTTTTACCCAGTTAGCGTACTTCATCTTGATTTTTCTTACAAGTAGGTCTCTGATGTCCGGAGGATACCTAGAACTTGCCTCAATTCAGCACGCTTTTCAGCTTTCCTTAATTTCAGGACCAGATCAAAACTGTGCCGGTGTTTAGTTTTTAGTTGCATGTTTAATCTTGGGTTCTGGAAAAGTTGCATTGTGTTACTATACTGCATACCCATATTGCTCACATCAGTGGGGTTTTGTTGGATCGAGTTTACCAAATATTGATTAAATTGGTGAAGAGCATCCTCCGACCATCAGAGTCTATTGAGCCCCGGATTCACAAATAAAGAGCCTTCTCGCTGACCAATATCATCAACTTTTCTTAGATCTCTCTGCCACCATTTCATTGCTAAGATGTTATGGTCACTCTGTTTAGCATCAACGATCACAAAACTCGTAACCACAGGCAACAGGGTGTCCCTCACATAAATATAATCAATAATTGATTCCATTTGACTATTATGCCATGTTGCCCTTGGGGGTGTATCTTTAAACAGACCATTTAACATGTGTAGGTGACGACATTTGGTAAGCATATTCCATCTATATGCTCTACCCCCACTTGGTAAGTTTTTCTTGCTGAGGGGATTCATATTTAAGTCTCCAGCCAGTATTAAGTGAGACTGAATTATCTAGAGCAGCCAGATCAAGTAAAGTTGTTATATCATCAAAGAATACATTATCCCCTATACCAGCCGCATTCCAATATATATTGAGGACAGCATACCCTATTCCCTCAGCCCTAACCTTTACCAGAAGCGTATGCTTCTATAGTTCCAATGACACTCCCTTTCGAATTTTTATAGTTGTATGTAAACCAGAAGATGGTCTGCCAGAGGAAGGTCTATTAGCAGGATTGAGATGAATATCACAACCATTCCAGACTGGAGGATATATGAGCCAGGTCTCTTGTAAAAGAATTAAGTCATACATTCCAATTTGATTTGGGTCATTGTTAAGAAGGTGAGTGAACCCTCTAGTGTTCCAACTCAGCAGGGAGACCCGATCCTGCATATGTTCATGATCTAGTTAAAGTTGTTCCTGGGAGCATTTACAGTGGCATGTATTGACCTTTATTTCCCCATTTCCTCCCCACTTAGGTATTCCCCCCATTTGTTTCACTAGGTGTGCTTGGGAGTTATCAGAGGATGGGCTTGTTGTGGTGTTCTCTGCTATAAGCTCAAAGCCCAAATTGTATAAAAGGGCTTTTGTTGACCAAATGAGATTTTGCACCACCCGAGAGTTCAAACACAATCTCACAATGTTGAGATTCTCTTCCCTCATAAACTCCACATACTCAATATCAGCGGAGTTGATGTCCTCCAGTTGCACTACTTCGGAGAGTATGGCCGTAACAGATATTCTGTTAAGGTCATATTGCTTACATGGTGCAGATCTGCAAGCCAAGATTAAGGAATAAGGTGGCAGTCTTTTTTTCCCCCTCTGACTTTGGCATAGGAACTAAAGGGAGCTGGTTGTTACTATTGTTATCACTCGGTAAATCATTTTTTGTTTTCGCCTGTGTTTTTTTAGGGCAATCTCTACTAAATCCATCATTTCGACTGCCATATTGAGACCTTGTGATTGAGAATCTCGAGATGCTGTTTTCTTGTGCAGGCTTTCCCTGGAATCTATATCCTCTCCTACTGACGAGGAGATGGATGTTACAAGCGGTTGAACTTGAGGCGTGTTCAGTTGTGTACCACCCCCTCTAATTTGCTGAGGATCCATATATTTTGAAGAATTTTGATATGACTCCGACCTTGCATCCTGCTCAACAACTCTACTAGGTGTGGATGACCTTATCGTGGGCACCTCACCTGGCGCAAGCAGTGACCAGACATGTATGTATCGACTGCAGTTCTAATTTCATGGCTATATGCCTGAATGGCTTCTTCATTGCTCAGATCTGTCAGATTAGCTTTGGGCATGTTGGAGGACCCTAATGGAACACCCCCCCCCCCCCGCTTCCCCTGCTTACTTTCTGTATGTTTAAAGCATTATGAAGGTTCACTTCCTTCATCAATGCATCCAAGGGTGCATACTCTACGGACTGAGGTAGAGTATTAGACTGCATAGATTTAACATGCATCTGTTTGTATTTTTTCTTTATTGCTTGTGATGCCACAATCATGCTTTTCTTAGGAAGCGCGAGTGCCTTAAAAAATTGCTTGGAGAGTGAATTTGCCACAATTTTGGGTGCACTCTGATTTTTAGGTAACTTACCACTGGCCGCGTTTTTATTGGTTTTCCCACTAGCGGGGGTGAAGATGGTCCAAACCTTTTTTTTTTAATAGATGTATTTATGGGGACCGCCAGATTTGCTTCAGAAATGCTCACCGGTTCACTTCCGGGCAAGGCTCTCACATTTGATAGGGTTTCCACAATAATCCCTTCAATGTGAGGAATAACAGAATCTAGTTTCTGCGTTATTACAGATGTTTGCACAGCTACTGATGACATAGCTGTCTTTTTTTGTCTAGGTGTACATGACTTATGTGAGTTGGCACCAATTGCCAACCCAATGGTATTTTGCCAAGTATGCATGTGCTCCAACAAAACAGCCTGTTTTGCTAGTTTGATGTCAAGTGTCTCAAACAATTTCCCTAGTGTTTCTATAGCAAAGTTCATGGCTTGCAACCGCTCATTTTGTGAACCTGATTGTGCTATACTCCTTTTATTTGGAGGAGATGTGGGTCTCCTTGGAGTGGGGTGCATAACGGACACACTTATTGGCGAGTTTGTGTAATTGGGTTCAGGTGTTTCAAAGGGGACTGGTGATGCTGACAAATTATCAGGTAAAGTGTGCCCAGTGAACCCAGACTGCTCATCCTCAAGGTCAATTAACGGTATATCCTGTATACTCTTCTCGTCCAATTTCTTAGTGATATTTAGTTTTGCAGTGGGTGGAAGCGCTTTAGGCATAATAGTGTCGCTTATAGACAGATTGTTAGGTAACAGTTTAGCATCAGTGGACAAGTCATACTCGCTCATATTATTCACAACAGATACGGAAGAAGAGGGCAACTTACACCTCTCCGCCCGGTTTAAGCGCTCGCATTGTGTCCACAGGTGCCTTTGTTTCCAATGTTGTTGCACTTGTGGAGTTCACCACCACCTTAGAAAGTTGCGTTGATGTAGGTGGTTTGGTATGTGCCAGGCACCTCCCCGTGATGTCCTTGTAAAAGGCGCAGATGTCTGCATCCTTTAGGACTTTGTCAGCTGATTTCAGCACTTTCCTGTCTCCGCGCAGCTGGAGTGGAAGACAAGGGAGTGGCTACACACGTGTGCCCACTAGGCGCCGACATGCCTTCCCCTCGAGCCAGATGGGGACCTGCAAGGGGCTGCAACAGACTGTGCTTGGAAGATCGCAATTGCATACCACAGTCAAAGCACGAGACGCCAGCACCCGAAGCACCTCAGCGCCGCAACTCAGCGGCGAAGAGGCAAAGAGGTACTTCACACTAAAATGGGAAAGCGAAAACACTATAAGTAGTTATAGGTAAAGAGGGTCCAAACAAAAGTCGTGTTGCAGTGATATATACTGTTGAAAGCAGCGAGTGCAACACAAATCCAAAAGCGTCCAGAGGTACTTCAGGTACTTCGCCTGGTGCGCGCCTTCTATGACTATTTTGCCCCCGATTAAACTGGACCATCATACCATCACAATCAGTCTGCAATTCCTACGTGAATTTAGTTGGGTATAGTAATCTCAGTCATCCCCATGGAGAATTCTAGCCTTGTGGAAACTATATAAGCAACAACCCAAAAGGGCCTTATTTCATATTGGATTAACATATTTACCTGTGATCATTTTATTTTCATAGATGCCTCGGTATGCACATTCCTTTATTCAAAGTAAACTGTTACTACGTGTTCTCGCCTATTCTGCTCCCCTATCGGAAGATGTTCTCTGCTTCATGACCGCAGCTAAAAGATGGGTGAGACAAGGAAAGTTGAAAAAGAACTGGTTTGCTTTTTTATGGGAGATTGCCCATGTCTTGTACATAGAGCTGGGAGAATCTTCCAAGCTCTAGATTAGTGAACTGCATTCCTTTTTGGGAAGACTATTTGGTTGTCTGTTGCCATTCAGTCCTATACTTGTAATTTCTGTATAAATCTGTTGATTTTCGAAGTGATTTGGCATTCGACCTTCAGCGGTTACAAGGACCTTTTCAAGTTTGGTTTGAGGGCTGTGCTGATTTTTCTGTTGTATTGCGGTAGATCGGGGCATTCCTTCAGAACCACATGGTCACATCTGATGGCCATAAATTGTAAACCGAGGTATAGCATTGTATCCGTTTCATTTTTCAGCTTGATCCTCTCAAATGTTATGATTGTTTGGGAGAAGATGTAAAAGCATACTGAAGGAACTTTAGAAAGGGTATTGAGTTTGGGAGATCTTTGGCTTTACTAGGACATCATTATAAATGAATAAACTCTGCAATACTTTTTCTGTAGTCTTGAGGTTCATAGCCTGATTTTGACTCGGTACGGAATTTGTAAATCATTGACATACATTGCGTGATGTGGGGAGAGGAAATGTATCTAGGATTGGTTTACTACTTAAGTAATTTGAGTTTTTCTATAAAGAATCTGGGATACATATTAAATAGAGAATGGATGTGTTTATAATATAGACTTTTTTTTTTTTTAAATGTGTTTACTACTTTGAATTTGAAAATATTGTTTACTATCTTGTCTGGGTGACCCACTAGCTTCAGGTATTTCGGCCCATATAGCCTTAGGCCAAAGCACAGTGTGGGTTGCTTCAGGGCAAAAGATTTCATGTTGCAAGCTACTAGCAAGGCACAAAAAAACACTTGCCCTCTCACTTCTCCACATACACAAAGTACACCATTTCTTACTTGGCAACAGTCCATTATTACTAGCCAGTGGCTATTGGAGAGGGCACGTTGCATAGCCTAGTTGCTTTATAAATCTCCTCTTGCCTATTTTGAGCTTTAGGATCGAATTTTGGGTTTTAGCTTCCATATTTTGTAGTGCCTCTTTTTCTACCATGCTCGGGATATGTTGAAAATGTTTGTTGCCATATTTTCGAGGGAAGGATAGCTGACATACAAAACAAATAACCAGTTTCTCACTGAAGTATTTCCAATGATTAACATCATTTAGCCACTCCTTACATTGGCCGCCTAACCTTGTCATTCTGTTCCTTGAATGCATTATGTTCAGATCCTTCTGGTGGAAAAAATGTAAAGTAATTCCAGTGTTGACAGCAAGCAGATGTGTGGTTGTGTGTAGTTTTGGTCTTTGCACTCTCTGTAACCTGGCCTCGAGACATGCTCTGGCCCTTTTTCTTCAAGGTTGAATGCAATTGAAACACATTTGGTGTAAACCGGCCGTGGAGGAGTTAAATTGCTGTGGTGTTATGAGGAGTCTGCTTTGACAGAAGTGGGAGTATGCAGGTGCACTAGACCTAAGTGGTACACGCGTTTGATTTGGCTGGTAGTTATGGATCCTATGCTTAGGAGTACAGAAGACAAAATAAAGTTAACCATCCTTTTTCATACACAGTTGACACTGATTATAGTGCATCTAATGCAGTGCAGACTAATTTACCAGCCCTGAGCATACAGTGTTTTGATGGGTAGATAATGACGCCAGTCTCATCAAACTCCTTATCCGTTTACACATTTCTCTGCAAGGTGAAGTTGATAGCTATATGAAGTAAAAAAAAACGTAACTCCTTTCTAGTCTTTGCTGGAAGACTGGTGTCTCTGTGGGTGTGGTCAAAGAAGCACCAATGCTTAAGAACGAGATACCATGCCTGATGTGGTGCAAGCCAATTATACACACCTGTGATGATCCACCAAAGCCGCTAGCATTATGAACTGTCATGGCGTGTGAAGCTTTGAAAGACAATGCTCTGCTATGCATGACGCAGAATTAAGTCCCATCATGCCCCCACTCTGGATTGCTATTTGATGTCTACTGAATAAGTGTAAAAAATTTACTAACTTTCAGAGCACTTCATATTAAGTTTTTTAATAGGACCCCCATCGCGGGATATTGCTGCAATGATTTTCCAAATTTTGTAGCAAAAAAAAGGAAATATTGAGGCACAGATATGTACATTATGTTGCATATTTGATTACTTAAAATTGTTAAAGGGAGTTTGTAGACTTCCACATTCCCCTTCTTATAGCCTTATTGTGCCTCCATATTCAAAACACTTTGACACAAAGTTCCTTGATAAACTTGTGTGGCTTTAGGCCACTGCTGCGGTGGGCACTGGATATCAGAAATGTACATGGGTTTTTAGAGCAGACGGCTTATAATAAGGGACGGGTGGATAAAATACATTGTGTGCCCCCTTAACAGTATTTCATTATTGTGATGCGTTTACAAATGACAAATGTTTCTAGGAATGCAGAGCATCTATATTGCTTTCCATAGCCCTCAATTTGACTTTCTTTTTTATAATCATTTCGTAATTGAGCTCCGAAGTACACGTCATTGTCTAGACCTAACAATTCTATGTAGGTCAAAGAGGAATGTTGAAGCTCCGCTACAAAGTTTCAAGAAACGATTAGAATTCAAATTGGGCTGTATGAGTTGGCAAAAAGAAAAACTCTCTGGACCTGTCTGGACCTGTCACAATGATAATGGCGATCTCTGGCCATATTCCAATCTAAGAGCCTTGACCGGCACAGCTTGAGGAATGTTTCTGTTCGTAAAATCCTGCCTGGCTTTGAGGCGTTTTAGCCATTTCACCTGCCTAAGAGGCAGCACCACCAGAGCATAGAGTATACTAGGAATTATGGCTGTGCAATATATTTCCAACAAACCTTGTATATTATAACTGCCCGGATGAATTATATAATTTTCAATAACTATCCATTTCTTCCATATTTTGTTTGTGATGTGCTCCTCCTAGAATGATAAAAGATGTTTTTAGTTTGATGAGGAAGCCCAAATATATGTATTTGCCAACATTGTGCAAGGGTGGTAGTTTTAATTTCCAGACCCACAGGCCTTTGGCCCTGACTTTATTCCCCAAGCACATTGTTTTAGTTTTTCTTATATGGATTACCATAGAATTTGTCAGTATACCCAACTAGGTCATTCAGAGAGCGCTGGAGCCCAATAGCAGTTTGATAAAATATATCCGCATAGGCAAGCCAAGGAACAAAAATACCATTTGTTTTGGGAGGGAAATTGCAGATCGTAGAGAAAACTCGATTTATATCAGCTGTATACAAATTATGCAGAATAGGGGCTACTACACACCCCTGTTCCATGCCCCTATTTTTAACGCAGTATTTTGTGAACGTGCCAAAAGAATTTAAGTGAAACGAAATACAAGTATTTGAGTACAATTGTTGGATACAATATAATGTCCTATCGATGCCCCCATCGGTCAATTTATTTTCCAAAGAACAGGCCTAGAAACCAGAGGTCAAATGCCTTGCTGAAATCAGTGTAGCATCAGTATAAATTACGTTGAGATTTAACTAACTAGACACGTCTGAAAAGGAATAGAAACACAGCCTCCCTGATGATTGATGGAGTCAAGAAAACGTTTGGAGGAGAAGACAAGTTTGTTGCTACAGCAGGAAAACTTGACTGGTAACCAGAGCGCGCGCCTTGCCTTCATTTTTAACACTATGTTCCAGGAGTCCCGGGCTCAAGAGGCTGCAGCACCAGGGCCATCATGCCTTACTATGGAGAGCCATAAACATGGTTTTCTCCCACCCCCCCTATCAAGGGTAAGATTTGTGCTTTGGAGGGAGTTGTTTCCCAGTCACCTGCAATTGAAAAGAGTGCGAGAATACAAGTACCAGATCCTTAGACATAAATGTGAATTAACCTGAAACACCTGAAAAGGAAATGTAACTAGACACGCCTGAAAAGGAATAGAAACACAGCCTCCCTGATTGATTGGAGTCAAGAAAACGTTTGGAGGAGAAGACAATTTTGTTGCTACAGCAGGAAAACTTGACTGGGAACCAGAGTGCGCGCCTTGCCTTCATTCTTAACACAAGATTTAACATTGGTTGCAGCAATTAAGTATTGAAGGGCCGAGATATTAGTGACTGTATTATGATTTGCGAAATCCGGCCTGAAAAAGACGCAAAAGTTTTTTTTTTTTTTTTGGACCCAACCACAAAGTCTTTTAGAAGGACTGTTTAAAAATCTTTTGGCTTCAGTCGTTCATTGCCAAGAGGCTATAATTGTTAGGATCCAACCTGTCACTTCTTTTGAAGATGGGGACAAGAACAGAACTGCGCCAGCTACGCTGTACATGACCCGATTGTAATACATGGTTATACAATTTATTAAGAATTATTGCCCAAAGTGAGGGTTTAGCTTTCATAACCATATTGGGTATACCGGCAGGTCCTGGAGCACGGGAGCTTTTCAGATTGGAAATGATGCGTATTAAAGACTCCCATCAATGTCAATGATGTACAGTCGGGTAGCAGATTATTAGATTTGTCAAGGCCAGAGTCGGCTTCATTGTATAAATAGACGATTTACCCACACCAAATATTCTCAGGTACAGGGTTAATCTCAACAGTAGTGAAACTCCTCCTGTAGGCGTTGAGTTTGGACCAGGACTTTCTGGCATTATTTGATGAAAGCCAGCCAAAAAGTAATGTCCAATTTGCAGTGTTGGCTGATCGTTTCTACATCCTACCGAAACTGGATTAAGATGTACAAAGTTTTCTAAGGGTAGCAATTTTAACACAAACACTCATGTTAGTCTTTTTGTATTCATTCACTTAGTACGATAGATTTGTTTCTCTGCAACAACTTGCGAATCAGGTATGACCTTATTTGATTTGCCATTGGGATTTAATCTCTTGTTTTGCTTTAGGTGCCTGTGCTTCGTTCTTATTTGGATCATATATTGAACAGTCCGAATCGATGACTTATAGCCGAGTCAAGGTCGAAATTAGACTTGTTAAGTAGGTCATTAATGAACTTGATGTCTATTTCGGACCAGCATAGTCGGTTGCCTGAGTATTAGGATTGATATTAATGTCATGAATCCTGTTAGAATGGGCGGTATCACTATAAAAATCCCAACTAAAAATAGCATGGTCGTTTTTTTCGGCCACCAGGGGGCGCACAGGCAATGGCTGCCTGATTCCCGTGCTCCGCCATCGGCCAGGTTTCAAGCAGGACTGAGATCCACCCCCCACCCCCGAGACCCCCCTGCGGCGAGAGTGCGGTCCGAAGGGCAGGGAGAACCCCTGGTGCCCCCACGGTGCGAAACAGGGGGGTCGTGGGACCCCCGGAGAGCAGAGATCCGGGGTTGCAGACCTAGCAGCGGGAGCGCCGCAGAGAGCCCGAGCGGCCGCGCAGCCGGAAGAGGAGGCCGCGGCTCGTCGCCACAGGAGGCTGGGACGGGAGGGCCCGTCCTCCCGCACCGCGTGGACAGACGAAGCGGAGACCGGGGGGGATTTCTAGACCTCCCAGGCGAGGTAGGCGCGGGCCGCTTGGGAGATACGCCAGACCCGGGGGCGTCGGCCCAGACAGGCCTCCGGAGAGGCGGGAGCAGCGCTCCGGAGCGGACTTGGTGGCCCCCCCGTGGGGTGATAGCGGGGTTCCCGCGAGGCGGACGGCGGCTGCTCCAACCCCACCCCCCTCCCCCCGGCCTCCATAGTGGACCTCGGGTTGCGCCCTCAACCAACAGGAGCAGGTCGGGTCCGCGGCCCGCCCCCACGCGATGGTCTCCCGCGTCAAGGAAGACACATAGGGCGAGGAAGGCCCAGAGGACACTGGGCGTGAGGCCCCCACCCAGAGGCGCTCCCCCAGACACAGCGAAGACCCGCAAAAGGAGAGAGAGGTGACCCGGCCCCCCCGCCTCCCCGGACCCAAGACCCCGCCACAGGAAAGGGCTGTGGGCACACTCATCACGCTGGCCGGGTCCGCTGCCCATCACCACGCGGTAACCAACACGGCAATCAAGCGCTCCTCCCCCCCTCAAGGAGGTCATATAGGTAGCGGAAGGCCCTGAGGACACCGGGTGTGAGGCCCCCGCCCGAGGCTGGCGGGGCGTGTGCCCGCCCTTTCACCAGTGGGGCACAGGTGGTCCCGCAAAGTGACCCATGAAGTAAACCAGGAGCCCCCCTCAATCAAAGCACACCCAACAGAGAGCCCAGGGGGGGACCGAATGGACTGGCAGAGGAACCTGCAGAAATATTGCTACCGAGACCCAGGCCCCTACGAAAAAGATCCGGTCCAAGCCAGAGGGGATGGCCCATTCAGAGGCCGCTGCGCCCTCAACGGAGGCAATGGAAAGGGGCTTTGCATCCATTTTGCAAGAAATTAGAGACATGCGCTCCGACATCGCCCAAAAGTTTGAAAAGATGGACCAACGGGTGGACAAAGTTGAGGACAGACTCCTACAAGTCGAATCCAATCAATCCTCCTCAACAACCCTAGAGATAGAGACAAATATGAGGTTATCCGCTCTCGAGGAGGAGAGGTCGAGACAAATGAACGATTTTGAGAGCAGGGAATGGAGAAACAACCTCAGGTTTTTTGGGGTCCCGGAGGGGGAAACTGAGAGAGAGCTCGCCCGAATGGTGCGGAACATAATCGCCCTCCTCTTCGAAGATGAGATGACCGCTGAACTCACGGTTGATCGGGTACACAGAGCGGGTGGACAAGCAGGGGGCCCCCGATCGATTCTGGTCCGGTTCCACTATTATCTGGAGAAGACACGGGTTCTGGAAGCAGCCAGGAGGGCCCAAGAGATTACATACAACTCCTCACAGGTCTCCATCTTTCAAGACCTCTCTGCATACACATCCAAACGCAGGATGTGCCGCCCCCTCACACAGCTGTTGAAAGAGAAGGGAGTACGATACAGATGGGGCTTCCCCTTCTCCCTAACCTTCGAATACCAGGGCCAACGGACGACGTTGATCACAGAGGAAGACATCAAGGGAGCCATCCAGGACTATGTGGTGGATCCTCCCCCCGAAGAGGCCCTTCAGGGCCGGCTACGGGCGGAGCACGTGGCCTGGGCCCGTCGGGCGAAAGAAGGAAAAAATCTGGGGCACGGAAATTTAGGAAAGTGAGCACACCCTCACCAGCGAAAGAAGCAGAGCGGAATGACTCTGAGGGATGAACACCAAAGGGTCCCAGACAGCACCGGTGGGAGAGTGTGATCTTTAAGGACTACCGAAGTTAGCTAATCACCTACAGGGAGGCAATCCGGGGATCATCGAAAGGCAAGATTGATGCCAGAATCCCACTGAACAGCAAGTAAATTGGGGGCAATTACGGGGACGAATTTGTGGGGGGGGGGGCTCATAAGAAGGGGGCTTTGCAAGGATCGCCTGGCCGAGAGGGGCAGGCTGGTGGTCCGGCCAATATGCCAGGAATGGCGGAACTTTCTGGCTGGACGCCGAGGCAGGGGGTGGGGGTTTACGATCTAGTTTGGGTTCGTTTGTTCGGGATAGGGTTTGGGGGGCAGTTGGGGGAACATCTCAATAGCGTCCAACCGGTGAATCAAGGGGAGCGAAAAGGGAGAATCGATGCGAAGTTGGTGATCACTAGTGCAGGAAACACTGATTATGGCTGACAGCCGCCCGGCCCTGGGAGTGGGTACCCTGAATGCGCTGGGGCTGAACACCCCCACGAAAAGGTCTCTGATATGTAGAGAGTTCAAAAGGGGGAAGATAGACCTATTATTTGTGCAAGAAACACACTGGGCAAGGGGGAAGGAGCCCAGGGGGGGGGGGGGGGAATCGAGGAGGTCTTCGGGTGTGGCCATTTTGATAGGAAGGAACGTAGGGTTCGAAAAGGAGGCGATCTTGAAAGATCCCGAAGGCTGTTACCTGCTGATACGGGGCTCCTTACAGGGGTCCCCCCCTTACCCTGGCAGTGGTATATGGCCCGAATGAAAGCCAAGCCCAATTCTGGGAGGAAACTAGGGACAAGCTCAGGCTATTCACACAAGGCCCGCTGGTGGTGGGGGGTGATTTCAACATGGTCCTGGACCCCTCCATAGACAGAAAGCGGATGGGCCCCCTCAACCCCAGGCCCACAGAAGAGGCCATGGCTCAGAGCTTTCGGAGAGTGAACGAGGACCTGGGCCTGATGGATACAATCCCGACCCCCAGAACAGGGATCCCCTCCTTTACCTATTACTCAGCCATACATAACTCTTTTTCCAGGATAGACTACATTCTGACGGACGAAATTCTTCGCCCGTACGTAGCAAGGTACAGGATAGACCCAGTCCCCTGGTCTGATCACGACATGGCCCGAGTTACCATCGCAATGGGCTGGAACATGGAAAGCAGAGGGCGTTGGAAATGTAACGATGCCCTGTTAAAAGATGAGGTAATTGCCCAAGAGGTCTTGGACTCCATAACAGAGTTCTTTGAGCTTAATGATAATGGGGAGGTAGCCACGTATACGCTCTGGGACGCCTTCAAGGCAACCCTACGAGGGGTCCTGATAAAAATAGGCGCTCTGAAGAAGAGGGAGAGAGGTGCCCAGGAGAAAGCCCTGCGAGAAAAAATAGCCCGTCTCCAACCGGGTGGTTCCCCGACGCAACCCCTGGAGCGTGACCGGGTGGCCACACTGGAGGAATATAGGCTCCAGCTAAAAGATCTCCTCCTACACAAAACAGAGAGGAGCCTTCAAATGGTCAAACAAAAATATTATGAGAAAGGGGACAAGGCGGATAGGATCCTAGCCTGGAAGTTGAGGGAGGTCCAGAGAAGCAGGAGGGTGAAGGAGGTGAGGGACGCCCGGGGACGCCTTGGCTGCGACTCTCTCCATTTAGGAGAGGCTTTCCGACAATACTATAGAACCCTCTACTCTTCCGAATACGATGGAGACGATTCCCAGATAGAAAACTTCCTGAACTCCATACAAATTCCATCCCTCTCCAGGGAAATGACAGAGGGGTTGGAGGGCCCGATAACCGAGGAGGAGGTGGATAAGGTGATTAGCGGGATGAAGGTGGGAACTACCCCGGGGGAGGACGGCTTCTCCGTCCTCTTTTATAAGAGATTTCGCTCCTCTCTGGCCCCATACCTAGCGAGGGTCTTCAACGCGGTGCTAGAGGGGGACATCCTCGCTGAATCCATGATGGGAGCCGTGATGGCGGTCTTGCCCAAAGAGGGAAGGGATCCAGCGGACTGTTCTTCCTACCGCCCCATATCACTATTAAACATTGACGTGAAGATCTTGGCCAAGGTGGTGGGGAGGCGGCTGGAAGGTATAATGCCGAAGTTAGTCCACGGGGACCAGGTAGGCTTTATCAGAGGAAGGCAGGGATCAGATAACATCCGCAAAATAGACCTGCTCCACTTCGCCCAGTCATCGGAATTGGACGCATGTGTCCTCTCCTTGGACTCAGAGAAGGCCTTTGACAGGGTGGAGTGGCGCTACATGGAACTCCTCCTCCGCAGGATGGGCTTTGGAACTCGTATGCTTTGGATAGCTGCCCTCTATAGAGCCCCAACGGCAAGGGTACAGGTGAATGGGACATTGTCCGAATCATTCCCCCTCTCCCGCGGGACGAGGCAGGGATGCCCACTCTCCCCCCTAATATATGTCCTCACGATGGAGGCATTGGCAATAGCGGTCAGAGCCCACCCGGACATCAAGGGTATTAAAAGGGGTGAATTTGAATTTAAGCTCTCCCTGTTCGCGGACAATGTCCTGGCCTACCTGGTGGACCCGGGCTCCTCACTCTCCCCCTTCCTGGCCCTGGTCTTGGCATTTGGATGCTTTTCTGGCCTAAAAATAAACACCGGGAAATCTGTCATGCTTCCAATGAGAACAATGGACCCAGTGCTAGACCCTCTGGACAGGTTTCACGGGATTAAGGTGGGGAAGGTCGCCATAAGGTATCTGGGGGTACTTCTCACCAGGGACCTAACGAACTTGGGAGCAGCTAATTACGACCCCATGATTGCGGTGATCACTTCAGACTTGAGGAGATGGGGGAAGATGATCCTCTCTTGGTACGGCCGAATGACTGCAGTGAAAATGAACGTACTCCCACGGCTCCTGTACCTCTTTACTGCACTCCCAACCAATGTCCCAGTACAGAGCTTCAGAGATCTACAGAACGGGGTACGAGACTTTGTATGGCAGGGGAAAACCCCGAGAACCGGCAGGGCCACGTTGACGCTGCCAAGGGAGGAGGGGGGATTTGGGCTACCGGACTTCCACCTTTACTTCTGCGCGGCCCAACTGCGTGTCCTCCTGGAGCACATGGGGCTGGGAACGTACTGGTCTTATCTAGAGGATATGGATGCCCACCCTCTAAAAGTCCGAGACCTCCTATGGGCACCACGCAGGAAGATCCCGAAACACCTAAGATCCCATCCGACCCTGGGAGTCCTCTGGGACATCTGGAAAGAGGGCCCCTGCAGGGCATCCCCTGAAGGGCATCCTCCGCTCACCTCACCACATGGCCGTCCCCGATGTCCTCTCTCTGGGGCCACCCTATCAACCTGGGAGGGCTGGGGTTCAGGCACTCTCAGATCTGGTCAGATAAGGGACTGGAGTGGGCTGGGCAGATGTTCAGAGAGGGCGAAGTCCTGTCTTATGAGGAACTGAAGGATGCTCTCGGACAAGGATCACTTTCCATCTTCAAATACCTCCGCCTGAAGGGCATCCTCTGCGACCAATCGTGGGGCCCACACCTGAGTAGGCAGCTGACTCCCTTTGAGAAACTCCTGGACTCAGCATCTTCCAGGAAGGGGGCGGTGTCTTGTATGTATAAGTTACTAAATACCTACGACTTACAAGGAAGAAGGAGCTTCCGCTCGTTCTAGAACGACCTGGCAGGCGAGGAAATCTCTGAGGATGCCTGGGCCAAAATATTTAAGATAGCATTTCACGGGAACCTATTCACCTCGGACATGGAGCATAACTTCAAGATATTACAGGGGTGGCATAGGGACCCGGTGAAACTGTTTAAAATGTTCTCAGGGGTGTCACCGAGGTGCCCGAGAGGTTGTGGGCAGAGGGGATTTAGAAGCCACATGTGGTGGTCCTGCCCGAAAGTACAGTCCTACTGGGAGTCGGTGAGGGACTGGATAGCGGAAGTAACAGAGGACCGCTTGCCGCTAGATCCCTTAACGATGCTGCTGGGCCTCCCCCCGGAGGAAACGGAGCTCCACCGATATCCAAGGATGTGGGAAACCATGCTGAGAGCGGGCAGAGTTTCCCTGGCCCAGAAATGGAAGAGCCCGGAAGCCCCATCCAAGGAAGACTGGCTGAAAAAAGTAAAAAACATGTTTTTGATGGACAAATGAACTGCCATGGTAAACAATGACACTAGCTCATTCCTCACAGACTGGTGCAGGGTGCAGCAATCCTGGGGAAGGGACGTTCATTGAACTTAAGAGAAGAAGCCCGTCCATAAGGGCACCGGTCTAGCCCCGTAAAACAGGACACCGTGAGCTGGGCCCCCACAGCCTGGGGTACGGCGGCAAGAAGTCAGCAGAAGACAAGGTCACGAATCGCATCGCCTTCGAAGCTCAGGAGGTGGAGCCAATGCAAGGAGTCTCCCATGAAGAAGTCACTGGAATGGACACGCAAAGAGGGGGGTGGGAGGGGTTCGGGGTGGGGTGGCAAAGGGAGGGGGGGAAAAAGGGGTTGATCAGTTCTTTTTGTTTGTTATATAAAAATGCAAATAAAAACTAAAGTTTAAAAAAAAAATAGCATGGTCACGGAGGGTAATAAAAATGTTGATTGGACCACATCTCAAGGAAAGCGCGAAATCCGTCAAAACATAGTTGATGTGCCCTCCACCAGATCATAGCCATTAACTAGTAATATCGATGAGGTCACATTTTCTTTTGGTCTAAAAGTTGCTGCCAGAACAAATGGGGAGAACAATTTGCCCTTGAGGTGGCACATGTCATGTGCCTGCTTTGTGCCACTCGCCAGGCCGCCACTAGCCCGACCTCTATGGGAGGGAACAGCAGGATTAAAAATTATCTGAAAACCATCAATAAGAAAAAATATAGGACACACAGTTTCTTGTAAGAAGGAAACCTTGCTCTGTTCAATAATCTGGGTACCATGAGGGTGAACTAAAAAAGAGCAATAACCTCTAGTATTTCATGATATGCATTTTAAGGTGTTTTCCAAAGTCACCGGTCAATTAGACCCAATCATAATGCGTTAGGGGGCCTAAGTGCCTGCATTCAAATCCTCTGTGGTCCTTATTAAAGATCAATGCTTGGAGTGCTGCTTTATCTGTGTTTTCCACTCATTTATTATTAGGTATACCCATAAAAGGACTGGAGCAAGCCAGTGTATTAGTTGGTTTCTGTAATCGCAAAGCCCAACTATGTGAACTTTGTTATGTTAGCCTTTAATAATGCCACTGTTAATGTCGAAGAAAACTCTATCGGAGCCCAGTTAGTAACGCCTCCCACTCTGGCATCCATTTTTTATGCCACCTGCTGAATGTTTATTTCAGAGTACCAGTACGGAAGAAAGGGTAGGTGGAATGCAGAGAAGAGAACTACAGAGATGGTGGCATGGCGGATGGTGAACAAAAACTGGTGGTTATTTTTGCAGCAATCTAGATCTCGTTCCTGGTGCCAAATATGGTGTAATATGTTTAGAAACTGATGGGTACATGCATTAAATTGAATATATCCGACTCATTCAGTGCAGTTCACCCGCAAGGTGGTGGGACCATGTCAAGCCACTAATGTGCAGTTGATGTTGGGTAATCCCATATAGCCAGCCTAGTGTTGCCAAGTAAAGGATCAGCAGCTTCAGTTTTTGAGCAATCTCATACATTAAGTTTATTTAGGAAGTACTTTTCAATGTGTAATCTCTCCTTTCACATGAATGGTGGTCGTTTTTTTCTATGATGCTTTGTCGTTTTGAACCCTATATTTTTAGGAATAGCAGAGATGGTACTGCCATTAAGTCGGTGAATCAGTCTCTTGCCAGGTCTGAACAAGTCTGGTATCTTTTGATTTTTACCTAGTTTTCTTTCTTCCTTTCTTTTCCTGTCCTGCTCAGGCAGATGATGATCAAGTTCTAGGTTTCCAGCAAACATTCTTGTTGAAAAATGTTGGCGATACTTGGGTGTGCACCAATGAGATCTTCCGGCTAGCCCTCCATGACATCTAATCCTGTACCCCTTTTCGGCATAGGCTGCCTTCTCTCTTGTTACCACGTAAGAAGTCCCGAGAGGCATTGCTTGTTTGCCATGGTTTTGCAGGAGCTTTAACAGCCGGGTATGCATTTGTCACAGAGGTTTATCATTTTTTGGATCACTTCAGATCGGCAAAATTCATCTCTTCCGTTTGACCCAGCGAAATAGACTTGCATGCAAATTGGATGCAGACATGTTTCATTTGTTTCGTCCATCCATGTAATGCAGGCAAAAGTTAGCTGGACATTGTTACCCTAATGTCTCCCATGTTGCAGGTTGTGATGTGGGATACGTTTACGAAACTTCCTTGCCTGCCTCTAAAGTTGCTAGTTTAATGTTTCTCCCCTTCCACTGCTGTCATACTTCAGTTAGTAGTACAAACCACCACTGAGCATACGAAGTATGTATTTCTTTGGGACTGGCGAAATATAAGTAGTCTGTTAGTGCTGTTATATTGTCAAGGAACACATTTATACAGTTATTCATGTGACGCTTAGCGGGAAGACAAACGTTCCCATCTGGGCTCTGACCTTTATTTTTAGGGCATAACTATCTGTGACAATTGTACCCTTAAATGTGTGTTTCCATTGGTGTGGCGCAGCATGGAATTCATTTAACGCATGTTTACTTCACCAAAGCGTCCCCCTTTGCTTTTGGTGGAAGCATTTCGTGTTGGTGCTTGGTGCTGTGTTGCACATGCTCATAACAGTGCGTGTTTTGCCTAATAACAAGGTTAGATTGTGAGCACTTAACATCAGTCATTTCAGTGCGGGGGCATTCATTAGGTTTCCTTTAAACGCATTTAGTTTGAAATGGATCTGTCAATATTGTGGGTGTATGGAAAAACATGAAAAGTATGCTATCCCAAAAACATTTGTTATACTGCTTTTTGCTCAACAAATTTCTTTGCAAATTGAGGATACTGTTTTCTTGTGACCTCGAAGCATAACCAGCCAATTCCATGCTGCAACGCCCACAGTAGCCTAAAGCAAAGGTCCTAATTTATCGCAATCACTTCATGTTGATTATTACAATCTATTTTCAATAATATTGTTAAATGTTGAAACTGATCCAATTTATTTAGTTAAACATAAGTAGTCATCCCTTTTGTAGCAATCGAACCCATTGGCCGTACACTGTTGTCAGTAACCATGCTTAATTTAAAATGTACTTTATTTCAGAGCTCATAAGGTTTTTCTTGTCACCATTGCAGTTGAACGTACAATTAAAGGGAAGACTGCACTCGGATAGGAAGATTGCAGTGGTATATCCAGAACCCACATGCACTCCCTCTGTTCCAGCTTGTTGACAACCTTGCTTTTGTGGCATGCCCGGCGAGCAACTGTTCCTTGCGTTCAGTATTTTAAAAAAAGCTTACATTTTGAAAGGTGCCCATGCCAGTACTGCCTCATCCCACTTCCTACCTCACTAGTGCCCAGTTGCCAATTCTTTTCTGCCTTGTGTTGGATCGGTTATGCAGATGCGTTTACCCTTTTGGTTTGCAGTGCTTTTTCCTCCACTTTTATTTTTCTTTAAAATATATGGAATATTATATTTTAGGTGATTTACTTTCAAGCATGGGGAGCTTGCTTTGTATAGGAATTAATAATTGAGAGAGCATCTTACCTTGATTTTTTTTTCAAAGATGTCTTTTTATTTTCCCACCTCTTTGTTGTTGTGATTAAGCAGTACTTCATCCAAGCCATTCCCCAATATGCTTGTTGGTGCTCTCGTGTACCTGTTCCGAAAATGCATGTCTTGTCTTGGAAAGCTGCATCTGTTTGCCACAGTCACTTTCTGTGCAGCATTCACTCGGATCCCTTTATAGCAGACTGATTTTCACATGAAAAGTAAAGGTAGAGTTCCTTTCTCATAGGTTATTAACGTTGTCCTTGTTATGGGAAACTGTTAATATGTTAGGGGGGAGGAGGGGTTGTGGCTTTACAGTGTGCCATGCAGAAGCCAATGTTTTAGGCTCCAGAGATGCACGCTCCAAACCAAGGCCTCATGTCCATTCCCATACTGGCATAGGGCATAGAGGGATGCAGTGAGGCACTTCAATAGGGCCCTGCCTTGGTGAAGGATGGAGAGTGCCCTAAATGGCAGCTGCACTTTCAACGATTAGGCTTCCCAGTACCACTAAGGACCGTAGAGTTTGTGGCGCAGGAAGTCTGAAATATTCAGACTATGTGCCCCCATTCTGCTGGTGGATGTATGTGGTACTAAGATGCTAGGGGGCCTCGCAGAATCAGTCCATGCTTAGATTTGCCATCCCTGGTTTTCTTCTTCCTGCCTAGCAGTCATGTGTCCCAGATTTGCATGCTGCAGCCCAGATCACTGACTCAGCGGTGCAGAGAAACTAGCGCCCCACCACCTCGACAACCCATGTCTCACTACATATATGGAGGCCTCTGCATAAGGGAACACAGCCTAAAGAATATATTGTCTACACTCCCCAGCATCTCAAGCCCTTTTGCCCCAGACTATGGCACTTAGTGGGACGCAGAATGTACAAGTGAGGCTCAGCAACCAGAACTAGACAGGAATTAGTCTCGTGCCTTTTTAGTCACCAATAGCTCACCAGACGTTCCTCATCTTTGCTGGTGCAGTGGTCCCATCCCAGATTCGAGGAGCAGGCAGCCTTCTGGAGGACAAGACTTTGCAGCACTTCAGCAAAGAAGTTTGCTTCATTTCGGAGGTCCTGCTAAGGGCTAGATTGTTGGCTTACATTTGGCAAGAGACCCGAAGTCTTCTGTGCAGATCTCAGAGACAGCATTTCAAGTGTGTGACACATCCCTGGCCACCAATGATGTGTTGCTGCGGTGGGACCGCAAGGCCTCAGCTTGGTGACTGTTCTGGAGGTCCTACATTGTCAATGGAACACACGCATTTCTCGTTAGTCTGCAAGGTCTCCTGAATGGTCTGAGAATTTCTTAGCTGGCCACTGAAGGCATGTAAAATTGAATGTGTCTGAGGAGGCAAGGAACAGAAAGCGACTGATTTACTGAAAGCTGAATGCAGAGGTTAACAACTCTGCGTGTATTTTGTGCTACAGTTAACACCACGGGCAATTAACCTCCAAGTTAAAGAAATAAAGCTTGGGCACATCGGAAGCAGCACTTCTCTCCATGGGGCGACTCTAAAGTTAAGGGACACAATCGGCCCATATTAGACCTGATGCAAGCATCACATTGGAATAACATTTGCTTATTCAGAATCTCTTTTGAGGTAGAGCATCTTCATTTGTATGTAGGGCTTCTTAAAAATTCTGCATGTTACTGCTGATTCAGTCCTAACCTTGGACGGCAATCACTGGGAGGACTCGCCATGTTATGTTGCCAAATGTACGGTGACAGCGGCCTCTGGCCCGATTCGGGGACTGCACTATGTCTGCGTTAGAGCTAGATTTTACTATGGGCGTTCTTCTAGACACCTGACAAGATCTTGCATGATAATTACTTTGTAAGAAATTGTATTCAGGGGACAAACCTTAGATGTTTTTCGTATACAACATGACTTTGGGCACATTAAACATGGAAAAAAGATTCAGCACATGTAATTGGAAAGTTTCTGTGTGAAATTAATCCAGTAACATGGAAATTAAATGTCTCGCATATAGAAAGCAGAGAACAGAAAAATATACACAAATGGCCAACCTTGCACCTGCAACACTAACACCGACATGTAGAAACCTTTAGAATCTCCAATTGCATATCTATGGTATGCTTTTTTGATATTTTATTTCTATCGCGCTCGTACACAAGTGTTTCAGAGCATGACAAGGCAACAGGGGAGAACAAAAACCGCGATCTTACTAGGCCCAGTGACATTGAGAATGCGCAAGTGCATGGGAAAGGGGGAGGAGAAAAGTGCATGGAAGGAGGGAGAAGAGGAAAGTGCGAAGCAGAGGAGAAACGGATAAATAATAAAGGCAACAAACAGTGGTAATGCAGCCAGCAATTACAAGTGCTAAGTTTAAGGTAGCAGACAGGGTAGGTCTGATAAGCGCAGGAAGAAAAAGGGGGGGCTGTATGGGTACAGATACAGACCCCAGTGCAAGGGGTGGCCCGGATGCACAGCAAGAGGGTGGCAGGGTGAGCAGGTACCTGGGCCCGAAGGACAGAGGGTGGCCAGGTGCACAGTGCCAAGAGAGAACAGATCAGCAGGGGAGAGGGGGAGCGAAGGCAGAAGAAAGGAGAAAGGTCTTGAGGTGCTTCCGGAACCGGAGATGGTTCTCAAGTTTTAGAGTGGCAGGGAGGCTGTTTCAGAGGGAGGCCCCAACTGAAGAGAGATCTACCCCCACCTCGTTTCTTTGAAAAACGACTGACCCGGAGGGAGTTGGAGGTAGAGGAGCGAAGAGCTCGAGGGGGGAGGTATTTGCAGAGGGATGGCTGAAGGTATTTTGGACCCAGGCCCCAGAAAGCCTTGTGGACAATGCAGAGGGTTTTGAATTTAATCTTTTCATCCACTGGGAGCGAATGGAGAGATTTCAGAGCTGGAGAGATACGATCCCAGGGCTTGAGGCCAAGGACAAGTCTCACAGTCCTGTTCTGGATTAGTTGCAGAGGGCGGAGAGTAGAGGCAGGTAGATTTAGAAAGAGGCTGTTAAAATAGTCCAAGCTAGAGAGAACCAGAGCTTAGGATACCATGAGCTTCTTGGGGAAGGAGAGGAAAGGCAGAGTACCTCTGAGGAGGTGCAGTCGGAAATTCGACTTTTTAGAGACATCAAAGAGGTGGGTGGAGAAGGAAAGGGTGGAGTCAAAGATGACCCCGAGGTTCTTAGCCTCGCAAGTGGGGGTAGGAGGAGGGCCAAGGGAGGCCGGCCAGAGAGTGAGGGAAAAGGATGGTGAAAGTCTGCCGATGAGGAGGATCTCCGTCTTGCTGGCATTCAGACAAAGATCATTGGTGGAACACCAATCTTGAATGGCAGTTAGGCAATCAGAGATGAGAGAGGGAGAGGAGGTGACAGAGGGCAGCCTGAAAATGAGTTGTGTTGTCAGCGTAACACTGGAAATTTGAGCAGAAAGTGCCAATGCAGTGGGCAAGAGTTGCCAGGTATTAGTTGAAAAGCCAGGGCGAGAGGTTAGACCCCTGGGGAACACCACAGGTAGAGAAGAAGATGGATTAAAGGAAGGACCCAAATTTGGACCTGGGAGGGTTGATCTGAGAGGAAAGAGGTCAGCCAGGCCAGAGTTGCATAGTGTTGCATAGGAGTCAACTGACGGTCTCATCTAGGTAAATCATGGACTTCCGGATTTTAATGGCCTTCTACATCAAGCAGCCTATTTAAAAAAATAACACGTACTTAGAACGAAGCTGCAGTAAAGCCATCAAACTATGGTCCTGTTTCTTCCCTGCTGTAACCTTTGCAGCTCCACGAAATGCCCTTTTCAAAGGTAACAATGTAACTTTTGGTACACCCTTCAACTGTCTTATCACCATGGCTTGTGTCAGTCTCACATTTTTAAGCTAGGAGGGACAGTGTCATTTTCGTCAACGGGTGTAACTAATAGACAACCTGTGCCTAATTTCCCACGTGCAGCATTTTCCTCTGGTTAAGTCAGGATAAACTGTTTTTAATGCATGGCATCCTTCCACCGATACCGTTCAAGTGACCGAATCCAATGTTTTTGAGGAATAAGTGACCACATTTGTGTTTATTTTTTTTACCGGAAAAAAAAGTTTAAAATATGTGAGGGTGGGGTAAGGGATATTAATAAAGGTAGGGGGGGGGCTTTGGGGCGTCTCCCCACTCAATACAAAAATTAAAAAATTCAGTCACTTCACTCTTTTCAAAACATGGATTTGGTCAAATCACCTACATCCTTCTCCCACAGATTCCTCATCTTCTGATATAGCTCCATTGGCACAGTTGGCATCAAACATTTTAATCCAGCCAGTGGCATCATGTGCTTTGGCACAAAGCATGTAACTGTAGTTCATTACTGTTCTAGGAATGCCAACGATCATGGTACAAATAGGTAGCATGACGCCCCGGACCTCGGTTCTTTTTTTTTTTTTGCACACTGCTTTGGGAACGTTTCTCATTGGATTTTTCTCTGCATCATTCCGTCCTAACCATTTCAGGCTCTTTCAAAATGTTGGGATTCAAGTGCTGCCCCTCGAAGATATTGTTCACTGTGGCCGCCCCACCCCCATAAAATATGTATGGTGTTCAATGGCGGAACACATCTCAGTGATTCCTGTCGGGCATGAATCCCAAAGCGATCCTTAATCTTGCAACCACATTGGCTGCAATACTAACTCTACCGAGACCCTTTCCAGAAGTCGATTGAAGGCGGGGAGGGTGTCTGAGCTTCCCACACCCAAAGAATAAGCTTACGGAGATGCGGAACAAAACACATAAGGTAGTACTCTAGGAGCAGGTAGTTTTAATTCTTGTCGGCCCACAAAATGCAAGAGCACCATACCTCCACCTATGAGTGTGAGAACTTCAGGCTTACAATGCTCGTGATTTTCTCAAAAGCACCAACCGTCCCGTAGCTTGAAGCTGACTCTCACACAGGGTCCCACTGTACCTACGTACACTGGCAGGGAACCAGAGAGTGTTGTCTGTAAGCTTCAGGGCTACAACCCCATGCCAACAAAGAAAATTGTGATTGAAGCAACTAGAACATCAATAATGGAAGCCCCTGTGCCTACTGTGTTGAAGCAGGGTGTAGTCAACTTCCTTCAGCTGTACTTGGGTAGGGTATACTGCTCCCTGGCCTCCAGAAGCAGATGCTTCCAATTATGTATGACATTTATGACTAGGAAGGTGCGCTTGATACCTCTTGGGCTCAAACCCTTGAGGCAGACCTATGATCGGGGCAACGTCAGCCTGGAGGCCACAAGTTACAAAGGAGTGTGACTGCCCCTCTACTGAGAACAAACATGGGTCAAATGGGTCATGTGCATCTGGCGGCCACAAGGTTTGTCAGGGGCGGAGGGATAATCCAACCTTCAGAGAGCTGGACCTTATCGACTTTGCTGTTGACCTTAGGGATGTGATCCGGTTTGTCTAACCCCAGGCCTGTATGTAGCTAAGGCCTCACAATATGACATCCGAATGCAGCTCTCTGGCAGACTGTTCAAAATGTGGTGGATGCATTGGGGCTCTAGCCTCTGTCTAAACAAGTGCAACGTGAAGAAGTTGTACAGATGCCCTCAAAGAGAAACTGTCCTACCTTTTACCTGTTGCCATAACAGTAACTATGTCGGCGAACCTCTTGTTTGGCGATGAGGCCTTGCCTAGATCTAGCAAATACAAAGGTGGCCTCAATGGATATGAGCTACCTATTTTGAGCATGCTTTGTCCAAAAGCTTGCTGGCTCAAGCTGCCACTGCTAACTCAAAGGGACCAGGATTAAAAAGCTGGTACAGGACAGTAAAAATGCGCTGGAAACAGATTGTGTAGCCAGGGCCATGGAGACAGCTACCATATTTTCCAGGTATTTGTGGCTGAAAACTGTTGGCTTTGCTGACGTGCAGGCTAACTGACTAGACATGCCTTTTGACAGAGCCTAACTTTTCGGAGCAAGTGTCGGAGAAATATAGAGCTTCAAAAGTCACTTCCAAGTCCCTAGGATTGGCAGTTGATCAACCAACGAGTCCGCGGTTGCTTGCCCCCGCGTTTCCAAACTTTTGCACAACGAGGGAAGTCTCAGATCACTGAGTCTGAGATGGTGCACTATGCTCGCAAGAGGTGTAGGTGCCCAGAGGTCTGAATGTGTCCCTCAGAAGTTTTTCCTAATGGGACAACTCTCCCGCCGAAACGTGTACCATGTGCAAGGGGGCTGTATTGATTTACATGTTAGACCAATATCTATTGAACAGACATTCACAGGCCAGCAATTGGACTTTATAAGCTGACCGAGTTCCCCCTGTCACGTTGGCACCTGCAAGATGAGATGCTTCCATGAATAGAAGCAACTCCAGGACCTAGATACTTACAGGTCCCACAAACCTTTTTCAACTTTTTTGACTCTTACATGCACCACACATGGAGCATGGCCTAAATCTAGAACCATTAGTTGTCTAGATTATTGAAATTTATTTTCGCATATTGTTTTCAGATGTTATTCTGATATTCTCAAATATTCTACTTAGTTATTCATTGTCTAGATTACTGAAATTTGTCTCTGACACATTGTTTCTTTAAATGTATACTTAGTTATTCATTGTCTAGATTACTGAAATTTGTCTGACACATTGTTTCTTTAAATGTATTTCCTTGATGTTGTTTTTTTCTTTGACTTAAACCTTCTATGTTTACAACCCTTACAAATTTGTCTCATATATATTGTTTCCAAATGTGTTCCTTTGAGTTTTGTTTCAATACAAACTTTTTACATTCACAACTTTTGACACGTGTGAGTCTCCTTATTCGATCTTTCTTCTTTCTGGACAAACTCTTGGGTTACGAACCTAGGGATTCATTCCCTTAGCAAAATCCAATCAGGCTCCCCGATTTCCATTTTTGTTTCACTCACTGACAAGAATTGGGTAGTAGCCTTGATGGTAGTAGTTCTACTTTCTTTTGTTTTTGCCCAGAGGTCTGAGCCAGCCTTCAGTGCCATTGGTGAAACCTTTTAATTTCTCACCCCTGCACTACGAAATGCTGTGCAGTGTGAAGGAATCAAGAGTCGGACACAGACACCAGGTTCAAGGTAGTTTAACAAAGTTTTATTAACTCAAAAGGCAGGATTGAGTAATGCCTAACGTGCCCTATTCTAAAGTGTGATTTCCCTACCTAAAGAAAACTAACAATGGTCTGCGTCAGGAAGTCCAAAATAATGATCTGTGTTCCCAAAACCTATACTTGCCCTCACAATGACATGCATACCAATGTGTAGGGATGTTGACATAAAAACTGAATAGTGTTCAAAATAAAGTTTAGAACTTCCTCTAGCGCTTGGCTTGCAATCCGCTTCCCCTTCTTCCCCAAGTTCAAAACAGTCCACAAGGGCCAGGGGTATCCTATCCCTTCCCCAAGAGTTCAAATCTTCCAGCTTTCAAAATAACACCTGACTTTAAAATCACCTAAAAGGTTATTGCAAAACACAAGCTTCTTTATTTGTTTTCTCAGTGGCTTTTCCATTCAGGGTAACCCGGTCTAGGCACAGTTGTCGGACGACACAGTCCACCCATTATAGGTCACGCATCAAATAACATTTTGTGACTGCTTTTCCATCAACACCAATCCACTGCTTCTCAACAGTGATGCTTGCTTCATTCGCATTTCACACTCTCCTGACACTATCGTTGGTGCGACACCATGCACTTGTTACACGTGCTTCTGTTCTCTTGGCTCTTGCCAATGCTTGTTTCCTTATAACATATAGTTCCTTGAACTCTCTTGGCTTTGGTTAATGCTGGATTTCACATATTGTACAACTTTGTGCTCTATTGGCTTTGCTAGCACTTGTTTCACAGGTAATACTGTTCCTTGTAATTTGGCTATTGCCAATGCTTGGTTTCTCATTTTGGAGTTCATTGTTTCAGTACAGTTCACATACTTCCTTTCATTAAGATTCACAAGCTTCCTTTCACCACACTCAAGGTTCAAGAATGTTCACAACTTGCTTTCATTTCGTTCAGTATTCAGTTGCCTTGTATCTGCTTTCATATTATATTCAAATAGCAATGCGTGCTTCCGTTTAAATCCTTGTCCATTACTTAATTTCTATGTCCGCCTGCCAGCCCTTTAGAGGACCGTTTCAAGCTTGTGAAGGTACAGGCCTTAGCCATTCAGGAGTTGTGCCCATAGACCTTCAGGATCCTTATTTCCATGTGCCCATCCACCAGAATTACAGGAAGGTCCTAAGGTTTGTAATTGGCAAGACTCACATTTTATCATGCTTTCTTTTGGCCTACACGCTTCGGGAGGTAAAAGATGCACATCTTTCCCTACCTGGACGACACAAGGCCAGGTCCCCTGAGCAAGCGGTTCCCCTCTAGATCGCACATGCTGCCTCCTGCAAAGTTTAGGCTCCTTCCTCAACTTCAGCAAGTCCCAGATGACCCTTTCTCAGTCTCAGAGGCTCCTTTCCATCTGAGTGGTGTTCGATTCCCGATCGGGGAATGAGTTTCCTCCCAAGGACAGAGTTTCGAATATCTTACAGATGGTGAAATGCTTCTAGAACTAAGAGTTGCAAACCCTAGCCTTTCTGCGCCTTCTGGGTCTGATGGCATCCTGCATTTTCTTGGTGTTACAGGCATGGCTTATGGTGGGATCATGTTAGTGGTCCCGCCGATTGCACTGGTCCCAGTTCTTGGGCGACATGAGGGGTGGAGGTGTCTGGTCTGAGTTTTGACTTGAGTAGCCATAGATCTGTCATGGCAGGTCCGAAGGGACAATTTCATGGCAGGGGACCAGTCTGGGAACTGGCCAGAGATGACAGTTGTGACGGATGCTTCCCTGAAAGGCTGGATGTACCCACCTGAGGGGAATCTCTTGAGAATGGGATGTGGCTGATGCCGGAGTCCAGGTTTACAGCTGTGAACAATCTGGCTTGCCCTGAAGGCCTTCCTCCCTTCCATCAAGTGGATAAGTGTCCTGATACTGACGGACTACATGGTGGCCATGCACTACATTTACAATGGGTAAGAGGTGTAGGGTTGCTACCCCTTTGCAAAAAGGTGATGCAGCTTTGGTTGGAGAATCAGATCATCTTATCCACTGCTGAGCTGGCCTGAAATGAGAATGTGGTGACAGCTGCTCTGTGCAGGCAGAGTTTGGTCTCACACGGGTGGGAGCTGTGCCAGGAGGTTCTTGCGAAAAATATTCGGTGATTGGGGTGCCTTTTAAGTCGATCTGTTCACCTCCAGTGTCAACAGGAGGTGTGAGCGGTTATGCTCCCGGGGATTGTCCCGCATGAGGGGGGCTGGGGAGATGCTTACTTGATGGAATGTATTTTTGACCTCTAAGTATTCGCACCGATTCCATTCAGCCTGCAGGTTCTCGGGAGGCCCAGAGATACAAGACCATTAATTCTGAGGATATGGTATGCAAATCTCTTTAAACATCTGCCCACTGAAAGGCCACACGCTGAGAGGGGGACTACTGTCGAAGGGTGGGGGAGATGCAGGTCCTTCATCCCAATCTTATCACCTTGAACTTCCATGCCTGGCCGTTGAGAGGCTTGGATAAAAGGATAGGGACTGGCCCCAAGAAGTCATGGAGGTTCTCCTCTCCAACTGCCGATGTAAAACTTTTCATCTGGTTTGGCGAGAGGATATGTATCTTGTTGCTAGCTCAACTGCAATTCCTTTCGTCGCTCGCTCGAAGTGGCTTGCAGATAAGGATAGTGAGAGGCAGCAAATTCCATGTTCAAAAGAACGCCTGAGCAGGGCCCATACTTTGAAACTCCTATGGTTCTTTAATTTCCCCAAGGCTTATTTTATGTTTTTCACTTTTCCTTCACTCCCCACTCCCCCCCACCCCCCCCCACCACACACTCCCTTCTCCCCCCCTACCCCCAAGGCATTTATCAATTTACATGGATCGAAATTAAGATTGGATAACCAGGAGCCTTTGCTGGGGAACAAGGAGCGTTCCGCAAATCTTAACTTTCACATAAGATGCATACCTATCATTTTGCCCATTATTTATGATCCCTTATGCTTTAAGGGTCATGTAGATGTGTCCTAATGTTTATAGATTGTCCCAAATACTGTTAAATTCACATAGGTGTGTGTTCAGCATCAGTTGGCATAGGGAGTCAAAAGTAGCTCCTGGTGGCTGTGGGTGTGAAGCTAACCAAGCACTTCTAGGCTACAAGCAGGAGATAAATAGCTCTCAGCTCTCCTCAATTTCGAACCCTGAGGTGGATATTGCCCAGGGATTTGAACTTGGCCCTTAATTTCCTAATGGGCTTACACTTTGAGCCAATGCATTTTTTTCCGCTCAGACTGCTAGCTCTGAAGACGGTGTCCTGGTGGCAATAATATCAGCCAGCAAAGTAAGCAAGCTTCAAGCACTGTAGGTAAAGCCACTGTATCTGGTTTCTCCAGATCAAAGATTACCCTGAAGGTCAGACTCTCCCTTTTGCCTATTGTGGTTTTTGAATTTCACCTGTCAAAAGTACACCTGCCTTTGCTTTATCCAACTCTGCAGACCTCGAAGTAAGGAAGACTATATTGATTAGACCCCAAAAGGGCTTTGCGTTTCAATGTTGCTGGATGGAGGGAGTTCATGAAAAGGTGGCCATCGGTTCGTAGCATATGCAGGCGCTAAACTGAGAATGGCAGTGTCTAAGCAGACCTTATGTAGGTGGATAAGCCTCTGCATCTCCAAATGTCAGAAAGAAGTTCCCTCAGAGTTGAGGACACATTCCGCTAGAGTGGCTCTTCTAACAGAGGTGTCAATGTCTTGGGATTTTTGTCAGGTGGCTACGTTGGCCTATGGACATATCTTCCCCGAACATACCTGCCTGTACTCAATGGAGTTGTGTGCTATGTTAAAGGATATTTATACCGCACACCACCACCACCCGAGTGGTCCCCTGGCAGATCTGAAAAGCAAGAGGGGTAAGGTGGGGTTGGGGGAGGCGTAAGAAAGTAGGACGGAGCAGGACGGGGAAAAAAGCGTGAGCTGTGATGTGGTGTTGGCAGCTTCAGTTCAGTGTGAATGTTCAGTCGGTAGTGGTCATGTGCTGTTGTGCAAGGCTATGTGTGGTTTGTTTCGTTGCGGTGTAGTGAGGTGCGTGTTTTTCTTTTGCGATGTAGAGGTACGTTGTGTTTGAGAGGTGCATGCAGAGGGATGAGTTTCTTTTAGTGGGGTTGGTTAATGGTGATACTTTATCACATCCCCTCAGTTGTGGCCACCTGTGGCACATCCCTACAAGTGTTGTACATGGTCTTGTGCTAGGGTTCCCACTCCTATTTTCTGTGCAGAGTTCTGGGTTGTTGACAGGCCTTATTGGTGGTAATACCTCCTTCAACCCAAGTGTTCAGATTAATGGATGTCTACATCAATTTCTCCCCTGGCACATGCTTGTGTGCAGCCACCATGGCCTCCCTATGCCCCTTGAGGGCATGGGGGGACCGCTTCCCTATTCACTTGGGCTCCCTGGGCGCCTTGGTTTATCTTTTCAGTTGCCACTCTTTCCCCTTGAATTCCGATTCCCTGTCTGTGGGTCAAATTAGGTTGGACCTGTCTCTCCTTTGCTTCCGGTCGGGTGCTCCTGGGTCTCGCTCTCATTCGGAGGCTTCTTTACTTACCTACTTTGTCATGGTCTGGCCTAGTCCCTGGCCTTTACATTTGTGTGTAAATTCCATGAGTGTAGGTGTTGCTCATTTGTTTTCGTCCCGTTCTGAGTTGAAGAGCCAGGTTGTTAGTTTTCTGAATTTTAGATGGTCCCTCATGGTTCGTATTTCTCTCGGGATGGAGTTCAAAAGTTCAGCGGCTAGGCAAGAGAATGCTGATTCAACTAGTCTTTTCCTTGTGTATGGTTTAGGTTCCAGGCGGATGTTGTTGCTGGATCTGAGTGTTCTGGGCGGCTGGTAAATGGTAATTTTATTTTGTATGAATTGTGCTCCTTGGTTGTGGATTGCTCTGTTATGCACAATATTTACAGTGTAATTTGTTTTTACTGGCAGCAGGTGTAGCATCTTTAGTACTGGAGTGATGTGGTCCATTCGTGAGAGTTTGGGAAGTCTGTCTGCTGCGTTTTCTATATGTTTCAGTTTCTTCAGTAAATAATCCGCCATTCCGAGGTATAGGCTATTGGCGCAGTCTGTCCTGGACATGAGGGAGATGATAGCAGTGTTTGGTTTGTGATGGAGAGGAATAGTAGAATCTTTATCGTGTGCAGGTGGAAGAAGCATTTCTTGATTATAGCGTTTACTTGTGGTTCAAAGGTTGGCTTGTTGTCCATTAAGATTTCAAGTTTTTTGACAATTTTTGATGGTGGGCGCTGTCTATAGTTCTGTGGGCCATGGGATGTATTGGTTGCTTCCTTTTGGATTTTGGATAGAATCATTGTTTCCTTTATTGCCTGGGTTTCACTTTGATGCTGTTCGTGTTCATTCGTAGAGTTCTTTTAGACAATCTATTAGCGTTGTGTTCTCCTTGTACATCTTCGATTTTGTAGATGATTTTGGTGTCATCTGAATAGTTGTAGCTTGTGAAGCTGTCTCTTTTGAGGAAGTTGATTAGTGGAGTCATGTAGATGTTTAAGACCAGTGGGTATAGGGAGTATTCTTGTACTCCACAGGTGGTGTCCCACAGTGCAGATTTGAATGGTTTTATCCATACTGTCTGTTCTCTCAGATAAGAAAGATTTAATCCAGAATTTCTTTCTGTTGATAAGGATGTTGTGGCTGACTGTGGTGCGAAAGCTGCAGAGAGGTTGAGTAGTATCAGTGCTGAGTTTATGTTGGAATTTTGTTCGTCCCAAATTGAGAGAAGTGCGGTCTGTCCCTCTCATGTGCCTGAAGCCGACTTGTGCCTGGTGCAATAGTTGGTGGTTTTCTACGTGTTCCAGTGTTTGTTGGTAGACCTAGGTCTCTAGTAGTTTTGCCGGATTGGGAATGTTTGAGATCAGTCTGTAGTTAGAGAGGTCTTCCACATCGCCAGTTGTAACTTTGTGGAGTGGTTTGATTTTATGCAGATTTGAAAGCCTGCAGTACTCTCCCTGTTCAGAGTGATTGGTTGAAGAGGTTTATGTGGCATTATAATGGTGTGCCCTGTGTCAGGATTGATGTACATATGTCAGGTGGGGAGGGGTCCATTGGGGATCCTGTTTTGTTGCTTTGTTTCAACAGCTTGAAGAGTTAACTGATATTTGTGTGAACCTTTACAGCTTTTTATGTGGCTCGGTGTAGGTAGGGCATGTTGTGCGGTCTGGTTGACTGGTCTACTTTGTATAATCCGATGTATGTCAGTGATTTTATTCTTGAAGTGGTCTGCGAGGTAATTGCATCGTTTTTGTGATGGTACCGGTGTGGTGTTACATCCAGGTGGATTTCTAATCTCATTAACAATGTTGTATAGTTCTTTCTGGCTGTTGGTGACTTTTATGATTCGGTTGTTGTAGTATTTCTTTTTGGCTTTGAAAGTTTACTTTTGTTATTTTCTGATTTGTTTTTAATAGTTCTTTTGTTATGGTAGTATTTCCTCCATTTCAGTACACGTGACCAGTTTTTATTTTTTCATTTGGCAGTGGTCGAAGTGTACAAAAAGTAGCAGTGGAACCATGTTCCCTGTTGGCCTGTCCCTCTCCCCACAAACCTTCATCGCAATGCTCCCTCCCACACAATACAAACACCAAACAAATGTGCCTGCTGCTTAAGGGAAATTTCAGTGCAGAGCACATAAGTGCAAGTTTGAAACTGCTTCCTATACTTATAAATAAATAAAAACAGTAACATTGCTTCAGCCTACTTCGACCACTGGCTCCTGCAGAAACAAATATTTCACACTGTCTTGGGTGAGGTTATGACTCCTGCTATAAAGTATCAGTAATATAGGACAGATCGATGCAGGACACCTTCCAGATCTGAGAGCTAATGGCTGCTGTTCTTAATCTTGCAACTGATGTACAATGATTCAATTCAGAAAAAAACGTGCAAGTAGTTTACTGCAATTTTGTTGACATTTACACTTCCCATTGGTTTTTCCTGCCTTACATTCTCCTTTTTTTTCTTTCGTTCCTGTCTTTCTCAGTTTTCTTCTCTCCTTACTTTATTTGCTGTCCAGCTATTTCCTCTTCATTGCCTTCATTAACCTCCTTGTCTCCTCTTTTTCTGACTTTCCTCATCTTTCTAACTAGCCCTTTGTTCTATCCATTTCCCTTCCATCTTTCCAGCTTGGTTTCATTTCTACACATGCTTTTTTTCCATCTATTGATTAACAAAAGCTCCTCCATGTTAAACTATCTTCATGTTGAAGTGGAAAATAAAGCCTATAATGGAAAGGAAGCCAAATAAAGAAAATAGACAAATGATGTAAATAAACTGAGAAATGGACAAAATATCACTGTACATGAAATAGTTGCACATCAGTGATTTGCATAACTTGATCACTGCACTTCACGTCATGTGTATCTATAATTTATGGATCTACGTGATCTGACCGCAGCTGATTTTCCTTTGGCCGAAAAGTTTGCATGTGAAATGTACGAACCACAAAAGGTTCGTACATTTCCCATGCGAACACATGTTCAAAACCCCTACATACCCCCCCCCCGACCCCTCCAACATAAACAAACCCTACTTACCTTTTCTTCGGGCTGTGTCCCTGCGGCGCGGGTTCCCTTTCACTTCCGTGATCGGGAACCGGCGCTGCGGGGTCCTTTTATTTTTTTTTTTTCTCAGCGTAGGGGTTTCCCCGCTCACTATACTGTGTGGTATAGTGAGCGAGGTGTTGCAGGGGACACCCCCGCAGCCCCCTTTTATTTTTTGTATTTCTTTTTTTCGGGTGTGCTGCGGGGGTGTCCCTGCAACACCCCGCTCACTATACCACACAGTATAGTGAGCGGGGTGTTGCGGGGGACACACCTGCAGTCTTTTTTTTTATATACTTACCTACAATGCTACCACCAAAGGTTCGAACTTTTGGTGTTCGAACCTTTGGTGGTAGCATTTTTCAGACTTTTTGTACAGTCGGACCTTTTCTTTTCGGTCCGATCGTACAATTCCATAATTTATATATAGGCATGTGGATCTGCTTGGATCACATGCTATGTATAGGCTGAAATCTAGTTTTAGCCGCAGAGTATTACATTATTTGTTTTTGAAACTCGAAATGGGAGTCGACGGGGCATACGAGTAATACCTAGTGTGACCTCCACTGTACCCATGGTACTTGATGAGTCGGGGTCCCTCAGATTGTGTTTTTTTTTTCCGCCATCCTAGTCTGACGCATATCGCAGATTCCCTTCGGCTGGCTGACGCCATTACTTATAAAAGTTGCTTTCTTTCTGTCCTTTCGACGACCGTACACCATAAGATCTCAGGCGATGGCGTTCTAGTATAAGACCATTCGGCGACCCCCATGTCAACTTTATCTGTGGCCTACCTATGCCCCAACGGGCCTCGGTCCTGTACTGTAGGGAGAGTGGAGGAGGTCGTAATCAATCTCATTTAGAGAATGCATAGTCCCATATACTTCCTTTTATTCAGCCAGTCTGCTTTCCTTCCATACTATGGAAAATAGACCTTCAAAATTCTGTCCTTTCTGTAGCAGGAAGTTTCCCTGGAAGGATTCACACAGATTGTGTACTTTGCCTCCCTAGGGAGCACTCTGAAAAACAGTGCAAGTCCTGCAAAATGTTTCGGCCAAAAACTTTAAAAGGCCTGAAAACTAAACACTGGGCTCAACACGCCATGCAGGCCCAGGTCTCCTCCAGCAATGGCAGCATCAGTGTCCTAAGTGAAGCCGTGGGTGACCGGGACCCGAAGGGTTCCCACGTGCGAACCCCCGACTCCAACAGGCAGGCCGGCGGTTCTGCTACCGAGATGACACCCGGTGGCTCAGGCACTTCCACTGCATGCCACACTAGGCACCCCTCCATGGCAGACAGTCGACCACGTTGTCGACCTTTAAGCCACATGCAGTGTTGAAGGGAAGGTCCAAAGAATTCCTGTCCTCTGGGCCATCGCGTTAGCGATCACCACAAGACGGGCCCCCGAAAGGTCATACTCCTACATCCCGTCCCCTTTCCTCCATACTTATGGGACATCTCTCCGTCCTGTGGGACGGGACCAGAGCACTTTGTAAAAATCATCCAAAACTTTTTCAAAAATGTCCTTCCTCTCTTTCTTGCGCGGGGCCCGGCATGTCCGTAACCCCGCCCACCATGGCTCCGCCCCACGCATCGCCCATCAGTCCTTTTCTCCGCTCGTTCAGGACTAGACGCACTCGCATCTGCAGAAGATTTTCTTCCTTTTTTCGTCTCTGGCTCTTGCTAGCGATCGTGTACTAGTCTGTCGTTCAAACTAGACTTTCCAGATTGTTCGTGTCACCGACGCTTCGCGAGGGCAGATCCCCATACTCTTTGTTTAGAGTGTTTGGGTCCGGATCACCGTTGGGACTCCTGTTTTTACTGTGATTCCCTTTCGGTCCGGGCTCTTCAGCGTCGGTTGGAGTGGTGAGAGGAGGTTTTCCGACGAACTCCTCCTTCGCATTTTCAAGCGTTCATCGACGAAAAGAGACGCCCGGTAAGTTCCTTACTTCTCAGAGCACCCCGGCCGGGAAACACCTTTCCGGGTTCCTCCCGGGCCGAGAGGGGCATTGATCGCTCTGTCACCGGGGTTCGCCCTGAGGTGCCCGTTGGGCCTAATAATTATACCAGAGTTTTCTCTGAGGGTCTCCGTAAGGGGCCTGTGGATACCGGAGTACACTCCGAGGCCCCTCCTGTGGGGGCTGCTTGTAGACCCAGTTCTACTGAGTTGTGTGGTACCGGAGCTTGCTCTGAGGCCCCTCCGTCGGCTTCCCTCAAATAAGACCGGGGTTTGTCCTGAGGCCTCGGCGGGGCTTGGTGTTACCGAACGGATGTTTGAGGCCTGCGCTAGTAAGGCTGTTACCGGACCTGGGTCCGAGGTCCCTCGCACAGAGCTAAAGTTACCAACATTTCTGAGAGGCCTGGCAAGGCCTTATCGATGAAAGTTGTTTCTTGTGGCGACGCCAGAACTGTTGAGGGGGCAAAGAAGGAAAGTTCTTCCTTTACCGGCAGCGCCGAGGTCCTTCCTGAGAAGGCTATTTTGGCTATTGGTATGTCGCAGAAACATTCCAGGCCACATAGTACCGGCTCAGCCGAGGTTCCTTATGTTAAGGCTAAAGTTAAGACCCCTGATCCATCGACGGGGACCCCTGCCTCACTTCCTCGTGTGCCGCAGTTCCCCTCGGGTGATGACAAAATGGTGGCCGTTCCCGCCACGACCGCAGCAGCCATTTTGGGTGCTACCCCTACAACTACGCCATCGGCCTCCGGTGTAGGGCTTGGAGCTCTGGGTGAAGATAGGGTTCCTTGTGCGCATCCTTATCAGCCAGTCTGACTGGAACGCTCGGATGCCCCTTCCGCACAATGTTTCGTTGCCTGCGGGGTCGGCACCTTAGATTTATGTGGATATGTCGGTGGATGGGCCGGTGTGACACCCTTCCCCGTTATGTCCCTGGAATTATCCTCCTCATGAGAGGCCTCCTCTGGTTCCAAAACAGTCCTCGGAGGACGCCTTTTTCGGCAAATTTCAGACACTCATGCGTACCGACCCCATGAGGGAATATTTCAAAGGGCTTTTTAGGGAGATATGTCTGCCTGTGCCTCCGGCTCCACCCGTTCCTCCGGTGGTTCTGCCGGCGCCTCCCTTGCCTACGGTGCCTTCCCCGACTCTTCCGCCTTTGCCCCCATTCTCCCCCGTGGACAAGGCGGCGCCCGACACGGCTCAGCAGGATCCTGACCCGTCGGATGACGCGCAGGGCGATCAGGACAACGAGGACCTGCCCCGCTCTATTAGAGCTTTTCATGACCGGGTACTGGACATGATGTGCTTCTTGGATGTTCCGGTGCCCGAGGCACCCGCTCCGCAAGAGGGCGTGCTTTCTGGGGCCTTCACCCTGTCTCCTTTGGCGCGTACCGGCCTGTTCTTGCAGGACGACGTTCTGGCTGAGGTCCGCAGGGTCTGGGAAAAGCCACACTCTGGACTTTTCGTCAATAAGAAAATTGACACGCGATGCAGGCTACATTATTCGGAAGAGGTAGCCCTGTCGTCTTGTCCGCCCCCCTCCTCCACAGTGGTGGCCACGGCTACTTTACAGTCCAGGCCTGCAGCATCCTCTTCCACGACGGCTACTCTGGTTCTGGGAAAGGAGGATAAGCTTCTTGATTCCCTTGGGAGGAAGATTTTCCCCAACTCGGCCTTGCAGCTCCGGCAGGCCAATGCCGAACTGGTGTTAACGGGCGCTAATATGCGGATGTGGAAGGTCTGTCGGAGTTCGAGGAGTTCATCCCGGTCGAGAAGCTGGAAGACTTTAAAGCGGGATTATCTGACGCCATGGTCTTGGCCCAGGATCTCCTGGAGGCTGCGGCCCATCACGTAGACACCTCGGCTCGGTGCCTTATGCTGGGGGTTGATATCTCACAACAGGCGTGGCTGCATGCCACCAAATTCTCAAAGGAAGTGCAGGACAAGGTGTTGGACCTTCCATTTGGTAAGGAGCTCTTTCATTCTACAACAGATGTAGAGCTGATCAAGACGAAGGCTAGCACTCAGACAGCTAAGTCCTTGTCAGTCCTTGTTAAAAACCCCTTTTAAAACCCAGAGAACGTTGTCGCAAAGTCGACCCTCCTCTGGCTTTAGGGGCTTCCTAGACCGGAAATCTCGCAGAGTGGATACCCCTTTGGGGAATAACCGCCGGAGGCAACAACGGACTTGGTTTTTCTCCCTCTCCTCAGCCGCCTCCTCAGGTTCAGGTGGCAACACCACCGAAAAACCTACAAAATGAGGGTTCTCTGCGCCTGCTCGAGACCCCGTGGGAGGACGGAAAAAAATCCCCACGACGACTAGCATATCTCAATAATTAGTGCTTGTGGAAATAATTACCCATAGTACAATCTTCACACCGTAAAGCATCCCGTCCTGATGAAGGCCGTGTACAAGATGAGGCATAACAGGCCCACCTAAACGGCTAAAACACCCCGGTGTAGACGCACTACCCCCAACCACAGTGTATTCCCACTGTCCACTTTAAAAAAAGAACTATTGTCATTCACAACTGTGTTTTGTTGTCACTATGTTAAATGGTTTTGTTTTGTACTTTACTTTGTGAATTGTTCTGACAAACAAAGACTGTGATTGAGTTTGTCTTACACACACAAATTAGCTGTTCTGCCACAGAAATGCTGTGGCCATATGTGATCTAAATATATAATTTTGTCTGTACTTTCGGTCAATGACCGTGTGATGTTACATTGCTAAAAAAAAAGTCAATTTTATGTTAATTCATACTACCTTATATAAAAAATCAATATATTTTTTCATATATGTAGAAGGTGATTTTTTTCTTCCTTTAATGCAGAAGGGTGATAAGGAGTATGAGTATTTGAGCAAAAATCTTTCTGGACCTATTCAATTGTAATTTTGTTTAATAAGTAACCCTCCTGGGCCGAATAGGCTCCATACCAGGAGCCCAAGTATTGAGACCATCACGAAGACAGATGGTCTTGTCAGTCGCTCGGGCGGGCTTCCGCTTCCCCCTACCCCACCCTTCAACCCTCCTTTTCAGCTGTCGGGCTCGCCCTCCCTCAAAGCCGAGGTTCAGAAACTTCTGGACCTCAGAGCTGTAGAACCCGTTCCCCTTGGGGAGTTAGGGGAGGGCTTCTACTCCCGGCTGTTTACGGTGCCCAAACCCAACCAGGCTGGCCTGCGCACCATCCTAGACCTTTCCAGTTCAATCTTTTCCTACCCCAAGGGAATTTAAAGATGCTCACGCCCAGCCAGATACGGTCTTCCTTGCAGATGGGCAATTGGCTCAGCGTGGTGGATCTTCAGGATGCGTAAATGTATATTCTGATTTGGAATCCACACAGGAGATATCTCTGTTTCTCTTTGCGGGAGGAGCATTTCCAGTTTCGATTGCTTCCTTTTGGTCTCAGCTGTGCGCCGCGTGTCTTCACGAAGATGTCGCTGATTATGGTCTTCCTTCGTCTGCAGGGTATCCATGTGTATCCGTATTTGGAGGACTGGCTCGTACGCAGTCCTTGCCCGTTGAAAGCAGCGGGCAATCTTCAGTCTCTCCTTCAGCTCCTGTTCCATCTTGGGCTGTCGATGAACTGGCAGAAATCTTCCATGACGGTCTTGCAGGACTAGATTTTCCTGGGTTTTCGCTGGAACACGATCAACTGCAGAGTGTACCTGACCGGGGACAGAATGGCGGATCTGTTAGCCACGTGTAAGATGTTTGTGCAGTCGGAGAGCATGTCGGCCTGGTGGTTCCAGAGGCTTCTGGGCCTCATGGCCTTGTGCGTGTTGGCTCTTCCTCTTGCTCGTCTCAAGATGAGGCGGACTTGGGTGGCTCTTCGGAGTTCTTGGTGTCAGGCTGTGGACCTGGATTGCAAGCTGATAATGATTCTGGCTTCCATGAGAGTGAACCTGGAATGGTGGTCATCTCTCAGCAACCTGTCGGTGGGTGCGGGGTTCCAGGACCCAGCTCCTACAGTGACGATCACAACGGACTCCTCCCTCCTGGGGTGGGGTGCGACGTTGGATCCTCTTCAGGTCTCGGATCTCTGGTCGCCTCAGGACAAGCTCCTCCACATAAATCATTTCGAGCTTCTGGTGATCTTCCTAGCGCTAAGGGCGTTCAGACCGATCATGGCCAACAAGGTGGTCCGCATATGCACGGACAATGTGGTGTCAATGTATTGCATCAACAAGCAAGGGGGAAACAAGTCTCCCCCTCTCGTGGACCTGTCCATCCAGATTTGGGAGTGGGCTGTGCTTCATGGTGTTTGGATGCTTGCAGTGAGCATCCCGGGCCAGCTGAATGTCACGGCGGATGCCCTCAGCCGGTGGACAGAGGTCAGCTACGAGTGGGAGTTGAAGGCAGAGGTCCTCTCATGGATTTTCTTGCGTTGGGGCACACCGGAAATGGACCTATTCGCTACGGTGGTAAACAAGAAGCTTCCTCAGTATGCCTCCAGATGGGGGCTGGGAGCCTCCTCTCTGGGGGATGCTCTCGAGATTCCATGGCACAACATGAGAGCTTACGCCTTCCCGCCTCTGCCTCTAGTTCACCTGGCAATTTGGAAGCTGAAGAACTCGGTGAACTGTTCCCTTCTACTCAATAGTCTCGTGGTGGCCAGCCAGGTTTTGGTTCTCAGAACTTCAATACCTGTCGGTGTATCCGCCGATCAGGTTACCAGTGACCCCCGATCTTCATCAGTGGGAACAGCAGATGTGGCACCCCTCCCCACAATCGCTCAGCTTGGCAGCATGGTGCCTGAGTTCGTCTTTAGAACATCTTAACTTGTCTGCGGATAACATATATTATCCAGGCAACCAGAAAACCCTCGACTAGGTCCCAGTACAGAAGCAAATGGCTCAGGTTCTGTCATTGGTGTTTAAACAAGCAGTTGGACCCAAGTGGGGGGCTACAATTGACACGGTTTTGTCCTTTGTATCCTTCTTAGCAGAGTCGGGTGTCCATTTTCTGTCATGCAGAACTTACCTTTCAGCGGTTTCCGCTTACCTTTCTACGGACCAATGAGTAACTCTGAGTAATCCAGTGGTTAAGAGGCATTTTGCAGGCTTGACATGCCTCTATCCTCCAATTCGTAGTCCGCACCCGTTGTGGGATCTAAATGTAGTCCGGGCAGCGTTGTCATAAGCCTTTCGAGCCAATGGCCACGGTGGACCTCAAGTACCTGTCCTGTAAAGTGTCCTTTTTGGTTGCCGTTATGTCAGCAAGGCGGGTGACTGAGCTCCAGGCCTCGTTGGTGGAGCATCCCTTTTTGGTCTTTCACAAGGATAAGGAAGTCTTACGGAAGAATCCTGCTTTTCTGCCGAAGATGGTATCTGAATTCCATCTGAATCAGTCTATCTCCTTGCCGGTCTTTTTTCCGAACCCTACCTCAGAGGCAGAAAGGGTTCTGCATTGTCTCGATGTCAGAAGGTCTCTTAAATTCTATCTGGACAGAACATCCGAGTTTACGAGTTCTTTTTGTGACTTTTGGTAACCCTGGTAACCCTCAGGGTAAACAGGCATCTAAGGTGACTATTTCTCGGTGGATCGCCGCCTGCATTACGGAGTCTTTCACCGTCCAAGGGCTGAAGCCTCCTAAGAATATTCATGCACACCTGGTGCGGGGGCAAGGCAGCTGTGGTTGCTTTTCAGAAATATGTCCCCTGAGAGTCCATCGCTAGGGCAGCTACTTGGGCCTCCCCATCTGCTTTTTGTAAGCATTATCGTCTTGACATGAGCTCAAGAGCTGATGCTCAGTTTGGCCAGGCTGTGCTGAAGAACCTGTTTCAGTAAGGGGTATTTCCATCCACCCGTAGTTACTATGAGGAGTGCTTGGGAATCTCCCATAGGTATGGAGGAAAGGGGACAGGACGTAGGAGTATAAACCAGTTACTCACCGTAGTGACCACCTTACTCCTAGTCTATAGTCCCCTTTCCTCCATACGCCCGCCGTCCCCTCTAATAAGGTTCCTCTGTCATTGTTAATGGGTCTTAGACCTGGCGATAGAAAAGGACTGATGGGTGATGCGCGGGGCAGAGCCAAGGTGGGCGGGATTACGGCCGTGTGCCGGGCCCCACGCAAGAAAGAGAGAAAGGACACATTTCATAAACATTTTTGGATGCTTTTTACAAAGTGCTCCGGTCCCGTCCCACAGGACGGAGAGAGATGTCCCATAAGTATGGAGGAAAGGGGACTATGGACTAGGAGTAAGGTGGTCACTACGGTGTGTAACCTGGTTAGTTTCCAACACTGCAAGCAAATCGGGATAGTCCTCTGGTTCTGGCGAACATGTGTCGAAAGACGTGTTGATGGCTCCTGCAAAAAAATAAAAAAATGAGTGAACTCGCACGTATGGCACCTTCCTCAAGGCAAAGACGTTGTAAAACTTCAAATCCCCGAAGCCCCTACCCTCAAAAACACAAGGTTAAAAGCATAGGGAATACTCTGCCCCTGAGGACGCCCTTTCAGGGGCAATGCACCACAAACAGCCCCCTGCTCCAGAGCCTTTGCTTGCACCTGCTCCCATAGTGTTACCATCCTTCCAATGGACTGCGGAAGAGTTTGATAGTTATGAGAAAATGTCTAGTTTTGTTTACTTTCTGGATCAACACCCAGAACAAATTACCAACCTCTAGGGGCCCCCTGAAGGCAAAGCAGCTAACAAGCAGCCCAACGCCAAAAAAGCCCACCTGGACCTAGCGCAACCTAGTACATCTACCTATCGAACCGTGTCTGATGACCTATACTGTTATGACACTTGGAAGTTCCCAAGACCCAAGGGGACATGAAGGATGCAGATCAATATGACAACCATGTATACACCATCCAATCCGCAGACCATATCGACCAACCCAGGACTGATTCCCCTGTGGGCGACCAGCTGCAGTTTAATCTTTTTCTAAAAGCTGCAAACATTTTTAAATCGATACCCAGGAGGCTCAAGTCAACAAAGACTTTGTAGAGGACATCCTTTGGTATAAGAGATCTGCAGCACAGTTCATTCCTCTGCTCCATTCTGTCCATCCTTCAAAATAATTTTAGACGCAGCTGACCATGTGGGCGGAAGGTACCCTCCTCATACGCCATGCATGGCTATGTCAATCGAGTTTCAAGTTGGAGACCCAAGCTACCCTTTTCAACATGCCTATCGAGCCCAACGCATTACTCGTTGAAGAGGTCCAGGATGCACTGAAAAGCACGAAGGAGGAATATGACACCCACAAGTCGCTGGCTCAACTCACAAACAAACCCTTTGTGCAGATAGGAGGTTCTAATACATGCCGGTTTAGAGGTCAACTCCCAGCGGTCCTCCAACTACAACCAGGGCGGGCAGAGTTCATCCTGGGGTTCCTCACAATGGCAGTCCTCCCAACAACATTTTCAAACTTGCCACAGAAGGTCCAGAAGTAGAGGTAAATCCTCCTCCTCGAGTAGGCTCCACCCCTCCTAAGCAATGACCACCCGCTACAGGTCCCCTCCCATTCCTCTTAAGTAGGAGGTTGTATTTTTCATTTTACTCACGCATGGGAGGGAATGGTGTTGGACAAGTGGGTACTTTCCACTGTGCCGGGGGGCTATTGCATAGAGCGAATACAAACACCAGCCAACCACCCGCCAAGACAAAGACAAACTACCCAGGAAGAACAGCACATCCTGCTAGAGGTGGTCAAGGCACTGCTGCCGAAGGACGCCATAGAAATAGTCACGGCAAACCAGGTTAACAAGGGTATCTATTCAGTGTACTTCCCTGTGTCAAATAACGACCTAACAATGCGCCCTGTCCTAGCCCTGTGCACACCTATGTCAAGCCACAAAACTTCTGCTTGACAACGCTACAAGAGGTAATCCCACTTCTAAAACAGGGGCACTACATTGCTACCTTGGACATGAAAGATGCATACTTTCATATTGCAATGTTCCCAGCGCATAGAAGATGCCTATGCTCCAAAATAGTGAATCAACACTACAAATTCAAGGTGCTACCCTTTGGCATAGCCTCTGCTCCAAGGGTATTCACCAAGGTACTAGCGGTAGTGAGACACACCTATGTGGAGAATCAATCCCCAGTGTACCCTTATCTGGACAACTGGCTGATAAAGGGAATCCCCTCAAATTTACAAGCAAAATACCCAAGGAACAATCCATCTGCTATTCCAATTGGGATTCTCAATCAACAAGAAAAAATCAAGTCTTGTTCCAAGCAAAACCAAACCGTTCTTAGGAGCTATCATAAAGATGGGAGAGGAGCTAGTCTTCCCGTCAAATGAAAGGGTGCAAAACCTACTGCTGCAAATACCTTAGTATTTAGCCGGTCGCCAAATCACCATGCGCAAAGCAATGCGCTTGCTCAGGATGATGGCTTCATGCATTTACCTGGTTACACGCGCACGGTTGCACATGCTCTCAATGCAAGAACGGTTACCTGATCCTCATGAAGACATCTTCCAGGATTATCAATTTGACCAGGACGATGATCTCTACTATGTCCCATATCATGATGATGGCTCTCAGGCACCAGATGCCTGGGCCCCAGCAGATGACCAGGGTATTTGGCCAATTGCCCCTGCTCATGAAACTGATATGGATAATAGTTTCTTAGATGCCTCTCTTGTCTCTCAACCCAGGGAGGCTTCCCCAATTGATGATTCAGTGCTTTTTAAGTTCTCCTTAGAACAGCAGCAGGCCATTTTAAAATTATCACGCGGGAGGTGGTGCCTGGCTCAGACTTTGTTGAGGGTATCCTCAAGGAGAAGGTTCATGTCAGCCAAACCATTCCACTTCTCAATTATATTAAAAAACGTATTGCCCCCTCCTTGCCCACACCATCTGTTACTTGGCCCACACCTTTTGATCCTCTCTACATAAGGGGTCACTCCTTCCAAACTCCCTCGTCATTACTATGACACAGAAACGTGCAATGGTTCCGCTGTCTTCCTCTGAATCTCCCCCTGAAAAGGACTGCAAAAAGCTTTACGCCCTCTGAAAACGCATCACTTCTGCTGCCTTTAGCACATGCAAAGCTAACAGTACTATTCTTGTTAGCCATAATGATGTTCAGTGGGGACTGGTGCTGGAAGGTCTGCAGAATGTATTGTATCATAATACATTGCAACTTCTGACAGTAGTGCACGAGGGAGGTTGGGTGACGCAGAACATTTTGAAAAACTCTCGACTCAGCAGAGACTGCAGGTAGGCTGTTAGCCTAGAGTACCCTGCAATGCATGGCTTAAAAATTCAGGATTCAAACCTGAGACGCAGGCCTCCCTCATTACTAAAGTCCCTTAATCAGTGCTCAGCTAAACCTTACGTACAATGTGGAGTCCTCACTACCTGCCGGTCCCTTCGCGATACCAACCACCCGCCGAAGAGCTGGCAACTATCTCTGGAACACCTTCACATCCTCCTGGAAGTATAGACCCTGCTGTAAAAGGGAGCAGTCAAGGTTGGGCCAGATCGTCAGGCAAACAAGGATATGTATTCAATATACTTCTTGTACCCAAAAATGATATAACCATGTATCCTGTTTTAAATCTGCGTCCTGCAAACAAATGCCAAACCTCAAAAGTTCAGGTTGACAACTCTACATGAGGTAATCATGTTGCTAAAACAGGGGGATTACATGACCACCCTGGATATGAAAGATGCATTCTTTAATATTTCAATGTTGCCAGTGCACAGAAAGTACCTCAGATTCAAGATAGAGAACACTCACTATCAGATCAAAGTACTCCCCTTTGTCATTGCCTCTGCCCCGAGGGTGTTTATAAAGGTGTACAAGCTGTGGCAGCAGCTCACCTCCGCACGCAGTCCATTCCAGTATATCCTTATCTTGACGACTGGCTCATAACTGGAGACTTGCACCAGGCGTGTCTGGTGAACACCCAAAAATCTATAGATCTTCTTTTCAACCTGGGGTTCTCAATCAAAGAGAAAGTCCAGCCTGATTCCCAGTCAAGTTAAAAAAAATATTGTAGGAATCCTAATTCGAACAGAAGACTGATTAGTCTTCCCCTCCAACGTGAGGGTTCAAAACATGTTGCTCCAGATTCCTAAATATCTTCCCAGTCCGGTAACCGTACGGAAAGCCATGCAGCTGTTAGGGATGATGGCGTCGTACATCTTCATGGTTCCACACGCCCGTCTATGCATGTGTTTTATGCAGGAGTGGCTCTTGAGCCAGTGGTGTCAAGCAAGCGGTCAGTGGGACGATCTAGTGGTTGTCTCGACAGTTCTCGTTCAGTCTCTGCAGTGGTGGTCAAAGGAGAACCTTCTGAAGGGAAACTCCTTCACCACTCCTGCAGTAAAAGCCACTCACAATGGAGGCATCCCTGTCAAGTTGGGGAAGCACACCTTCTACACCAGACCATGCCCAATATGTGGTTTCAATCAGTAGCACACAAACCTATCGATCTGTTGGAACTACTTCTTGCTGTGTTCAAAGCCTTTTCAAACACAACTACAAGGGAGGACGGTTCTGGTCGTTACAGACAGCACTACGGTCATGTGTTACCTGAACAAACGTTTGGGCTCATTCACCCTCCAGTGCTGTCCTGTTAAGGATTTCAATCCGGCAACACACACTTTGGTCTCGTCCTAGTATGTAGCACACAACTGAGATGCTTTTCTCCTTATTTTATGCAGATTCAATTTGAGATGGTACACAACTCGTATCACACCCCCTTTTTCAAATACCCGGTGTCACAATGGACAATGAACCAGGCCGGATGGTCAAATGCAATATTTGGTAGATCTCTACAACACAACCTTGAAAACTGCCATGGACACCATCGCCCCAGTCAAACTAAAAAAAAAAAGCCAAAGCAATCGCCCACCTCAATAACTGGTTCACACCAGAACTAACAATTTTGAGACACCTAAAAAGAACAGCAGAATCCACCAGGTGTTAAAGTACCCTCCACTCACAACAAGGTACTGTTTTCTACGGCAGCAGCGACCTACAAATCTGCCATCCATACCACCAAAAAGGAAATCTATAACAATAGAATGCTCAACGCCAAATCAAGATCTAAAAAGCTATTCAGTATCCTAAGAGAACTGGAATCGCCCGCTCCACCCGCCTCAGACTGCACCAAGGACACTGCTTGGTGCTCCAAAATTCAATAAGTTTTAGCTGATAAAATAGCGTCCCTCCGAAGTAAAATAGAAGCCAAAAGAAACAGCCTGGCTAACAGCTCTCCAGTTAAATCACCATCCAACCCACAATGCCCGCATTTCTCCTTCACCATGGTCACACCCAGGGAAGTGGAAGACATCATTAAAGGCCTTAAGCCTTCAAGATGCCAAGGAGACACATGTCCAGCCCCCTCGATCAAGGAACTATCGCCATTCATTGCCACAATGATAAATGCCTCTTTCAACAATAATCTCGTCCCCAAAAACCTCAAGGAGGCATGGGTCATGCCGCTCCTAAAAAAAAAAAAAAAAAAAAAACCCAAATCTAGACACAAACATACCAACTAATTACAGACCAATCTCTACCGTCCCTTTCCTCTTAAAAATCCTGGACAGAAACACCTAGATGAAAACAACCTACTTGGACTACGATAATCAGGTTTTCGGCCTAGGCATGGCACTGAGACCGCCCTCCTGGACTTGAAAATACAGATGGATGAGACAAGAGACAAAAGCAAATTGACCATGCTCCTTTTGCTAGACCTATCGGCTGCATTTGACCTGGTTGATCACCAGATCCTTGCTGATCACCGAACCTCTGCTGCAGCCTTTTCCACAAACACATCTTCCTGGGTTAAATCATTCCTAGACAACCGCACCAATAAAGTATTCTCGCCCTCTACTTCCGCAGATCCAATCTCTATCCTCTGCGGGGTTCCCCAAGGATCTTGTATATCTCCAATGTTATACAACATCTTTACGAAGCTCCTATTCGACCGACTTGACAACCTGGGGGTCACCTATACAAATTGCGCTGATGACACCCAGGTTCTCATCGCACTGTGAGGACACTACGCCAATACCACCAAAATGATCAACAGAATCTATTTGGAAATACAGGAATGGAGGTCGACCCTCAGCCTCAATGATGAAAAAACAGAGCTCCTGATTGTAGGCACCCAAGCCCATCTCAATAAACTTGACCCACTGTACTCATCCTTCATCATTGATGGAAATACAATCAGTGGCAAAAGAAATAAACACGCTACGAGTCTTATCTTGATTCCACCTTGTCACTAAGAAAACAAGTGAGCGCTGTCGCCTCTTCAACAGCTTACACTAACAAGCTCATCAATGCCTGCAAGTCCTACCTATCTCGCACCAGCTGCATGACATTACCAAGACCCCTAGCACTTTCCAAACTAAACTATTGCAACACACTCTTCGTAGGAACCTCCTAATTGAATCTCAACAGACTTAAAGTTCTACAAAACAACTCCTTAAAATACGCTCTAAATATTCCCAGGTCCAACCACATCTCTAGCCACAGACAAAAATCCGATTGGCTCCCAGTGCGAGACAGAATCTCACTCCGCACCCTGGCTATCACCCACAAATGTGTCTCCAACATCGCACCAAAATACCTCTGACAAATTCGCCCTACATCAAGCAGCCCGACATACTAGATCATCCCACACTCTCCTCCTGACAATACCCAGATTCAACCTCAAAACTGCAGGCGGTGCCAGCTTCCCTGTTCAAGCTGCCAACCGTTGGAACTCCCTGCCATTAGACTAGAACCATCATGCGAGGCTTTCAAATCCAGCGTCAAACTCTGGTTAAAGAACACTACCACTAATAACTAGGCCAAACTATCATTCATCATGACCGCGCTCTGTCTGCCTAGTATTGCTTAGTTTTTCCACTGCTCTTTCAGCCTATCTGCTCTCCCAGCCTACTTGTACTCGCCTGACGGCCAGACCAAAGTAAACCAGTTCGACCCTCGTTTACTTCCATGTATATTATGTATATACAATAACACTGTACTATGTATCCATGCCTTATCTGTAACATGTTTAGTTTTCCAGCGCCCAGCTACCTTCGGGTTAGGTGCACGATACAAATAATAAACAAATACAAAATACAAAAATAAATCATACCATTTTTAATATGGAGCAACAATCACCAATGGGATGATATTTACAATGAGGATGTAAGCAATACCCTTGGTTTAACCTTCTAGTGGAGCATCAACAAAACACCCGGGAGTAGGAGCACTTTTTGATTTAGGAAAGATGGCACCCGAGTTAGGATTTCCCCCTGCAATGTTCCCTCAAGCCACAAATAATTGAATTCTGAATGGATAGAAAGACACGGCAGGTAATCAGGAATAAGCCAGAAAACGGAATCAAAATCCGACCTTCCCTCACCAAATAAGAGTGGAAAACTGATTTGTAACCTTTGCAATGTTAAATAAATGATGAATGTGTGTTAAAAACCTTGAGCAAATACAATTACTCACTAAAGCAACAATGCAAAGACACTAACCATCACAAGCAATGGATTACCAAGAGCATATCATTTGAAAATGAATGGAAAATTTAAAACATGTTGCAGCCAAATGACGCGTGTAAAAGTTGCATTTTCTTAATTCCCGTTTTAAATTACCCAAACGTTTTTTTATTAAAAACGGGTGAAATACTCAGATTTGGAGAGCGGTGTTTGGGCTAGCGATAGATATATGTCACGGGTACAACATAGAGTTGGAAAGAGGTCTCTAGCTATGAAACCGGATGAGTTATGCAAGATATAAAAAGGTGCGCTTTGAGCAAAATGAAGCAGTGAAATAGGAAAGGAAATCAGTTGGGACAAGAACAGTTTTACTGTAAACTAGAGTATTCAGACTAGACCACCAAAGATGGAAACAGTAAGATCCAAGGTTGATTTGCGATTTCAACCCCGTCACCCCAGCGCCCAACCCTGGTGAAAACCAGTCCGATCACTCGAAATAGGACTAATGGTTTAGGATTACACAAGACAAAATTGAAAAGAAATGGTGCTAGCACTTTACAAAGTCACGGGCAGGGTGCACAGATAATTCTAACAGTTTTAACAAGTTATCAGGATAAGGATAGGATGGCTTAGAGAGTGCGATAAGGACAAAGGCAAGACAAGATAGGTTATGGGTTTCTATGGGGTAGGGATTATACTAACAGTCCACTTTTAGTTTGGGGATTTTTGGACCATCAACCGGTTCTACTCACTAAACTGCTACGCGCCTGGCAAAGGAAAACAGCTGGGCAAAAGACATCTGGACAAGGTCGGGTCACCGGATGGTAATTCTGGTCACTGGATGGCACAGGTACCTCTGGATGCAGTTAATGGACAAGCAGTCAGTGGGCAGCAAGCCAGGCTGGTTCAGGATGCTTCCCAAAAGAACACCACAGCTTTCCCCTTTGGTTATTTGGGAATTTTAGTGGGATTTCAGAATTGAGGTCTTGCTGGAACAGGATCAGCCATGCTTGGGTTTTGCAGTGGGCCTTGTAGTTAGAATCTGGACTCAGCAGGATGAATGGAACAGGAACGCAGCGCAGGAACTTCAGGAATAGTATGTCTAGAGTCTTGTCAGGGACTCTTATTTATAATGCATAGTGTATCATCAAAGTATATGGCTGGGCAGGTTTACCTAAGCACGCCTCTAAACTACTAGATTGGCCAGGGGTGCTAGTCTCTGCCTCGTTCTCACCTGGTTGGTTTTCAAAGCAGGACTGCAGATTTGATGTGAGTTTTACAATAGTTAAAAACCTCCCACAGTTATTTAAGCCAAAATCCGATTTTGCCACAAACGGTACATTTATACAATTGAAATCTCTTAGCAAATTATATACACAGGTTACATATTTTATGTAGAGCATAGCACTCCAACTCTGTAATCCGTGAGACATTGTTTCACCCTTTTTTGGTTATTTTGAGTATGAACGATTCGGCCTAAAATTCCATAACTTTATATACCTGTGTGGATTAACATAAGGGATGTAAGTATAAAAATGTGCATTGGCATCATGGATACTTTCTTTGTAATCCCTGATTCTTTGCCATTTCAATTCCCAGGGGGTCAGTGAATTCTACCATGTCTTCAATGATAGGCCATAAAATAACTTTTAAACTGCGAAATGTTTACATTTTTTCAAAGTCTTGCTGCAGAGATAAGTCTTTACATTTTTATTCATAAATAGTCTTTGGAAACAAATGGCAGTCCTTTGTCTCTGGACCATTTTTTTCTCTTTCTTCAGCTGCCACAAACTGTAATTTCCTCCAGAGCAAAGTGGGGGTTTTCAGCTTGATTGAAGGTTTATTGCCCCCTCCCCACTTATCACCATTGTCAGTGGGTTCAGCCTAGACTAGATTCTATCCAACCTAATCATTATCACTGGGGTGTTGGTATCTGCTGAGAGGCCCTTCTGTTGGTAGCAACCTCCGCCCACCCCCCACCCTCCAAGCAGAAACCTATTTTTCTTTTGGAACTTGCAAAATCCAGCCAATATTTAACAGTTTTACTTTCTTATATTTGGTCCTGAATTAAACAAGCCAGTTGACTAAAATACCAATGTGTCCCCAGCAACATAACCCTTCACATTGCTAGATAATGGCAGGCTTTCATTCAACTGTTTACTTTTAAAACGGGCTTTTCTCTCCTTGAGTTTGCAAAGCCCATTTTGCATGTGTGGTGAAAAGCTGCCATTTTTTTTTTATTCGGTTTTGCATCTCCCTCTGTATTCCCACACTGTCTTGCAGCTATAGTTATTTCTTGTATGCAGGAGTTTTGTTTGAAGCCTTGAAATTGACATGGCTCGGATAGCTGGAGTTTCTTTGAACTACCGAGCTTTGATACTTTGTAAAGAAAATGAACTTTTCCTGTGTGGGTAAAAGTGGAGTTCCTTGTTGATTTTTCTCAGAGTTGATTTGACAGGGTTTGTCATTCAGAAATCATGCCTGGTTTTGCTGAAGCACAATGAGATATACTGGGCATGGCAGGGCCTTATTAATCAGTGGTTTAAGGAAGAACAGATGAAAATAACGTCAGAGCAGCATTTTTTAAAGGTGCATGTTTCCTTTTTAATGGGGATTTTGGGCTTTCAGCAAAGCAGTGCTGCTTTTTCACTTTATTCCATTTGTATGTGTCAGAATACACTGGCACGCCCCTTCAGTGTGTTTCCTTGTTCCATCCTGCCCAATGTATGCTTGGCAAGACGGTGCAGCCATCTTTTTGTTGCTGCAAAACGCAGCTTTGAGGCCATGATGCTCCCAGGAGCCAGCGCACCCATTGCTGTTTCTGCGCAAATGCAGCTTGGTTTTGGCGAAATTCTGTTCAGTGGGTAATGTAGCCCACAGTCCAAACTGTCAGAGCATTTGGAAATGGGCACTCAAACATGACATGTTCCTCCTGTCACATGTTCAAGGGGAAGACACTTCTGGCAGACTTGGACAGCAGAGACTTTCAGCTACCCGTAGAACACAAGTGTCAAGTTTCTGCAGAATGCGGTCATTCAGACATCGACAGTTTTGCAACACTGGAGAATGCACAATGCCCAGACTACGCCTCCAGGTACCCCCAGAGAAAGTCCAAAGGGAACAGTTGCTGGATAACATGGTCAGGGAAATTTGCCTACGCTTTTCCTCCAGTAATCCTGCTCAACAGGATAGTTCACAAAATGCACCAGGGACAAGTTACACTAATTGTGATAGCACAAATGTGGGCTTGTAGCCACGGTTCTCGCCCCTCGTGAGAATGTCACTTTCCCCACTGAGGAAACTGCCTTGCCCTTATATCATGCTGTCTCGGGACCAAAGGACAACACTACACCCATGCCCTCAAACGCCGAACCTAGCAGCATAGCTTCTGAAGTTAGTGTTTGGGCATCTCCAACTACTTCAAAGATGTATGGACGTTCTTAGAGGCAAGGAAAACACCAGACACTGTTACTCCAATAAATGGAAATGTTTTGTGTTTTGGTGCATTATTAAAAACATCAACCCTATTGACTGTTCACCTAAACATAGTCCTTTATCAGATACACCTCTTAGACTCAGGAATTGTTTTCAACTCACGTAAAGGTCCGCCTTGCTTCCCTCTATGCTTACACCACATGTCAGAGCAAGGTTTCCTGGTGGAAAATTCTAGTGATTAAAGCGTTCATGGAAGGGCTAAAAAAGACTTCACACTCCTATTTCTAATCCAAGTCCTATGGGACTTGAATTTTGTTCTTACAAGACTAATGGGACCAATGCACAAAGCTAGCCTTAGGGCTGTCACCTATAAGACTGCTTTTACCTCTATTGGGAGGGTTAGTGAACTGCAGGCTCTTATTTCAAAACCCATGTGTTGCCATTGATAAGGACAAAGTGGTATTACTCATGCACCCACACTTTGCGCCTAAATTCATTTCGAAGTACCACGTGAACCAATCCATCAGACTTGAAACTTTCTTTCAGAATCCTACTAACTCTGCTGAAAGAAGTCTCCATATACTAGATGTTAGGAGAGCAGTGGTGTATTATCTTGATAAAACAAAACCACTATGAAAGACAGACCAATTCTTTGTCTCTGTTGCCCAGTGGTAGAAGTGTACCTAAAAAAGGTAGTGGAACTGTGGTCTTGGCAGAGGAGAGGGTAGGCGGAAGCATAGTGCACCATTTGACCAGGTGTTGCGGCTGAGGGGCACTGCAATATCCTAAGTGACTAGTTAAGGCTCCTATTAGAACTTTACACTTGCACAGGGACACGAATGCACACATTCTCTATGTAGAATGGTGAACATGGTTGTAAAAAATAGAGGAATGCTAAATAGAAAAAACTGGAAGTAGTGGAACACCGCTCCCGACCGTTCCTGCTCACTTCGATCACTGCTGTTGCCACTGGGAGATAAGGGGACCCTGTTTCTAAGTCAGCCATCTCTAGATGGATTATTAACTACATCCAATTGTGTCTCTACCTAAAAGAGATTTACCCTTTATGCCTAGAGCACATTCTACTCGAGGCACAGGAGCTACTACAGCTTTTTTGCAAATGTTCTCTTGATTCTATTTGCAAAGCCGCTACCTTGAGTTCTGTTCACACTTTCACTCAACATTACTGCTTAGATACACACTCGATGGCTGATTCTCAAGAGGGTCAGGCAGTGTTAAGACCTCTTTGGCACCGTTCCTTCACCCATCGCACCACCATCTTTTGGTACTGCTCGCGTGTCTATGCAAAGCATGTGCTTGTAAGCAGATTAACAAGCATCAGAAGACATACATTACTCTAAAGGGGCGCATCCTGAGAAAGCTGACACAGCAGCCTGAAATAGCCTTAAGCATCCTCACTATTGCGGCCACAGCGGAGCCCAGACACCCTCTGACACTTCAGCGCTCCGACGCTTCTTTGATCCCCCTCTGCAGCCCTCGGGTGGCCACCGTTTCTCTGTGCCACTAACATCAGGGTCGCCCTGCATCCCTGGAGTGGAGTGCCTGACCTGGCGGCGGTGGTGGATGGGTGGCCCCAATGGTAGTTCTTGCTGCAACACCCACGCCCTGGCATCAGCGGAAGCATCTACATACACCCGGCCCCCTGGGAGCAGTAAGTGGGGTACCTGCTGGGCCCACATCTCTTCCGGGCCTCCTGTGTTAAATCGGGAGCCTGCTCCTCAAGACTGGGCCCCCAGCCTCCTGCAGGGTGCGGTGGCAGCCTGTGGTATGGGGCCCTAAGAGGCTGTCCCCTCACTCTTGCGATCCCTGCTGACACGGCTAGGGACTGGGTGGGGGTGGGGGTGGACACCCCAACCCTACCTAGAGCTGCTGCTCTTGTGGGCCAATATCCACGGACTGTCGCATCTTGCCTCCTTCCTCAAACATGGAGCTCATTCCTAAAGACTGTGTCCATCCTGCGATGACTCCCCCCCCCCCCCCCTCTCTTGGATCCCTTCTACGTCGGAAGTGTCTGACTCAGCGTCTGAACAGGGCTGCACAACCTCTCCTGGTCACTTGCAATGAGACCTTCATAGACCACGTCTACTCCAACAACCCTTCGTCTGTGAGGAACCCGGGTTATACAATTGGCAAAAGGCAAGCAAAAATTGATAAATTTGCATGCCAGGACTGGGATTCTTTCATCCCCTCTGCCTCCTCATCCTTTACTATAGACGTCTCCACTCGGAATCCGACTCTTCTTACCCTGGAAAACAGCACAGACAGTTTGGGCTCTAAAATAGACACACTCACATGCAAGGTGGAGACCCTGCTATCCAATTTGACAAATTGTGTAGCTGCATGACTGAAGCTGCACAATGTATCGGTCGACAACGAGAACAGACTGTCATCTCTGCAGAGGGAAGTGACTGTGCTACAGCAGTCAGTGGGACGTGCAAGGGCCAAAAACATTGAACTTGAGGGGAGGTCACAAAGGAACAATGTCCGCATCACAGGAGTTCCTGAGTGTACCCAGATAGACAACCTGAAGAGATTTGTTGAAAGGCTCCTCTGACATATTTGATCAACCCCCGCTGTCCAAGATGTTCTCGTTCGAGATGGACCATCGCTCCCTCGCCCCAAGGCTGCCCCCTGGCACCCCGGAATGACCCATCATCGCCAGGATCCTTAATTAAAGGGACAGAGATCTCCTCCTTAGGGAGGCCAGGGACAAAGGAGAACTAAGATTTGGCTCATCAATCATTAGACTATTTCCTGACTTTAGCCGACAAGTGAAGGAAGAGCTGAAATCATTTCAGGCTGTTAAAAACAAACTCGGACAGAAAAATGTGCCATATGCTATGAGGTTCCCCGCTAAGCTTCGCTTCCTTCAAAATGGCAAATCCTGGTTCTTCACAAACCCCTCAGCAGCGGATAGATCGGTCTCTGAACTGCCTGACTCACCCAAGGCCCAGTCTACCCATGGCGGCTGAACCAGGTTTCCTCTTGCCCAGCTAACTGGTCATTATATTGGTTTACTGTCCTCTCCGGTTCATCTCCCGTTTAGTGGGCTGATTCTTTCCCTTAAGTCATCCACAGAGGCTTGATAAGTAATAGCTCCTCTCGACCCGTATAGCAATTTGTTTGAACCGCAATAGTACGGAATTGTTATGGTTGCTGGTCACTCAAGCTATGTGGCTGCGCTCAGTACCCCGCCGGCGCAGCCACTGCATTCATAGTTCTATGATGTTTGGGTTAATTGGGGTGTGATGTGTGTCGGTATGTTGTGGTTTCTGATGTGGGCGTGGGTTGGTGGCGAGTGCTGTGTTCTGTACAAGGTGCTAATTCAAACTTGGTTCACTGTTGCAATCTAATTCATCGGCTGGAAGCAAAAGATTCATGGATATATACAGGAATGGTGCGCTGCTCTATACATCCCAACGCACTTCAATGTTGTACATACAAATGCTAGATAATGAGGGGTGAATCCTTATATATAATGTCCTGGAATATCCGGGGAGTCAACAATGCTAAGAAATTTCGGTTGGTGGCTAATCATGCCAAACTTACAAGAGACACACCTGTCACAGGACGCCTCGATATGGCTTTCTTCTCATCTCAATCAAGGGACGTTGCAGTATATGTACACCATTCGGTTCCATTCCACTTACATGAGAAGATGTGATGTGGCGGGGAGGTACATCTTGCTTGCTGGTGACTGTTTTGGGCTTAAAATATTGTTTATCCATGTCTATGCTCCCAATGGAGACTCCCCTGATTTCTTTTTTCCGAAATGTGCTGCCATGGTCCATAGATTCCCAACATCCGAAGTGGTGTGGGTGGGGGACTTAACATGGCACTATCCTGGACCGGTCAACTACGTCACAATCAATACTTTCTAAAGCAGCCACTCATTGGTGCGTTATTGCTGAAACTCTGACTAGTAGAGATCTGGAGACACTTGCATCCCAACACAAGAGTTTTACTTCTTTTCGGGGGGTACATGGGACATACTCTAGGATAGATTACATCAGGCTGTCTGGCGCAACACAGACCACTAAACTGTTTCTGAGAACACTGTCTGATCATTCCCCCGTATTGGCAGTGATCCTTTTCCCAGCCCTCCTTGCTAGCGCTTCCGCACTAGTGCCCTGGAAGATGCGCTGTTCTGAGACGATATCCTAGAATGTTTTCGTAATAACGTAGACTCTGTCCCTGACTATGGAATGGTCTGGGAGGCCTTCAGGCTGTGTATAAGGGTTGGCTGCATCTCCAGGGGGGGTGGTGTCTAAAATCCTTACGGACTGCGCTCTGTCGCTTAGAGGGGGAGATCAAAGTCCTGGAGCAGAGACAGGCTCAGGGTAGAGACACCGAAATCGAGAAATTACTCTGATAAGCAGTTGGAACACTAGGAGGCCGCGCTCAGGGAAGACAAATATCCTATCCTTGCAACTAAATAAGTAGAGGGAGGTAGGACTAGCCGCACCCTAGCTTGGGCGATCCATAAAGATAGGGGACACATTGGAATTATGGAGGTTAAGGACCTTGACGGCAACCTGGTCCGCGAACCCGGCGAGATCAATAAGGTTTTCTATGACTATTATACTAGACTAATCATCCCAATTGAACGCCTCTGCTGAAGACCGACATCAGATCCTACTTAGACCGGGGCGGCCTGGGTTGGCCTGACCCCTCGCTGGCGAATCCGATGAACACCCCTCCCTCCATATAGAAGATCCGTATGCGATTCCTGAACCTCCTAATTTCAAGGCCCCGGGACAAGACGGACTCTCAGCAGAATTTTATAAACCGTATACAGATATCCTGGCGCTGCATCAGTGCAGCATGTACAAATTCTCCAGATCGGCTGGCTTCCTTCCAGAGTCCACCAGGACGGCAGTAGTCACACTTTTATTAAAACCTGGTAAAAAACTGCATCATATAGACCTCTATCCTCATTAATATCGACAACAAAATCCTGGCTAAACTACTAGCGGACAGTCTCCTTCCCCATATGAAAACCCTCGTCCTTCCCGATCAGGCCCGATTGTTCTTTTCTTACTAACCCCCCTCCCCCTTGGCAGATCCACCCAAAATAACCTTAGACGACTCTTTACCGTGATGCATAACGTTCAGGAAGAGGTTCTCGTTCTAGTTGCTGCCCTCGATGCCGAGAAGGCCTTCGACTCATCGAATGGCCGTTCCTGTTTGAAATACTGTGCAGATCCGGACTAGGTCTTCATTACATTGAATGGGTCTGACTGCTGTACACCGCCTCTCAGGCTACGATATTGTCCAACCAGTTGACTTCCGGCAGGATATCCCCTACAAGGGGAACGAGACCAGGGTGCCCCTTTTCCCCGATCCTTTTCGTGCTGGCGATTGAACCCATGGCAATTCGCAATAAAGGAATTACACGCACATAGGGGGTGTTGATCTATTCCCATATCTCTATTGTCTCTTTCTACGCAGACGACTTACTGCTGTACATTAAAAATCCTAAACAAAATCTTCAGCCACTAATACAGGCAATCTCAGTTTTTGGTGCGTTCTCAGGGCTACGCATTAACTGCTCCATATCAGAGAGTCTACCACTCACCCCTGCAGCACTTCCTGCCGATGTGGGTGGCGAATTGCACTGGTGTCCCGTGGGGGCGAGATATTTGGGGGTAATGGTCTCCACATCCCCTCCCAAGCGTTTTGAAGATAATTACTGAACAGTCCTGGAACAACTGGAGCCAAAGGTGTGGGTTTGGATCTGTCTCCCTCTGTCCCAGGCTCGTGTCACCCTGGCCAAGATGGTGGTCGTCCCTAAGATGGAAACTGGTCCGGTCGCTGATGTCCAGACTTGTCTGGGTGGGTGGTGTGGCACGGGTAGTTCTTGGCACCATCACTGCCGTACACCTCCGGCAGCCTAGATTATCCTGATCTATGCCTATATGTCGTCGCCGCGCAGATCCAGTATGCTATATGGTGGAGGAATCCCTCCTTGGAACTCCTGCACACCAAACTCGAAAGGGCCATTGCTCACCGATATGACCTGAAAGACTGAGTTTGGGGTATGCCCAAATGATCCCCCAGAGGGTAAATGCAGCCCATGGAGGTAACCAGGTGGGCATGGGACCGTACCGCCCTCATGACCAACACTGATGCCAACTATCATACTGACTTCGCAATATACTATGTACATGGTGTCCCTCTCACAGTAGAACGGACCTATAAAACTCAGCTCGAGTAATTGGGGGTAGTCTCCCTGGGCGACCTGGCGCATGAGGGCAAATTCATCCAGTGGGACACCTTGACAGACTCTGGCCCCTGGAACGCTGTCTCCCTGCTACTTTATAGATTACGGGAGGCGCTGCGGCAACGTTGGTATGATTTCCCTTCAGTGCCTGGCCCTCGTTGGAGCCATCTCTGACCTATACAAACTGATCAAATCTCTCCACCTATCTTCCCCACCCCAGCCCCCTCCACGGGTGTTGTTCAAGGTCCAGATGGGATAGGGTTTTAGACCCACCTCTACATGATAACCAATGGGGGGTGATTTGCACGATGTCCAAAAAGATCTTGCTGAACTCCAGGTTTCGCCTTATACAATTTAGATTCCTTCACCAGTCATACCTCACTCCCGCACAGCTGCATAAGTATTGCCCTGAGAGGGATTCCACTGGCCCATGTTGTAATGCTACCCCCGCTGACTTTATACATATGTTCTGGAACTGTGCCCACATGCAGTCCTCCAGGGAGGGTTCTCCGGTACCATGGACAAAATGGTCCCTGGTTGCCCTTGTGAATCCCAAGTGTTCTGGCTGCTGGCTTGGTTCGATGTTCCCACTAAGACCGATAGGAAACTGCTGGCCGTGGCCTCTGTGGTCACTAGCGCCTTAATCGCTAAAGCATGGATGAGAGCCTCATCACCTACTGTGAGGGAATTGGTTCATATGTTGAAGAATTGTGAAAGGTGTGAATCATCATCATCCTCCTCCTCCTCCCCTCTGCTCCCTGGTACGAGACCCACAGACTGTTGGGGCCCCTTTCGATCATACCTACTCGAGCTAGTTGTAAAATTTCAATTAAAAAGATTTTTTTTAAAAAGACCTACATTACTTAACATAATGGTATTTCCGATGCTTGTATCTGCTTAGATTCACATGCACCCACCCTTTCTCCCCTCTTGGAGTTGAAGGAACATAACCTCTTACACCTTCTTTTCTGCTGTAATCACTCATGCATTATCAGTCTCCCCCTAATGGCAGAACAAAAACAACCAGGGGGACCTCGATGCATGAATGATTTTGGGTACATTGCACTGATAGTGTTAGTCATGCCCATGTCGAAGTCCCTTTTCGATCTTTAAAAAAATATGCAATCCTCTACGATTACCCTGGATGTCAGACTATATGCACAGCATGTGAAACTAAGCAATTACAAGCATACCAGAAATATGATTAAGTTGAGTATTGAATGTCACATAATTCTGAAGGGACCGTATAAGGTTGTTTGGGTGGTCGCTTAAGATTCTGTATTTCTATTGTATATATATGTAATGCTGACAATCTTTATGTAAGACATTCTTTAATTTGAAATGTTTATTATGTTAAGGTAATTGCAGCGGATTAAAATGGGGAGTTTACGTAGCACGGAAGAATGTGTTTTTTAAAAATGGATGTTGGGAATGCCTAGGGATGAGTCTTTTTTCAGTTGGAACAGTAAGAGTATGACCTTTTGTCTTGGCTTCCCTTATTTTATCCACTGTTTTCTCTAAATCGAGCTGTTTGTTCTAGCTTGGAAGTCTTGTCCCATGTTTGTTCCTTTGTACTTGAAGCTGATTTTTGGGTTCACTACCTGAAATGAGGCATGTCCTCCACGGTTTAGGTTATAGAAGAGATAGCTTTCATGTTTTGATGGATTTTTGGTAGGCAGTTGACAGAGGAAAGGGTGTTGGGCTATGCGGGGTGGAAACTTAATGAAGTTATTTAAAATACATGAAAGACATTTGAAGTTGAGGAATAGAGGATCATGATGTAGAGTCATTTATGTAGGGGACAATTGTTTTTTCTGTGGTGCTTGCACAATTTGCAGCAATTTAGGAACCATGGAAACAACTCAAACCAGTGGCTTTTAATTTGCCTAACTGAATATGAAAGGCCTACAAAGATCAATGTGCTTCCTAGACTTTACTTTTTACTACGCTTCCTGTACAGATTACCAAATTACTAATTCCTAAACCGTTGTTGAAATGAATAAGGTCCATCTCTGATTTGTTTGCGATGAACAACGAGACTCGCTTACCAGACAAAAATGATCTTCTCAAACCGCCCTCTACCCATGCCCCGGTGCAAGGATAAGCAGGATAGTTGGTGTTAAGTTCTGAGATATTGAGTCTTTTTACAGGGTGATCATAGTCATCAAGGCAATGGGTTGCACTAGAGAACACAATACTTAATCTGGTCACTTCTGTGGAATGTTTGAGAATCCCTTGTATGGCAGTCCAGGATCACCCATTCTTTGGTATGCTATGAGAGGGTTTGAGAGACTGTAGACCTTACTATATTTGGGCAGAACCTTTGACAGATCATCAGAAAGGTATAGAATTCAAGATTGGTTGACAGTGGCTGAGAGCGAGGGTGTGTAAATTGTGTAAAGGGGGACATTTGATAGAAATTACCATACTGGAGCATATGCTTTACGTATGTAAATTGTCACTCTGCCTACAATTCTACCAGCATTAATGGAAGCAAAAAAGAGATTTAACAGGGTTTAAATTGGTTTTGGACCAACACAACTGAATGCGGGATTAATAAGGTATATTCTAGTTTGGAGTTTGTTTCAAAGTGTTTTCCGGTTTGAAGGAACCCTGTTATGTGTAGATTCTTCTACTTGGATGAGTTTTCTTGCAGCTAGTTTAGCAGTTTGCTGCAAATGATTGTACAACTCTGTTCCTCTGCCAAGATGCATATTATAAAGGTGTCTATTCGTGAAGCTATGTAGTTTCATGGTTAGTTGGGTAGGTTAATGTTAGGTTGTTCATGTCCATTGGATTGTGGCCCCCACCGCCAATTCAGCCTTCCAGATTTCATTTATTATCTCATACTAGAGTGCATTATCCCAAGATTTTAGTCTGTAAATGTGGTCACTTGACAATTTTGAAAGAGGAGGCTTTGTGGTTTTGCAACTTCACGCTAATATAAGATCATACCTATTACATATCAACCCTAGTGCTTAAAATGTTCTGTCTATTCTGTTTAAATTATAACTTGAACTATACATTCAAATACTGCTGCACATTAAATCCTTTTCCCCCAAAGTTGTTGGCTTAAGCGTTCTGGTCATATTTGATAAAATATTTAGTGTAATTCTAATATTTTGATTATGTATCCCTACAGGTAGACGACGACCCAGTCATGGGGTTTCATCAAATGTTTCTTCTGAAGAACGTGAACAATGCTTGGGTGTGCACTAACGACATGTTCAGACTATCACTGCACAACTTCGGCTGAGCCTTTCTGACTGAAGCTGAATGAGCTGTTTCTCCTCTTGTCACGATTTAGTCACATCCTCAGAAAATTCCAACCATCATATACAAGGAAAGGAAAAGGGCGGTGGGAGGAGGGCACATCCCTCTCCCTCCCATGTAATGAGACCTTAGCCATGTGGCAGAATTTCAAGTTGCGCCCATTGCTGGCGTGTTTGTGTACGGTGTTTGGAATTTAGCCATTGCTGCAGTTTTACTGTGGAAAAAGTCATACCAGCATGCGTTGGAAATAATGGAGTGATGAGAGGAACAATTGCAATTCAAATTCTTACTTTTTCAGGCTCCCCTTTTAAAATGCCAAAATGGTGCAAGCTGTTTGAAGAATTGCGAAAAAAGCCACAGCTACCTGTACAGTCCAACAATTTAATTTCACCTGCTTCAATAAAACCATGCTATTTCTTAAGTTGAGCATAGTTTTAATCAATATGTTGTGTACTGTTGAATAGGCCTCGTCTTTCCCATCTCATGTTACCATGCCCTTTTTCTATCCGAGTTTCACATTTAAGTAAACAGGGTTTAAAAACTCTGAAATATATTAGCTAATAGACATTTTTCATAGCTAGTATGGGTTTAGCAATAAGGGATTTGCGACAAGTGTTTATCACATTTTGTGCCTACAGCAAAAAAAAATCTTATTTTGAAGGGGGAGGAGATTGGGATCTGCCTACTGCCCACTTTACTTGCAAATGCATTGCTAAGTTCCTTACAGTGAGCAGACTATATTTCTTATCATGTACATATTAATCTTGTTATCGTCTACCCCGAACTGTTTTGTTCCACTTTGGATATGGTACTTCTAACGTCCACACACAGTTCTTGGGGCCTCTCATGGTAGTTCTATTACCGTTGGTGCTCTGTATTTGGATATCCGTCATGGTGTGGATGAATTTGCAATTTCATCCTCCTGCCGTCACCCCTGCTTCAACGATGAATCTATGTGGGAACAATATGTTGGGCATTTTAGGGCAAACTAATAGTTGGGTGAGATAAGAGCAGAACCTTTGCTAGAAGCCATCTTGAAAAGTAGACACGTGCCTCCCTCTAGGTAAAGTTGTTACCAACTGCATAGCCCTTTTGGCAGGCATTCGGCTCATGATGAGCTGCTTTATCAATGTATTTCTATCCCTGTTTTCCCTAACACCTACTGCTTCCCCTTTTCTTGACCAAACTCGTCCCCCGTCTCCCCACAACTGAGCTTTGCCATTGACATGCCTTGTAGACTGAGACTTTCCCTAATAGATAGTCTTGTGACTTAACATCTGCACCTGATGTATTAAAATATGGAACTTGAGACTTTCAATTTTTCTTTTTTCTTTTACCTAATGCTTTTTGGAACTGGAGAAAATTGTAAAGTTGCACTTATTCTGTTTGCTTGCTGGTGATTGATGCGTGGGTTTCTGTTGGTTTAGAAGTAGATCATAGTTGGGAATTTGTTTTGAGAAGTCCCTATTGTCATAGATTATACTCCACTATCAGATCAAACATTTGCACATACCAGTGAAATTTGCATTTGCACATACCAGTGAAATTTGATTGCTTCATTCTCTTTGTTGCTCTTTGCAATTGGTCTCAGAATAGATATTTATTTTTAATGTTGTCATCTTTGTTGAAAAGTAATGATATGTGATAGCACAGTAATTAAATTAACTCTGAGGACAATTGCCTAGCATTTCGGTGCTGGACTGCCCCTGGGCAGGACAAAGACTGATATTTGGGGATAGTTCTTCTCTGTGAAAAGAACAGTGAACTAAAGACTTGGTTGAGACTCTCCCAGGGGCCATCCACCCAAGAACAAGTCAATGGGCTGTGTTCGTGCTGGGAGTGTTTTCCAGACAATCCCCCCCCCCCTGTTTTACATACCAAGTAACTGGGTCTCACCCTAAATTACTTGGGGACTCCAGACATGGACCACTTGCTCACTGCTCTTGGAGAGACACAGCTTCACCTCACTGATGCTCAACTAGGCTGAAACACGTGTATGGGGTTGCTGTGGTACTCTTGTTCAGAGGAGAATTGCCTAACGTTTTGGTGCTGGACTGCCCCTGGGCAGGACAAAGACTGATATGTGGGGATATTTCTTCTCTGTGAAAAGAACAGTGAACTAAAGACTTGGTTGAGACTCTCCCAGGGGCCATCCACCCAAGAACAAGTCAATGGGCTGTGTGTGCTGGTAGAGAGTTACCCAGACCCCCCCCCCCCCTACACCTCCCACACCCCGGTTTAATTAAATAACAGTAAGATCAACTAAAATCTTTCAAACGATAAAATATTGATGACTTAAGTCATATTGGTCTGTTATAGAATTTCAGAGACTGTTAAAACTGCAGACCCAAGATACTCTCTATACAGAAAATAAACACTTGCCATGATCCCATGACTGATGGGCAAAAACAAGTATGATCAGCCAGAAGGTCTGTCACAGGTCGTTTTCCTTTCTTAATTAAGTGTGGCATATTTATTTTTGCCATCTTGCATTATAATTTGGGTTTTAAACAGCAAAATAAGACTGGCAATGGGGCGGCTATTTAGGAGGTGCAAATATTATGAAATTAAGACCGTACAGAATCCATATACCTGAATGTGGCTGTTCTCCGTCATGGTTATGTTCTACAGCAGAGGTCTGCAACCTTCAGCTCTCCAGATTCTTTGGACTGAAACTACCATCAGCCCTAGTAAATGTTAAGATATCTAGGGGGGTTTAGTCCAAAACATCTGGAGTCACTGGTTTCAGGCATGCATTCTACAGAATGGGTCTCGAACTTTGATCAGACTATGGAAATGCTTGCAATTTAGGGAAAGTGTGTTCACTTTGTGTGGCTATCCTGAAAACATGCATTGATTTTGGCTCTTAGGGACCGAACTTAGAGAGCTATTCTTCAGTGTCACAAGCTTCTTTGAGCACCCCTCCCTCCTTAAGAGAATGCATCACTTGATATAAACAGAGGTAACGTTTACATTAACCTGGAATAGCTGTAGAGTTCCACTGCCTGCCCAGAGCTCTGGATTTAACTTTTTCAGTTTATTCAGAAGGGTCTGGCGGAAAAATGTTGCATGTAATTTCAAGTGGTTAAATTTAAGCACGTATCTGCTAACTTTGGTGCATTTTATCTAGCGAACACCTGATTATTTAGGGTTTGTACCTGAATATTGATGTACTTGATGTTGATTGTACATATAATCTGTAGGATCCTTACGGTTGCAGAGCTTTTCTTTTCATGGTGATATATTGCCAAAGCTTTGACAAATTTTTTGGGACAGTTATAACATCCTAATACTTAAATACATGTGCTGGAGTGAATGTAGCCGCTGCCCAACTGCCAACTAATATGATAGCTGATGTTCACTGCAAAGGATATGACTTTTGCTTGTCTGCTGCAGCCAACTGGTCACTAGCAGATTATTTGGCAAATTGGTACTTGAAGGTTACTTTGTTCTGGAAGAAACTACTTTTCAGAACCTTTGAGTTTTGTTGCAGGCCCACAATATATTGAGCATATCCACACTCTAATTAGTCTATGCAAAAAAGGTTATAGCTGCTATGTATGCATGTTTACCATCTATTGGACGTCTGCCTTTACTTAACTTGCTGTTGACGGAGCCATTTTAAGAATAGGATCCATGTAAGGCAGGTACATGCAATGGTATTCTTTCTAGTCTACGTGCTAGTTAAGATTGTATTTTCCAGTGATCTCGGTTAAGGAGTGGAGAGAAGTCCAAGCACAAGTCAATGTTTTGATGCAGCGAAATGGTTATTTTTCGGTGACAAGTTTTGTGGATGGGCGATAAAGAGGATGTTTGTAAATATTTTGGGAAATTCAAACGAACACCTAGTTACATTTGTTATAGAGGCTGTAAAGGTGGATTTCCAAAATCAAGCCTGTGGGGAGGATTTTGGGAGGCCATCCTTTTATGGTGAACAGGGAAGACCGAGTTTTGCCAAACCCAATCAAGGAAAGTATTAGTTTCAGGAAGGGTGAGTGTTCTAGGGCTACAACCACCAGTAATTCTAGTTAGACCGTTAAGTAAACAAATAATAAATGGTTTATTAGGCCTTTAAAATACACACTAAGCAAGTAAAACCTTTAGTCTAATGTTGTCACACCAACACTAATTATTTATATATATATATTTCTGAGGCTTGTGGAATCTGCTTAGATCACATGCTGTGCATAGGCCGACATCTAGTGGAAGCTGCAGAGTATTAGTTTGTTTTTTTCGAAACTCGAAAAGGGGAGTCGAACTAGGGCGTGCCAGTAATGCTATCCCTAGTGTGACGTCCCATGTACCCATGATCCCTCACGCATGTAGGACCCTCAGATTGTTTTTTTCCACCATACTAGTCGGACGCATGTTGCGGAGTTCCCTTGGCATTTGCCAATTATACCTAAATATTGTTACCTAAATATTGTTAAAAATGTTCCCTGTTATCTTCCATCCTATGCTGAAGATAGACGTCAGCGAAGATCGAGGGAACCAGCCGTCGAAAACTGCACGACAGACCTTAGGCCTTTGGAAGGCCTCTGCCCTGTACAAGTATGGAGAGTGGGGGGTGGTCATAACTTTCCCACATTTATTTCCTACACATACACAGCCCGCTGCCAGATTTACACATATGGAGAGTACGCCTTTAAAATTCTGCCCGAAGTGTAAGAATATGTGCAATCTGTGTCTCTCACGAGACCATCCCGAGGCTATGTGTCTAGCTTGTAAGCTCTTCAAGCCAAAAACACTTAAGGACCTCTTGACGAAGCGCTGGGCCCACTACGCCAGGCAGCTTAGAGGCCATGGACGTCTAAGGGTCGTTCAGCAATGGCAGCAACACTGCTGTATCGGAGGGGTGACTTCAGACACCCACGCACAAGCCCCTGACCTCGGAAGACTGGCCAGGGGCCCAGTTATGGGAACAATTCCCGGTGGCAGAAGCGCAACCCACACCACTTCCTCTAAACACATCTGCCGCATCTGTGGCTCGACACGCGTGTTGAGCTATTGGCAACGGAAGGCACAGAGAGAGCGGTCCAACGATTCTGTCCCCTCTGGCCGTTCCCGTTCGCCACATGACAAAGACCAACCGTCCACGGTTGAAAAAGGTGCTGCACTCCCAATTGTTCCAGAGGCTCGATCGTCAGAAGACTATTCCGACCTCTATGCTCCCAAGTCAAAGCGTGTAGCGTCTACTCCCGAGATTCGCCGCCCTCCTTCTACTACCTCCGAATCTCGACGCAAAGCGTCGAAACCCTCAGAAAACTTTCCTCTAGTCACGGGAAGGGGGATAAACGACACAAGAAACCTTCAGAACACCATAAAGAAAAAACAGAAGGCTCCTAAAGTGATGGAGAAGTCCAAGGTCCCTGACACTACTACTAAGAGTAAAATTGTCCCTCCCACTCCTCATGATATGGGCATGGATGAGGAACCAGAACAGGGGAGGCTTGTTCCCAGTTCCGGGTAATGGAACTCAGCGGATATTGATGGGGTGATGAGAAGGATGTCTTTTTTTTATTATTATTTTTTTTTTTTTTGCAGACTTCTATGAAAAAGACCCTAATTATTTCCATAGCTATGCCAACACACCAGCTACCTCTGCCGCTTCGGGGTCCAAGGACTGTCAACCCCCAACTAAAAGTCTCCGCTCTGAGGCTCCGGTGCAGGGATTGGTTTGAGACCCTTTGCTAATTGAACCTTACCATCTAGAGTCATATGGAGAGGAGACAGAAACACACATGCTGGAAGACCAGACGGGGGTTTCTATTACGGGGATGAGGAGGATGAGGCGGAAGGCTACAATCTTGACTCCCCAATTTCCAAGGACCCCCCAGTGCATGACCCACCGATTGATAATCAGCCACTCCTCAATGAGGTACTGGCTAAAGCAGCAGCTCATTTTCAGATAGACACACAAGGTGTCCAAGAAGATGGGGATTTCGCAGAAGAAATCCTAGGGGACAAGAGTTATTACCCAGGTTATCCCAATATTAAAATCAATCCAGCCTAGAATTGATCCCTCGCTGGTAACCCCAAATCTTACTTGTGCAGTAAATCCACGAGTGGAAAAATTATTCCGGGTCGCACCCTCTCATAACATGTACATAAGGGGGTCAATTAAAACCCGACTCCCTGGTAGTAACAACCACCAGAAAGAGGGCAGGTACACCACTAGCTTCTTCAGAAGCACCTCCCGATAAGGAGAGCAAAAGGATATATGCTCTGGGTAGGAAAGTTGTCTCCACGTCAGCCTGTCAGGCACGTATTGCTAACAGTACCACTCTTTTAGCAAGCTATAACTGCCATCAGTGGGAACAAGTAGCTGCTCTAGTAGCCTCTGCACCTGAATCACCAAAAGTCCAGTTGGCTCAAATTGCAGCAGATGGAAGGTCTGTATCTGGATGCATCTTTAATATAAGAATGCTGGAAGATTGATAGCCGAAGGCACAGTAATCAAGCGCCACGCTTGGCCAAGGCAGCCGGGGTTCAAACCGGAGACCCAAGCCACGCTTAGACATGCCGGTAGAGCCGAACGTTCTATTCGGCAGGGCAGTGGAAGAGGCAGTAAAGACAGCTAAAGATGAATATGAGACCCTAAAGTCTCTCGGCCAACTCACAAATAAACCCGCAGGTCAGAGGGGAAATGAGTTTTCATCGCTTTTGCCGCTAATGCTCCCAGAGGGGTTCCAACTACTATCAAAATCAAGGAACCTCATGGGGCAACAATCAGTTCCAAACATCACAGGGATTCACCAGAGGCCAGCGCAGGGGCCACACTAGGGGTAGAGGCAGCCCCGCCAGAGGTGGTACGCCACTTAGTAAACCATGACGTTCTGCTTTGGGTCCCCTCCTATGCATCCCCAGTAGGGGGGGCGCATTTCCAACCTCACCCACGCATGGGAGGGGATCACTTCGGACAGATAGATGCTCTACACAGTGTCCGATGGGTACTGTATAGAACTATTAGTGTGTCCCCACGACCATCCTCCAAGACAAAAGGTTCACTCCTTGGAGCACCAGAAAATCCTTCTCGAGGAGATCGCCACTCTACTTGCAAAGAACACCATAGAACTCGTCCCGGGCAACCAGGTAAACTGGTATTTATTCAACCTACTTTGTGCCAAAAAAAAAATCTAACAATGCACCCATTATTAGATTTGCCCCCTGCAAACAAGTATGTCAAGCCACAAAAATTCTGCATGACTGCACTCCCAAGAGGTAATCCCCCTAACTAAAAAAGGGGGATTACATGGCAACATTGGATATGAAAGATGCCTATTTTCATATTTCAATGTTCCCAGCGCACAGAAGACTCTTGCGTTTCAAAATAGACAACCAGCACTACCAGTTCAAGGTGCTGCCGTTCGGTATTGCCTCGGCTCCAAGGGTATTCACCAAGGTACTGGTGGTGGTGGCGGCGCAGCTACGCAGGGAGGCAATCCCAGTGTACCCTTACCTGGACAACTGGCTCATCACAGGGAAAACCCCTGTAATTTGCCCACTAAACATTCAAAGAACAATCGTCCTCTTCCAATTGGGCTTCTCAATCAATGAGAAAGAAATCAAGCCTGGTACCAAGCGCCTCAAAACAGTTCCTAGGAGCCGTCCTAAACGCCCAAGAGGGGTTGGCCTTTCCATCAGAGGAAAGAATTTCGGAATCTGTTGCTGCAAATTCCTCAATATCAGGCTGGTCGGCAATTAAGGGTGCGCAAAGCGATGAGTTTGCTAGGCATGATGGCATCTTGCATTTACCTGGTTCCCCATGCGCGCCTGCTACCCATGCAGGAATCGTTGGCGAAACAGTGGTCTCAAGCAAGTGCTCAGTGGGATGATCTAGTGGTAGTTTCGCCAACACTAGTACAAAGTCTTCGCTGGTGGACAAGAGAGAATCTTAGAAAGGGGAAACCAGTCTACGATTCAGAGATACAGGCCCTTGTCACAACAGACACCTCCCTAGCAGGGTGGGTAGCCCACTACCTGCACCATACAGCTCAGGGTCTCTGGTCTCACACAGTGGCTCAGAACCGCATCTGCTAGAACTTCTGGCAGTCTTCAGAGCGCTTCAGGCATTCAAACCCCTCCTATCCAACCAGTCAGTGCAGGATCCTTTCTTTACGGTACATAAGGATAAACTGGTTTTACGCACTCACCCTAGGTTTTCACCTAAGTTCTTTTCCAAATTCCATGTTAACCAGTCCATTGAGCTACCGGTCTTCTTCCAAGAACCCAAAAGCTCTGCTGAGGTGAAACTCCACACACTAGATGTGAGGAGAGCAGTCCTCTACTATGTAGACCAGACCGCTAAGAAAGACCGATCAACTGTTCGTCTCCATAGCTCTAGGCAGAGAAGGAGATCGCGTCTCAAAGAATGCCATCGCTAAATGGAGAGTCAGATGTATCCAACTGTGCTATTCCCTCTCAGATAAAACCGCCTTTTACGCCAAGGGCCCACTCTACAAGAGGTACTGGTGCCACTCTAGCTTTCATTGCAAATGTACCCCTTGACAGCATTTGCAAAGCAGCTACATCGAGCTCTATTCACACATTTACTCAGCACTACTGCATTGACACTCATTCCAAGACACCTACTCCGGTGGGACAAGCGGTTCTAAGACATTTATTTGCTCATGACCCTTCTCACATCCCACCTCCTTCTAACACTGCTCGCTAATCTATGCACAGCATGTGATCTAAGCAGATTCCACAAGCCTCAGAAGGGATACATTACTCACCGTAATCGTATTTCTGATGCTTGTATCTGCTTAGATTCATATGCGACCCACCCTTCCTACCCTCTGAGAGAAGGTGCATGGATGCTTGTAGTCTTATCTATCTTATCTGCTTGGATACTCTGTACTCGCGCTACTCCTCATGCTACCTCATGTCAGAAAAAATACAATCTGAGGGTCCTACACGCGTGAGGGATCATTGTTACATGGAACGTCGCACTGGGATAGTATTACTGGCACGCCCTAGTTTGCCCCTTTTCGAGTTTCGAAAAACAAACTGTAATACTCTGCACCTTCCACTAGATGTCGGCCTATGCACAGCATGTGAATCTAAGCAGATGCAAGCATCAGAAATACGATTACGGTGAGTAATAGATATATATATATATATTTCTGATGTTTGTTAATCTGCTTAGAATCACATGCTGTGCATAGGTCCGACATCCAGTGGTCACTGCGGAGTATTGCATTTTGTTTTTCGTAGTCGAAAAGGGGACGTCGACAAGGCGTGTCTGTAACACTATCCCTATAGTGACGTGCGTTGTACCCACAATCCCTCACGCGTCGAGGTCCCTCAGATTGTTTTTTTCCGCCCAGTTTATGGTCGCCTTACGCGGAGCTCCTAGAGAGACATTGCAAAACACTTACTACGGACCTCGGTCCTTAATTTATACTTATTGTTAAAGATCCCTCCCCTCGACGTTAGCTGTGAAGCTGTTTCTCCGCCGAGCAAGTTTTCGACGGAGGGGAAGAGACGGAGGAGATCCTTCGGCGCTGCCGAACACGTGGCCAGGCCTCGCCGGCCAACATACAGTAGGGAGAGTGGGGGTTTGAACTTTTATCTTCTCGTCGAGAATGTCTTTCTTTCTCCCCTATCTTTCCCTTGGGGTTGTTATCACCAGTTTTTATTGCCTCAGCTATGGAGAGGACACCTTTTAAGTTTTGCCCACGCTGTAATGGCAAATACACTTGGAAGGACAAACACAAGCTCTGTAATCGTTGCTTGCCCCTCGATCATAAAGAGGACAGCTGCGCGGCCTGTAAGCTCTTGAAACCAAGAACTCTTAAAGAACGGAAAGTTAAGAGGTGGGCGGACTACGCTATGTCGAAGTCAGTTTCCTCACCCGCCGCCGCTGTTACAGAAAGTGACGAGGAGGGTGATAACTCGACGTCCGTTACGGAAATCATTAACCCCCAGAAGGAGCGCTCGCGCTCCTCGACGTCCGTCCTCGGCCCCGACGGGCTCGGCTCACGCCCTGCTTATGGGGATGAACACCCCGGCGACAAGGACGCACACAGACCCCATAGGCCTAAGCACACAACCCACGGCTCTTCTTCGTCGAGGACGAAGGATCCATCAGCGCCGAAGGGGACCCAGGGCACTCCGGCGTCTACCTCAGACCGTAAGGGTCTCAAGCCCCACCCGCAAATGCAGCCGCGACCAGCGATTGGGCTTTCATCTAACACGGGCGCTACCTCAAAAACATCCGACGTAACGCTCCATAGAGCGGCCGTCGAGAAACAACGCGTAACGCAGGCAACGTCGACTCCAGAACCCTCTACTGACGAACTCGTTGGCGAGAATTGTTTCCGAAGACAAACGTAAGCGGACGACGAAACAGACATCAAATACCGCACCAAAAGATATAGAAACGCCGAAAAAGCACAAGAGTAGCCAGGAACTGCCCCCTTCATCTAAGGGCACTTCTGAACTACCGGAGGGCTTTTCTGAGGGTGACGGAAACCTTTCGTCGACGTTGTGGGAGCGTTCTAAGCGTTTTGAAGGTGAAAACACTGATTTCCCCCCTCTAGACTATTCAGGGGTTCCCCATGAGACCCTTGAAAGACTCCATTCTTGTATGGAGAAAATGGAAAGGTTTTTGGGTAGCCAAAACCCACCCACACCCAAAAGACCAAGAGAATGGACCCAGGATGACCCTAGGGTCAAGATTCCTAGGCTGTTCCCCCTTCTACAGACGCATATGACCTCACTGAAGAGGAGCAATACCTCCAGGAAGATGAGGAGTGTTTGGGTGGAGAGGAAGAACATGAGGAAGAGGGGTTTGAAGAAGACCCTTACACTAGTGCAGGAGCTTTTGAAGAAGATACAGCTACCTCACAGCCCTGGCAATCCCCATCAGTGCAGCCTTGGCAATCCCCATCAGTGCACTCAGACCCTGATGTCTTTCACCCTTCTCCTCCCAAGGACTCACCTATTGGAAACACCTCCCCCATAGATGACCAACCTTCACTTAATGCACTATTGCGCAAGGCAGCAGCGCATTTTGAAATAGACACAGGGAAGACTCTTCCGGACATAGACTTTGTAGAAAAGGTTATTAAAGAAAAACCCTGGTTAGTCAGTCTATTCCGCTCCTGGCTTCTATAAGGAGAAGAATAACTCCTTCCCTTTCCAATCCGGCCTTAGTCAGAGGGGTCAACCCTCGGATAGAAAAGCTCTTCAGCCCTTCGTCATCTGACCCTTTGTACATCAGGGGACATTCTATTCCGGACTCCCTTGTAGTTACTAATACAAGAAAAAGAGCGGGGGTACCACTATCCACTAGTGAGGCACCACCTGACAAAGAGGGCAAGAAGCTCTATGCACTTGGGAAGAGAATCACGACCTCCGCCGCCTTCTCAACTAGGATTGCAAACAATTCCCTACTAGCTAGCTACGCAGATGCACAGTGGAGCAAGCTGCGCAGCGAAGCAGAGGACGCACCAGAACCCCTGCGTTCGCGCCTGCTAGCTATAATCTCAGAGGGAACTCTTGTAAACCAGGGCATCGTAAAGAACTCCTTAGATGCCGCAGAGACGGCTGGCCGTTCCCTGGTTCAGGGAATACTTCTCAAACGCCATGTCTGGCTGCGCAATTCGGGATTTAAGCCAGAAACCCAGGCTTCCCTGATAAATAAGCCCATAGAACAAACACATCTGTTTGGGAAAGCAGTTGATGAGGCCCTAGAACATGCGAAGAAAGAGTTTGATACCATCAAGACTCTTGACCAAATTTCTAGGCCACCTAACAGACGCAGCTATGGCAATAGACGCTCCTTTCGTGGCCAACGCCAGCAGCAAAGCCAACAGCAATTTTACTCTGCTACCAACTGGCCCTCTAACCAAAGCACCCAGTTCAGTCAAAGAGGCCAACGTCGTGGCAAAGGAAGAGGTCGCGGCTCCAGCCCCAAAGGCCCCACGCCCAATACCAACAAATGACCCGAAGATTCGGGTCCCATCCCATGCATCACCGGTCGGGGGCCGGCTAACATCGTTCCTTTCAGCATGGGAGGGAATAACGTCAGACAGCTGGGTATTATCCACCATAGCCCACGGATACTGCATCGAATTCAACGGTTCCCCGAAATACAGACCCCCACGGAACCGATGCATGACACCGGAACACCTCACTATTCTTCTTCAAGAAGTAGAAGAGCTACTGAAAAAAGAAGCTACAGAGGCTGTCCCCCTATCTCAGGTAACAGAAGGTATTTATTCAGTGTACTTCCTTGTACCCAAAAAGGATTTAACCATGCGCCCTGTATTAGATCTGCGCCCAGCGAACAAGTTTGTCAAACCCCAAAAGTTTTGTATGGTGACCTTGCAGGAAGTAATCCCACTGTTATCACAGGGGGATTACATGACAACACTAGACATGAAAGATGCATACTTTCATATTTTAATGTGGCCAGCGCACAGAAAATACCTCGGGTTCAAGATAGGGGACAAACACTACCAGTTCAGAGTACTACCCTTCGGGATAGCATCTGCACCAAGGGTATTCACGAAAGTAGTGGCAGCGGCCCACCTGCGCAGGTTATCCATCCCGGTATACCCTTACCTCGACGACTGGCTCATAACAGGGGATTCTTACGAAACATGCTTCTCCAATACCCAAAAGACTGTTGACCTTTTGTCCCAACTGGTCTTCTCCATCAGCGAAAAGAAGTCCAGCTTAGACCCCAGCCAAATCAAACAATTCCTAGGGCCTCTAATTCGAACAAAGGACGGCCTCGTCTTCCCCTCCAACGAGAGGGTCCAAAACATGCTGTTTCAGATCCCCTGTTATGTGGCAGGTCGAGAGGTGACGGTACGCAAAGCAATGCGCTTGCTAGGGATGATGGCGTCATGTATTTATTTGGTACCTCACGCGCGCTTGCGCCCAATGCAAGCGTGGCTTTACAGCCAGTGGTGTCAGGCCAGCGGACAATGGGACGATCTAGTGGTGGTCTCGCAGGCCTTGGTTCTCTCGCTACGGTGGTGGACAAAGGAAAACCTGTTATTAGGGAAAACTTTTGCCACACCCGCAGTGGAAGCCACTCTAACCACAGACGCATCCCTTACAGGATGGGGGGCTCACCTATCCCATCAGACTGCTCACGGAGTGTGGACTCCGAGCTTAGCATCCAAGCATATAAACCTGCTGGAACTACTAGCGGTGTTCAAAGCACTGAAAGCCTTTTAGGAACACTTACAAGGAAAGACAGTGATGGTCCTCACAGACAGCACCACAGCCATGTACTACCTCAACAAGCAAGGGGGCACTCACTCTCCAGGACTGTCCAAGCTGTCCCAGAATATATGGAAGTGGACTCTCAAACACAACATGTACCAGGGGAACTCAATCTGCTAGCAGACAAACTCAGCAGAGACTTCCCCCTGCCCAGAGAGTACGAATGGCAATAGCACGAAGACATCGTCTTAGACGTCTTCACGCAATGGGGATTCCCGGAAATAGACCTGTTCGCAACCCTGGAGAACTCACAATGCCAAAGTTACGCCTCCAGGTACCCCCAGAACCAGTCCAAGGGGGAACGGTCTGTCGATTCAATGGTCAGGGAAATTTGTTTACGCCTTTCCCCCCCGACTCCCCTCCTCAACAAAGTGGTGCACAAGATGCACCAGGAGCAGGCTACCATGATACTAGTGGCCCCAATGTGGGCCCGGCAGCCATGGTTCGCTCACTTGATGGAGATGTCCCTATCTCCCCCAATGAAACTTCCCTGCCCGTACAACATGCTGTCACAAGACAAGGGCAGGACACTGCATCCATGCCCTCAGACCATGAACTTAGCAGCCTGGCTCCTGAGATCATAGAATTTGGACATTTACATCTCCCGCAGAGATGTATGGACATCCTCAGGGAAGCCAGAAAACCTAATACTCGCCACTGCTATTCTAGCAAGTGGAAAAGATTTGTCATCTGGTGTAGAGGTAAGAACATCAACCCGGTTGACTGCTCTGCCACTAACATTATTCTCTACTTGACCCATTTACTGGATTCAGGTCTAGTGTTTAATTCCATTAAAGTCCACCTAGCGGCACTTTCTGCATACACCACTTCCCAACTTAAAGTGTCGTGGTGGAAGATACCAGTTATCAAGGCCTTCATGGAGGGGGTAAAGAGAATACACCCTCCGATAGCTAACCCAGCTCCCGGATGGGACTTAAATGTGGTACTTTCTAGACTCATGGGCCCTCCTTTCGAACCCATGCACAAGGCAACTCTTAAAGACCTCACTCTTAAGACTGCTTTCCTAATAGCTATCACCTCCATAAGAGTAAGTGAACTACAGGCTCTTTCTGTACTAGACCCCTTCTGTACTAGACCCCTTCGTAACAGTTCACAAGGATAAGGTGGTTCTACGCACACACCCAAGGTTTGCACCAAAATTCATCTCGAAATTTCATGTAAACCAGTCAATAGAACTAACAACGTTCTTTCAAAACCCTTCCAGCTTGGGAGAAAAGAGTCTGCATACACTAGATGTACGCAGAGCTGTCATGTTCTACATGGAAATAACCAGACCACTGAGAAAGACTAATCAGTTCTTTGTCTCTGTGGCAGCAGGAAGAGAAGGAGATGCGGTTTCAAAGTCCACTATATCTAGATGGATTGTTCAATGCATCACTCTCTGTTACACTCTTGCTAAGAGAGAACTACCCTTCAAGCCAAGAGCACATTCCACTCGAGGCACTGGGGCTTCCATAGCGTTCATTGCAAATGTTCCCCTTGAGTCCATCTGCAAAGCGGCTACCTGGTGTTCTGTGCACACCTTTACAAAACACTACTGTCTAGATGCACACTCTAGATCTGACTCCCAGGTGGGACAGGCAGTATTAAGACATCTTTTCTCTACTGTTCCTTCTCATAACCCACCGCCAACTCCGGGTACTGCTCGCTAGTCTATGCACAGCATGTGATTCTAAGCAGATTAACAAACATCAGAAGACAATGCATTACTTACCGTAAAAGCATTTCTGATGGTTGTATCTGCTTAGATTCACATGCGCCCACCCTTCCTCCCCGCTCGGATGGAAGGAACATAGACATCCTTTTCTATATTTCTCTCTTTTCTGTACTCACTCACGTCTAGAAGGCTCCCTCAGGGCAGAAAAATACAAACAGAGGGACCTCGACGCGTGAGGGATTGTCGGTACAACGCACGTCACTATAGGGATAGTGTTACAGACACGCCTTGTCGACGTCCCCTTTTCGACTACGAAAAACAAAATGCAACACTCCGCAGTGACCACTGGATGTCGGACCTATGCACAGCATGTGAATCTAAGCAGATACAACCATCAGAAATGCTTTTACGGTAAGTAATGCATTGTCATATCTCTATATATATCTCTGAGGCTTGTGGAATATGCTTGGATCACATGCTGTGCATAGGCTGACATCTAGTGGAAGCTGCGGAGTATTAGTTTTTTGAAACTCGAAAAAGGGAGTCGACAGGGCGTGCCAGTAATACTATCCCCAGTGTGACGTCCACTGTACCCATGATCCCTCACGCTTCGGGATCACTCAGATTGTTTTTTTCCGCCATTCTAGACGGACACGTATAGCGGAGCTCCTTTTGGCGTTAAGTCATTAACTATTTATAAATAGCGATAGTATTTCTTTATATCCTTTCACCGACCTCTGAAAAACCACGCCGGTGAAGACAGAAAAACTGCCCGTCGAAGACTACTGTGACGGACCGTTTGGCCTTGGATGACCGCCCCGAGCCTCTGTCCAGACAGTAGGGAGAGAGGGGGGAGGCCATTTCAGGAATGCATATACAACCCTTCCTACACTTTGTTCGCCCAACTGCCATAACCTATAATTATGAAAAAAAACACCTTTTAAATTTTGCTAAAGTGTAATTGCAAATTTCCGTGGTTGGACAAACACTTAGTTTATAATTTGTGTCTTCCAAGAGACCACGTCGAAACGTCTTGTCAAGCGTGCAGTCTCTTCAAGCCAAACACGTTAATGCACCGCTCCACGAAACTCTGGGCCCACTACGCCAGGCAGCTCGAGGCCATGTATGTGGAAGGCGCCTTCAGCGACGCCGTCCTTTCGGCGGTGAGGGCGACAGAGTAGCTCCAGCTATTGAAGCGCAGGCCCCCTGACCCTGTAGGACAGGCCGGCGGTCATGTTGTGGGGCCTACACCCGGCGGCTGTAGCGCTACAAAAACACACCACTAAGCACATAAGCCCAGGTCGAGAATCGACTCATGGGTCGAGTGATCAACAATGATCGACACAAGGGAAATGTCAGCTGAATCCCGGTCCTCTGGGCAATCTCTCTCGAGATCGCCACACGACAGGGCCCAACCGTCAAAAGTCGTCAAGTGTGTTGCACGCAAAACTTCCTACGAAGGTCGATCGTCCACGGACGAGGCCTCAGCGTTACCAGCAGCCAAAATTCCACGCTCTGCGGCATAACGTGGTAGGCCCCATGACGTCTGTAAAACACTCCTCTGGGCCCCAGGGGGCAGGGGAAACATCACAAAAAGACCTCAAAAACCCCTCATAGGGACAACAGCCCTCCAAAGGAAAAGTCTAAATCATCCAAGCCCATAGCAAAACCTACAGAATCTAGGCCTAAGGTGGTACCTGCCACAGATGAGGACCTAGGACTTTCAGGACATTGACAGAGTGATGAGACGAATGACCTCTATGGCCAATTTTTTCGAGAAGAACCCTGATTACCTTCAGAGCTTCAACTCCACTTCACCACCGCTCCATCTGGCTCTCAGGCCTCTGCCATACCTACTCAACCCCCTTCTAAGAGGTCTCGTTCAAATGCTCCTTTACAGAGTACAATCTTGGATCTCTATGACCCTGAATCAGACCAAGAAGTTCTCTCCTTTGTAGGGCCATCTGACCGTCAGCTTATTGATGAGGATAGAGAGGACCCTTATGAGGATGACGAGGACCCAGAGGCAGATCACGAGGCTAATATGTACTCTCTAGATTCCCCTCTTAACCAAGACACTCCAGTTGTCGATTCCCCTATTGATCATCAACCCCTCCTCAATGAAGTACTAGCTAAGGCGGCTGAGCACTTTCAGAAAGACACCCAGGAGGTACAGGAGGATAGAGACTTTGCAAAACAAATCCTTTGGGGCAAAGACAGTGGCCCAGTTTATCCCGCTACTAAAATCAGTGCAGTGCAGAATGCAGCCATTTTATTGAAGCGCCAATCTCACACGGACATGTAAACCATGTGTGGAGAAGTTATTCAGACCGCACCTTCGGACCCTTTATATATTAGAGGCCAACTAAAACCAGACTCCTTAGTTGTCACCACAACTAGAAAGCGAGCAGGCACAACCCTTGCTTCCTCCGAGGCTCCACCTGATGAGAGCAAAAAGATCTATACCATGGGCAGAAAGGTTGCCTCCTCTGCGGCCTATCAAACAAGGATAGCTAAAAATGCAACCCTCTTGGCTAATTAGAACTGCCACAAGTGGGAAGAAATGTCTGCTTTACTTTCGTCTGCCCCAGAGCCACTGAAATCCCAACTAGCACAAGTGGCTGCAAGTGGCTGCAGATGAGAGGGCTGTGTCTAGCTGTCTCCTTCAATCAAATTTTGACGCGGCGGACAATGCCGGAAGAGTCATTGCATAAGGGACCGTTATTAAGAGGCATGCATGGCTGCGGCAGTCAGGTTTTAGACCGGAAACGCAGTCCTCTCGGATAAACATGCCAGTGGAACCTAACATGCTCTTCGGTAAGGCCGTTGAAGAGTCACTTAAAACAGCAAAGGACGAGTATGACACTCTTAAATCTTTAGGTCAACTCACTAACAAGCCTTCTGGTCAAAGGCGTAACAGAGATGTTCACCGTTTTCAATGCCAAAACTCTCAGCGTGGATCCAGCTACTATCAAGGCCAGGGTTCCTCCTGGGGAAGGGATAATGTCCAATCGTCCCAGAGCTATCCCAGAGGACAATGCAGAGGTCGTGGCCGGGGCAGAGGCCCTGCTAGAGGTGGCACACCACCTCAGAGCAAGTGACATTCCACTTAGGTGCCCTCCCATGTTTCTCCAATAGGACGCATTTCCAGCTTCACCCACGCATGGGAGGGAATTACCTTGACAGATGGGTGCTGTCCACAGTAGCAGGCGAATACTGTATAGAACTACTCAAACGTCCACACAACCACCCTCCACGACAGAAGATCCACTCAGAAGAACATCAGCGTAGCCTTCTCGAAGAGATAACCACACTTCTATTAAAGGGCGCCATAGAAGTCGTCCCGGCCAACCAGGTAAACAGGGGTATTTATTCAGCTTACTTCCTTGTGCCAAAGAAAGATCTAACAATGCATCCAGTATTAGATTTGCGCCCTGCAAACAAGCCACAATAGTTCTGCATGTCTACGCTACAAGAGGTAATCCCTCTACTGAAAAGGGAGATTACACGGCTACACTGGATATGAAAGATGCCTATTTTCATATTTCAATGTTCCAGCGCACAGAAGATTCTTGCGTTTCAACCAATTCAAGGTGCTGCCCTTTGGAATAGCCTCAGTGTTCACAAAGGTGCTGGCGGTGGTGGCAGCTCACCTGTGCAGGGATGCAATCCCAGTGTACCCTTAGCTGGACTGGCTCATTACAAGGATATCTCCCCTTATTTGCAGACAAAACAGTCAGCGAACAATCAACCTCCTCTTCCAATTGAGCTTCTCAATCATCAAGAAAAAGTAAAGTCAAGTGCCAAGCACTTCAAAACAGTTCTTAGGAGTTGTCTTGAACACAGAAGAGTTTGGTCTTTCCATCAGAGGAAAGAATAAAAAATGTGTTTCGAATGGATGGTGTCCTCCAACGTATTTCACATCTTGGACAGCTGTGCACTTGGGAAACTTTTTCGGCAGAGGGCGTCCTGCGTCGATACCGTCGGGTCAAGGTCAGTCGAGGGCGACGTCACAGGATGTTATAAATGGGACACAGGGCGCCCGTAGCCTCAGTTCTGTTTTTTCCACGAACGTGTTAACTTCGTGAGACTCGGCGCGCCTCGTGTGTTCATCATTACAATGGCTTTCTCTTCGACCCCTCCGACTCGGCAGTCTGGCTTCAAAACCTGCCAGGACTGCAAGTCAATGTCGCTCACCGACCCCCACCGCATTTGTTTGTGGTGCCTGGGCGAGTCGCAAGACACAGATGACTGCTCGAAATGCGAGTCGCTGACTGCCAAGGCCGTGCGGGAGGGGAAGCTCCAGGTAGGTAGAGGCTCTAAGCCTGTTAAGTCCCGAACATCCAAGTCCAAGGGGGTTTCCACTGGTGACTCGAGGGGCAACTCTCTGCGTCGGAAGGAGTCCCAGGGATCTCGGTCCCGGAGTGGTTGCTGCCACTCTTCTTCCTCGTCCCGGCACTCTAGGAAGCGCCGTCACCGGTCGCCTTCCCCGTCATCCTCGGAGGATGGTGCCTCGAGAAAGGTTACGTGCCCGACCAAGTCCTCGACTCCAGCGTTTAAACAATGTTAGCGATTTTTCAATCTCGGGGCACGGATTTGGTTGTGCCTTCTGACGAAGCCGGCCAGGACCGGTCTCGTGCCGTGGCTCGCACGCCTTCAGGCTCCGGCCCACGACACGACTCGCATAGGGAGCCTTCGAGGTCCCGAATGGACAGGGATTCGAAAGGTCGCAAGAGACGTGTCTCTAGGTCTCGGTCCTCGTCCCCAGCGAGACCGCAGCTACCTATTGTGGACTCAATGCCGGTGTCGACTCGGTCGGAGCCGTGTCCGTCCGACTCGGATGTCGGCGCTTTGCCATCATACCAGCCCACGGCACTGTCGACGCTGAAGCCTTCAGTGCTCACGGCGTCGAAGTTGTCGACTCTCTCGGCATCGAAGTTGTCGACGCTCTCGGCGTCTAAGCCTTCGACGCTATCGGCACCTTCAGGGATTTTTTCTCAGAATTTGCTGTTGAGTACCCGGATCTCGTGGATCCTCTCAGGAAGGCTACTGGGAAGAATGTGCAACCAGTTTTGGCTCCAGGCCCTCTTCTGTCGCCAGACCTGGGTTTCAACTCCCACTGGAAGACATTTATGAAGAGGAGGAAAGGTATGAGGTTGAGGACCGTGGTGACCTTGAGGATGCTTCACTTTTTTCTGGAGACAGTCAGTTGGAGGAGTTGCGGCAGACCCTCCATGATGCCAGTGGGTTGGACACTTCTCTGGAAGTGGAATTCGGTAGGCCTGAGCCTGGCACTCGTGCAGAGTTTTCGTACAGGAGGCTCATGGCGAGGGTCTCGGAGTATCTGGGCTGGTCCAGTCCTCCTGAAGACTTTGTGCAGGATGATCTGAGGGACATTTTAGATCAAGGTCCGTCCTCTGACCCTGTTTTGCCATTTCATCTTACTTTGCAGAAAAGGGTGGCAGCTGCTTGGCAGTCCCCGGAATCTCTTCCGGCTGTTAAGTCTTTGACCAAGAAATACTGCCCTTCCGTTAGTGGCCCCAGCTATTTATCTACTCGCCCCACTCCCGAGAGTTTGTTGGTTCAGACGGCTACCTCGAGGCAGACGGCGTACCCTACCATCTCTCCGTATAGGGACGACAAGCGCTTCGACAGTTGGGCCCGGAAGGTATTTTCTGCTGGGAGCATGGCCTTGAAATCGGCCAACTCCAGGTGTGCCTTGGCAAGGTTTTCACACACTCTGGAATTGTTTCGGCTGAGCATATTCCCGAGGGGGAAGAAAGGGCTGGGTTCCTTGCTCTCATGCAGGACGGCAAAGATGCCATGTGCGAATCCCTTCAGTCGGGTTTGGATACGGCCGACAGTGTTAGCTGATCCATGGCTGCGAGTACCGTTATATCCAGATTTGCGTGGTTGCAGAAGTCTGGGTTTGCTCCGGATGTGTAGGCCAGTCTTCTGAACATGCCCTTTGATGGCGCACATTTGTTTGGCAGCAAGGCTGATGAGAGCCTTGAGAGGTTGCAGACCTCAAAAGCTGCGGCGAAATCTTTAAGCGCTGTGGTGCATCAACCTCCGCCTTTTTGTCCTAGGTAACAGCAGTGGAGGGGAGGTTCTTTTTTCGTTACTACTCCTCCTTTGGTAGAACGAGAGGGGCCGCCAGTGAAGGGGGCCAGTGAAAAAGTACCCGTGGTGGTCGGGGAAATCGTGGTGCCAAAGCCGCTCAGGCAACTGCCTCTTTGCCTTCAGGCACTGCCGCAGCCGATTCCAAACTGTCACGAGGCCATGTCCCATGGTTTGCCGGTTGGGGGCAGACTGTCTCAGCATCTCGAAGAGTGGCGGGCCATTACTTCAGATGTGTGGGTTCTGGATACCATAGCCCACGGCTACTGCCTTCCCTTCCTTCAGCGGCCTCATGAAAATCCACCGCGGAAACTCTTTGAAGCTTCCGGATCCACTCCTTGCGCAGGAAATCTTGTCCCTGCTGGAGAAAGGTGCTATAGAACTAGTGCTTGTAGCGGAGAGGAACAGGGGATGGTATTCCCCTTATTTTTTGATCCCAAAGAAAGACGGGGGTTTGAGACCCATCATGGACTTGCGTTGGTTGAACAAACTTCTCTGGAAGGACAAGTTCAAGATGGTCACTTTCTCAATTCCTCCAGCCCCTTCAACTTCAGGATTGCTTGGTGTCTCTGGACCTCAAGGATGCTTACTTTCATGTGCCAATCCATCCCGCGCACAGAAAGTACCAGAGGTTTGCGGCTGGCGACTTGCACTTTCAGTTTCGGGTCCTGCCGTTCGGATGGACCTCCGCCCCAAGGGTCTTCACCAAGCTCATGGTGGTGGTGGCAGCAGCATACCTCCAGGTGAGGGGGGAATTCACGTCTACCCCTACCTGGAAGACTGGCTGATCCGGGCACGCTCTCCCGAGCTGGCTTTGGATCATCTCGGGGACACCTGCCGCACCCTCCACAGGCTGGGCTTCCCTAAATGTTAATAAGTCACATCTGACACCTTCCCAACGCTCCAGTACATCGGGCTGTGTTAGACACGTCCTTGGGGAAGTGTTTGACTCTCAAGGTAAGGGCTCATCACATTGCGCAGATGGTGGACAAGTTTCAACATGCCCAGAGTCTCCCGGCTTTTGAATTCTTAGTTGCTCGGCCTCATGGTATCCTGCATTTTCTGGTGCCAGAAGCCAGGCTGCGGATGAGATTCCTGCAGTGGTCCCTCAAGATGCAGTGGTCACAGTTCTCCGGCAAGATGTTGGATCCCGTTCAGATTCCACTCTCGGTCTCCCAGGATCTTCTGTGATGGGCCAACGAAGGGAACCTGATGGAAGGGGAACTGTTTTGGCAACCGTGGCCGGAGGTGATGGTAGTGACCGATGCTTACCTCACAGGATGGGGCGCTCATGCCAACAATTTCACAGCCAGCGGTCGTTGCTCTCCGTCCAAACTCCACATCAATCTGTTAGAGCTGAGGGCCATCAGGCTAGCCCTGATGGCTTTTCTGCCTTCTGTACGGGGTAAGTGTCCTGATCATGACGGACAACACAGTGGCCATGCATTACCTCAACAAAAAGGGGGGGGGGTTAGGGTCACTCCCATTGTGCAGAGAGGCAATGCAACTTTGAGCCATCCGCTAGGAAATTTCGATCTTGACAGTTCATCTGGTCGGAGACGAAAATGCGGCGGCGGACACTCTGAGCAGGCAGAGCACTATCTCTCACGACTGGGAGTTGGCTCGGGAAGTCCTTCAGGAGATCTTCGCCCTTTGGGGAACCCCACAAGTGGATTTCTTCGCCACCAGTGCTAACCGGACACGTTTGTGGTGGATTGGTCATTCCCACTGTTGTACGTACGCGTTTCCTCCAGTCCCTGTCATTCCTCAAGTGTTGCAGAGGTTACGGAGGTTTGGTACCCACATGATCATCATTTCTCTGGATTGGGCCAGGAGAACGTGGTACCCAGACCTTCTAGAAATGTCCATCTGCCCTCCACGCCCTACCAAGAGGATCTGCTCTCTCTCGTGCGTGCGTTAGGTGGGTGGGCGGGTTGTTTGGTTCTCCATCCAGAGGTCAAGTCTCTCAACCTTCACGCTTGGTATCTGAAAGATTGAGTTATATGGATTGGGACCTCCCGGATGACGTGATGGAGGTGTTGCTTTCGGACAGACGCCTGGCGCAAGTTCTGGTGTAGAGGTCACAATGTTGATCCTTTTCAGTGCTCCATTCCTGTGGTTTTGTCTTTCTTACTTTCTTTGGCCCACAGGGGCCGTCAAGTGGGTACCTTTAAAGGTTACCTGGTGGCTCGCTGTATCTTTAAGCGCTCATCCGAAGAATGTTCTTACTTTAAGATTCCTTTGATTTCTCGTTTTTTTAAAGGACTGTCTAATGTATTCCTGCCGTCCCCTTTCCAGGTGCCGGTTTGGGATTTGAATTTGGTTTTGAAATTTCTCATGGGTGCTCCGTTTGAACCTTTGCACTCTTGTCCTTTCAGATTACTGTCCTTCAAGACTGTGTTCTTGGTTGCAGTTACTTCCGCTCGCAGAGCGAGTGAATTACAGGCACTTTCATCTAAGCCACCCTGTACTGTGTTTCACAAGGACAAGGTTGTACTGCGAGTACATCCCACTCTTCTACCTAAGGTAGTTTCTGAATATCAGGTGGTTCTTCCACCTTTCTACCCTCCTCATCCTGGTAAGGAAGAGGAGTGGCTCCATCGGTTGGATCCTAGGAGAGCTCTGAGCTTTTACATTTCAGGGATGTCCAGGGTCAGAGTGGACAATCAACTCTTTGTCGGATATGCTGGACACCGTTTGGGCAAGGCTGTTACCAAACAGACCTCGACCAGGTGGATTATCCTCACCATTATAGAGTGTTACCGATTGGCGGGTAAGGACCCTTCTGAAGGATTCTGAGCTCATTCCACTAGGGGCGCAGCTACCTCCACAGCCCTACAGCGGGAGGTTCCTATTAGGAACATTTGTGATGCAGCCACATGAGCTTCAATCCACACTTTGTTAAACATTACTCCCTGGATACAATCCATGTTCAGGATATGGCCTTTGGTACGGCGGTTCTTTATTCTGCAATCTGATTGGATACTCTTCTTTTTCCCTCCTCCATTTACTGGTACTGCTTCGGGAGTCTGTCAAAGATGTGGAATACGTTGGAGGACACAATCCATTCGAGGAACAAGTTACTTACCAACTGGTCACGTTCTTTCGACTGGATGTTCCTCCGATCATCGAAACGTCACGCCGGTGAAAACTTTCACTGCCCGTCGAAAGACTACTGCAACGGACTGTTCAGCCTTGGGAGGCCGCCCCGGGGCTCTCCCCAGACAGTAGGGAGAGGTGGAGGTCATTTTAGGATGTATTTGCCCCTTTCCTTACACTATTTTTGTCCAGCTACCATAGTTTGTAGTTATGGACAAGACCCCATTTAAATTTTGGCCTAAGTGCAATCGAATATTTCTGTGGGTCGATAAGGTTTTCACACACTGTAGAATTGTTTCGGCTGAGCATATTCCCGAGGGGGGAGAAAGGGATGGGTTCCTTGCTCTCGTGCAGGACGGCAAGGATGCCATGTGCGAATTCTTAGTCGGGTTTCGATACGGCTGTATCCTGTCTGTAACTTTAGTCTGTAACCTGTGTCTCCCAAGAGACCACGTCGATGGGTCTTGTCGAGCGTATAGGCTCTTCAAGCCCAAGACTTTAAAGGACCAATCGACAAAATGCTGGGCACACTACACCAGGCAGCTCGAAGCCATGGAGGTAGAAGGTGCTTTCAGCGATGTCAGCAACGCCGCTGTTTCGGATGGCGAAGGTGACTGGGTAGCTTCGGCTACCCAAGCGCAGTCCCCCGAACCTGGAGGACAAGCCAGCAGCCCTGTTGTGGGGACTACACCTGGCGGCGGAAGTGCAACAATTCCATCCACCACTAAACACACAACCCCACGTCGAGACTCGACGCATGTTTCGAGCGGTCGACAGCGCACAACACCCAGGGAAAGGTCTGTTGAGTCCCTTTCCTCTAGGCACTCTCACGCGAGATCTCCGCACAACAGGGCCCAACCGTTGAAGGACGGCGCGGGTGTTGCACCTAGAACGCCATCCGGGGGCCAATCGTCCGCTGATGAGGCCTTGGCCCTTCCCGCTCCCAAAGGTCGACGCTGTATCAAATCGTAGGCCCCAAACAGTCGGTTAAGCACGGCTCTGGGCGCTGGGGGTGTATAAAGAACACAAAAAAGTCCTGAAACACTGCTCATAAGGATAAAACCCCTCATAAAGAAAAAACTAAAGAATCTAGGTCCATTCCTCATAAGGATAAACCTCTAGAGGTTAGGCCTAAGAAATCTGGGGCAATTCCTCCCACAGATGAAGATTTGGGACTTCCTTCCCAGCCCTTGGTCTTTCCAAGTTCAGCACAATGGTCCTCACAAGACATAAACGGGGTCATGAGGAGAATGTCTTTATTGCAAATTTCTTCGAAAAAGACCCAGGCTACTTCGAGAGTTTCCATTCCATTCCCCACACTACAGCTCCCTCTGGTTCACAAGTACCTGCTCAACCCCTTATTAAAAGGTACCGTACAGAAACTCCAGTGCGTAGCACAGTCCTAGAGCTCTATGACCCGGACTCCCAACACAAAGACCTCTCAATTGTAGAGGCAGCTGACCATCCGTACGATGAGGACGCAGCAGACCCTTATTATGGGGACGATGAAGAGCAAGTGGCTGACCGAGGCCAATATGTATCCGATCGACTCACCTATTGATCAGAACCCCCCTATCACTGACTCCTATTGACAACCAACCCCTGCTTAATGAGGTGATAGCCAGGGCGGCAGAACACTTTCAAACACAGGAGGGTAAGGATTTTGTGGAACAAATCCTTGGGCTAGTAGACGGTTACGCAGTTTATTCCTCTATTCAAGTCAGTACAGCGCAAGATACAACCGTCATTGGAGACCCCTAACCTCACGCGGGCTGTAAACGCCCGTATATAAAAGCTATTTTAAACCCGCGCCTTCACACCCACTGTATATAAGAGGGCAGCTGAAGCCCGACTCGTTAGTCGTAACTACAATTGGGAAAAGAACGGGGACCCCCTCTTCTCCCCCCCTTCCTCTGAGGCCAACCCAACAAGGAAAGCAAGAAGCTTTATACAATGGGAAGAAAGGTTGCCTCCTCTGCGGCTTATCAGACCAGAATTGCAAATATTGCAACCCTTTTGGCCAGTTACAACTGCCACAAATGGGAGGAAGTGTTGGCTTTACTGTCGTCTGCCCCGGAACCTTTGAAATCCCAGCTAGCACAGGTGGCCGCAGAAGGAAGAGCAGTGTCGAGCTGTCTACCTAAGACCAACCTTGACGCTCCAGACAATGCCAGACGAATTTTTGCACGGTACTGTTATTGAATATCACGCGTGGCTGAGGCAATCGTGTTTTAGACCAGAACCGCAGGCCACCTTAATTAACATGCCAATAGAGCCCAACATGCTCTGTGGCAAGGCCGTCGAGGACGCCTTTAAAACGGCTAAAGAGGAGTCTGACGCACTTAAATCTTTGGGTCAACTCGCCAGCAAGCCACTCGGCCAGAGGGATAATGGTAATGTTTGAAGTTTTTGCGGCCAAAGTTCACAACGGGGGTCCAATTACAGTCAGAGCCAAGGGACTCCCTGGGGAAATAATCAAGGTCGGTCCGTCCAAGGTTATCCTAGAGGAACGCATAGGGCCAGAGCTCGTGGCAGGGAAAACTCCTCTCGTGGGGGTAGCCCTCCACAAAAAGTCACTATCCGATTCAGGTGCCCTCCCATGCCTCTCCAGTAGGAGAGTGCATTTCAAGCTTCAACCACGCATGGGAGGGAATCACCTCAGACAGATGGGTGCTGTCCACAGTAGCAGGCGGATACTGTATAGAGCTCCTACAACTGCCCCTACACCACCCCCCACTACAGAAAGTGCAGTCAAAAGAAAACCAGCGTATCCTCCTCGAGGAAGTCGCCACACTTCTGCTAAAGGACGGCATTGAAATTGTCCCGGGCCAACCAGGTAAAATAGGGTATTTATTCAACCTACTTCCATGTGCCAAAGAAAGATCTGTCCATGCACCCATTATTAGATTTGCACCCTGCAAACAAATATGTAAAACCACAAAAGTTCTGCATGACTGCGCTACAGAAGGTAATCCCTCTCCTAAAAAAAAGGGGATTACATGGCAACACTGAATATGAAAGATGCCTATTTTCATATGTCAATGTTCCCAGTGCACAGATTTTTGCGTTTCAAGATAGTGAACCAGCACTACCAATTCAAAGTGCTACCCTTCGGAATAGCATCTGCTCCAAAGGTATTCACAAAGGTACTGCCGGTAGTGGCAGCACAGCTGCGCAGGGAGGCAATCCCAGCATACCCTTACCTGAACGACTGGCTCATTACAGGGGAGCCCCCCTAATTTGCAAACAGAACGTTCAAAGGACTATCAACCTTCTCTTTCAGTTGGGCTTCTAAATAAACTAGAAAAAATCAAGCCTAGTGCCAAGCACAACCAAAAATAATTCCTAGGAGCTGTCCTAGACACTCAAGAGGGGTTGGTCTTTCTGTCAGAGGAAAGTTCAAAATATGCTGTTGCAAATACCACTTTATCAGGCCGGCCGCCAGATAAGGGTGCGCAAAGCGATGTGCTTGCTAGGCATGATGGCATTTTGCATTTACCTGGTTCCACACGCGTGCTTGCGCATGCGACCCATGCATGAGTGGTTGGCGAAACAATGGTCTCAGGCAAGCGGTCAGTGGGACGATCTAGTGGTCGTTTCGCCATTACTGGTACAAAGTCTTCGCTGGTGGACGAGAGAAAATGTACTGAAGGGGAAACACTTCTACGATCCAGAGATACAGCTGATTATCACAACGGACGCCTCTCTTGCTGGGTTGGGGGGCCCACCACACAGCTCAGGGTCTGTCGTCTCGCACAACGGATCTGAACCACATCAATCTGCTAGAACTTCTGGCAGTATTCAAGGCCCTTCAGGCGTTCAAACCCTACTTAATAAACCAATCCGTGCAGGTCCTGACAGACAGCACTACAGCTATGTTTTACATAAACAAGGGGGCACGCGTTCTCCAAATCTGTCCGAACTTGCACAGAAAATCTGGAAATGGGCACTCAAACAGAAGATATTCTTATCGTCCCAGCACGTTCCAGGGGAACTCCACTCTCTCGCAGACTCGTTGAGCAGAGATCCCTTACCAGAAGAACAAGAGTGGCAACTTCACACACAGGTCGTAGAACACCTCTTCTCTCTATGGTGTTTCCCCACAATAGACTTGTTCGCTACAAGCGGAAACGAGCAATGCCCAGACTTTGCATCCAGGTTTCCCCAGCCAGGATCCAAGGGGAACGCCCTATGGATGAACTGGTCAGTGAAATTTGCTTACCCTACATCGCCTCCCCCCCCAACTCCCCCTCCCATGAGGAAGGTGGTGAACAAGATCCACAAGGAACGATTGACGCTCATCCTAGTTGCTCCTATGTGGGCAAGACAACCCTGGTATCCACATCTGCGCAAACTGGCGATGTGTGATCCCATCAAACTCCCGTGCCCGTACAACCTGGTCTCCAAGCACGGGTCCTAACAGTGCACCCTCTACCTCACTCAATGAACTTGGCAGCATGGCTCCTGAAGTCAGAGTTTGGTCATCTTAACCTGCCTCAAAGATGTATGGACATTTTGAAGGAATCAAGAAAACCCAACACTAGACACTATTACTTTGACAAGTGGAGAAGATTCGTAATTTGGTACGAGTCTAAACAAATTAACCCCATTGAATGTACTCCTTCCCACATTCTGACCTATATGCTCCACTTGCTGGATGCAGTGTTGGTATTCAACTCATTGAAGGTCCATCTGGCGGCCTTGTCAGTTTACACCACTTACCACAATAAGATCTCAAGGTAGAAGGAACCTGCATTCAAAGCATTCATGGAGGGAGTAAAGACTCCACCGTCCAATTTCAAACCCGCCGCCAGGATGGGATCTCATTGTTGTACTCTCTAAGCTCACACGCCCCCCCCCCCCTTTCGAGCCGAAGTCCAGTCTCAAAACACCTGACTTACAAAATTGCCTTCTTAGTGGCTATCACTTCCATAAGAAGAGTTAGTGAAATACAAGTATTTTTATTATTATTAATTTGTTCTGCGCAACCAAAGGAGGCCCAGAGGCATACGGGTGCAGATCATTTAGAGAGATGAGTCAGGAAAGACCTGGAAAGGAGACGGCTAATTATCTGAACAGGTGGGTTTTGAGCTTTTTTTTTTTTATTTTTTATTTAGCCGAGGAACTATTTTTTATCGCAGAAGGTAGTGTGTTCCATGTAGTAGGGGCACTTGACCAAAAGGCACCTTTTCTTACAAGTTCCAAAAAGGTTTTTGGGACCTCAAGGTTTCGGTCTCTGTTTGATCGAAGGGATCGTTTTATTGGCTTAAGTCTTAGCCTATTGATAAGATAAATAGGTACATCACCTTCCAGAGTGTTAAATGTAATTGTTAAGAGTCTGAATTTCACCCTTTGCTCCATGAGCAGCCAGTGTAAGTTCCGTCTTATATCGGAAATATGGGTACATTTTCTTAAGCCCATAATAGCTCTAATAGAGCTATTCTGGACAACCTGAAGTTTGTTCAAATTGGCTTTGTTTATACCAATGAGCAAAGAGCTACAATAATCCAGTTTAGCTGATATAATAGCTCTTGAGATGGTTTCACATCCTGTCTGTGACAGAAAAGGTCTAATGAGCTAGGAGTCGAAAGTAGTATGCAGATGATGAAACTAAGTTATTTACATGCGCTGACATACTTAATGATTGCTCAAAGGTAACTCTGAGGATTTTTATTTTATCCTTTACTTGAATGGTATGGTTATCAATGCTGAAAGTTTGGTAGTTTAGGGTCAATTTATCAAGCCTTCATTTAGCTCCAATCGGCATCAGTTCTGTTTTCCCTGGATTCAGGGCCATGCCATTAGCATCCATCCATGTACGGATGAAGTTGTATATTTTTGCTACTATCCTGGCATCCTGGTCGTAGTTCCCCATCAGAGTGATGAGGCACTGTGAGTCATCGGCGTAATTCAAAAAACATATATCCTTATTGTCAGTGCAGGATCCTTTCTTCTTTGTTCAAAAAGACAAGCTGGTTTTATGTACTCACCCTAGGTTCTCCCCTAAATTCATCTCCAAATTTCATGTAAACAAGTCAATTGGGTTACCGGCTTTCTTCCAGGAACCCAGCAGCTCAGCTGAGGTAAAACTCCACACGCTGGATGTGAGGAGGGCGGTCCTCTGCTATGTAGATGAGACCACAAACCGCTTAGAAAGACAGATCAACTGTTTGTCTCCAAAGCACCAGGCAGAGAAGGTGACCACATTTTTTTTTAAAAGGCCGTCTCTGGGTGGATAGCACAGTTGGATACATCTATCACCTGTCAAATAAGACACTGCCTTTTATGCCTAGGGCTCACTCCACAAGAGGCACAGGAGCCACCCTGGCTTTCATTGCGAATGTCCCTTTAGACAGTATTTGAATAGCAACTACATGGAGCTCAACACACACTTTCACTCAGCACTACTGCATACTCATTCCAAGACAGATACACAAGTGGGACAAGCGGTTCTAAGACATTTGTTCGGTCATGAACCTTCTCACATCGCACCTCCTTCTAACACTGTTCGCTAATCTGTGCACAGCATGTGATCTAAGCAGATTCCACAAGCCTCAGAAGGGATACATTACTCACTGTAATCGTATTTCTGATGCTTGTACCTGCTTAGATTCACATGCAGAGGCAACATCTAGTGGAAACTGCAGAGTACTACAGTTCTACACACACACACCACCCTTAGGAGATGTGGAATAGCATTTGATGCAATGACCATTGAAACACAGGTAAACACTCAGTGCATTCGAAATTTCAATATAATCATAGAACAAAGTCAGGAGAGTGGTTTTAGGGACAGGATATTACGCCCATATAGTCCTATGTTGGCCTAAGGGCGGTGGGGGCAGAGGGGTAGAGACAAGAAAAACGTTATGGACACTTGCCCCCCACTGTTTTCTCCACAGAGCATTGCTGGTGTTCCGGAATCTGTTGGGGACACTTCTGTGCTTGGTCCTGTCGACGTAGGCCCAGGGGTAGCTGGCGAAGGTCACTTTTGGATGCACAATTTAGTTTAGATCAGTTGCGGTGGTTAGGAATCTGTTCCAGGCAGCCTTCTCGGGGGGCAGACCACCACAGGACACCTTTATGGATCGAAGGTGTGTAGCAATAGGAGGCACCGTGGTTGGGTGGCAACAGGTGATCTTCAAAGGACAAAGCAGCAGGCCCAGCACAGATTCCTTTCGTGCAAGAAGGCTCATCATGCAGGAGCAGGCGTCTATGATCCTACAAGTTCCAAAGATGCATTCGGATCAGTGACTGCTGCAACAAGGTAGCCCAGAAAGAGAGCTGGTCAGTCCACTGGTTGGTCCATAGACATTACTGAAGGCACGGATCCTCGAGCAGGTGTTCAGGCTTGTCCAAGGGACTAGGCACCTAAAAGGTTGTTCTTGCGATGAGGACAGAGGAGCGGGGCTTCACCAGGAAAGCACTAGAGTCGATGCTTCAGGGGTCGTCCTTTGGTCGTCAGAAGGCTGTATTTCGTAGAGATCTTGGCTCCAACGATTGGTTGAATAGCTGCAGAAACCCTCCTTATATCCCACGACTTGTGCTGGGAGCATGCCCAAGCCCACCAATGGTAAGTATCTGTGCCATTCAATCAGGCAAGGGCTAGCCAGTCATGGATAGCCACTGGCCATATCTGCCCGGCAAGACATTCATGCACCAGGTATGTGGGATGAAACCGTCCGAGCCCCTTCCTCTAGTCACACACAGACAAACCGCCCCATAGCAAGCTAAATTTAAAGTTTTCCCCAAGAAAGGGCATTCCAAATCAGGAATTTCCTGACCTAAGAAGGGCGAAGAGCAACATGGCGAAAGAACAAGTGAGAAACCTCATGGCACGGCCATCTTGGGGTGATTAGCCACCTTTAGTAGCCATTTCCTGTAAATGTAAAAGTGCATGAGAGAAATGTTTCAAAAACGGTAAAAATATCACTGCTGCCACCAGCTTGTTTTAGGCACCTTGTAAAAGTAACCAAAAAGCCATTACATAAATAGATACGAGTAAACAGAGTATCCAAACTTCACTGTAATGTGGTGTGTACAATTGTAACAATACAAGAAATTCACTGAGACATAATCTCTCAGTACTCAGTCTTAAGGACTAATCAATTTCCCCATAAAAGTGAACAAAAAGACAAGTGAAGTAAAACAGTCTGCTTTACTTGCCTCCAAAAAGTCAGGACACGGCTCAAAGCAATCAAAAAGAGTGTTCCCATACAAGTCTGAGGGGAAAGCCGCAAAAAGAAAATCTTTACTAACAGAGGCGGTGGATTCGAGTCCATGGTGCAATTGGAATACCTCACAGAAGTGAATGAATTAGATGGCAAAATAGGTCTGACCATGAAACAAGTTTCTGGGACAGTTTGTGGAGACAAAAGGGACTTACTTGTAAGAGCGCCCATTTTATGAAGGTCTCCAGTCCCACGCACTAGGTTTTTCACAATGCTCCATTCAAAGCCCAACTAATACTAATCAACACACAGAAAGGTCTGTGTGAATGTACATGATGTAGAGAGAGGGGGAAAATGAAGAGCACACAGAAGTGTTTGCTGGTAAAAAATCAGCAAAAACCACGCTTCAGCCCCTAACACTGATCAACTTGTTGTGAAGCACCCCAAAGAGTGCCAAGAGAAGCAACAGTATGGGTTTCTAAAAGACTTGTTCTTTCCAAAAACCACCAAATGTCCAAAAAAATGGTTGGGTGCCAAAGGCCAACATGTTCGTATGGCACATTGTGAAGTCAAAGCCAGGATGATGTCAAGGATCTACGTGATCCGACCGTGGCTGAATTTCCCGCGGCCGGAAAGTTTGCATGAGAAAGGTGCGAACTACTAAGAGTTTGCACCTTTCTCATGCGAACATCCGGTCATAGCCACACCCATGACACACCCCCCACCCACACCCTCAACACACCCCACTCACACCCCCAACATAAACAAACCCCACTTACCTTCACGCTGGATCCCTGCGGCACCAGTTCTCTTTCACTTCCACGGTGTCCACTGCAACCCCGCTCACTATACTATAAAGTATAGTGAGCGGGGCGATGCGGGGGACACCCCCGCAGCCCCTATTTTTTATTTTTTTTACAATGCTACCACCAAAGGATCGAATTTTTGGTGTTTGACCCTTTGGTGGTAGCATTTTTAGAACTTTTGGTTCATGAAAACCATTATATTCTGTAAAAAGGTACAACCCCGATGTCAAAATGCAGCATGGGAAGGCCGTACTACATGAAGCACCCCACATTTTGTTTTCCATAAAGCCAGCGGTCTGAAAAGCTCCATCTCAAAGGGTATATATGACAAACATTTAAATGGGACATCTTTTCGACATGCAAGAGACTAAGCTTCCACCAGAAGAATCAGACACTTAAGATTACTTCGTAGAAGAGCAGGCCTTGGATGAAGAATTGTACACGTCATTATCACATTTACTGGGGCCTTATGGCTTTTATGCAAATGTTTACCATGAAATGAAAACTCCAGCACCCAGAAACATGTGCAGCTTAACTTTTGAACAGTCTGTGCAGAACCTGAACACTTCCATGTTAGGACACAATGGCATGGGGTTAAACCCAGGTAATAATCTGCTGTTCCTTTCGAATAGCTAAAGCGCACTTCTCCACAATGACAGAATGAGACATTGTGTGTCTGGGATGACTATTCTGGACTCTGAATAGAGAAAGCCGTCATTGTCCTGGTCACCTAGAGATGAATTGCCAAAGTATGTAATTAGAAAGTTTGAATAATTTTAAGGAAGAATGCTGCTGGTGGAATATTGATTGTTTAATGGAAACATTTGAAGAACCAAGAGCTGTACCTCACAATGTACCCATTATTACATGAAGCAGTTACAATATACCATGCTTATCCCTGTTACTGGTCAACGTTCAAATTGAAGGAAAGGATTGGCTGCCCCGAAGTGCCAATTATAGGTCTCAACCTTGCTAACTCCATAATATCCATAACAACCCTGAACAAATGCTATTGTAACAAACTCATGGTGGCAACACTAAAGACAGACACAAGTGATCACAGTTCAAGGTTGTTTAATAAACTATGCATGGGTGAGAAAAACGCCTAATCTAAACCTAAAGCTATGAGGGAGCAAGCTACAACTATCAAATAAGGCAGCCCTAGTAGTGTCCTGTCAAATAAAAAGGGCCTATATTCTTAACAAAAAACTTTTGCCAATCCTTACCACTAGTTATAAAAAGAGCGTGATAATGCTCACCAGAAAAGAAAGAGGTGATCCCAAAATAAGTCAGGATGGTATGGTGGGGTCTCCCTTGCCCACCTTTTTAGCCCGGGACAAGGCGGAACTGCTAACCACAGCACACTCCTGGGTCTCTCCAGTGCGAGGCTCACAATTCCAGTTCAACGATACCAAAACTTTCGTGGGCCAAGTCTCTTCTCTACAAAGTCTCTTGCCTCGGAAGGCCTGATGGATCAAATCAACAAACAGTTCCTTGGTTAATCTTTTACCTTGGGCGTTTGCTGTTCACCCCTTCAATCTCCCTCCGGGCTCAGATCCTTCTTGTAACCTGGACCCCCCTCTGCCGGGTTCACTACAGCCTTTCAAATACAACTTATAATTTTTAAGAACTTATAACACAGTTCATGATTTCCTAACAAAGATTTGCTTTGTCTCATCAGAAAGCATGGGCTTTCTTTTCCTAGCTTTCTTTCAGCCTCCCTGTATCGGGTTCACACTTGTCTTATTCTACACAATGTTCACGTTTGCCAAATATACAGTTCTCTTTACTTTCTCATGATGTGGGATTCGCTTCCCTTGACTTTCTCTTGACAGTGGGTCAGAGACTTTAGAGTGTACAAGGGATTTGACGTGACCCTTGTAGGACCACTGCAACACCATATGCCTTCTGGTACTTGCGGTTTCAAAGAAAAAGGGGCCAGCAGGAGTCGGAATGAGCACTCCTGCGGCGCATGCCCACTCTGCTGCTGGCCCTTCTCAGGCTTTCCCAAAAGTTCAAACACACAAGTTCTTTGTTCTCAAGTTCCTGTGTTCATCTAATGTTGCCACTTGCAACCTCGGGCTCAATGCAATTCGGCTTTGCTATCAGTTTCTTCTGACTCGCCACTTGTGTCGAGTCCGCTGGCTTGGCTTGATTCTGGAAAGGACGGTACCATGGTAGCCAGCGTGCCTCCCCTCCTGTTATCAATGCGGAAGGCCCCCATGCACCGTTGACATCTGTTCTTCCACATGCCAGCTGTAACTCCCGGTTTTATTTGCCTTTCGGAGGCTTTGCGGGTCTGATTTGAAAAGGGCAAGGGTGGTTCCCATTCGTCGTCCCTCCATGTTTCACTGCCTTTCTCCTCCGTTCATACTGCTGGTTCAGTGTAGCTGTTTCCTTGGTTGTTCGGCCTTGCTCGTCATGTGCTCTTGTGCTCTGCCTTTTATCTCTCTGGGGGAGGTAAAGGGCTGTCGGATGTGCATCGTTATTGTCAATTGCCTGACCTGTGTGTTGGGACACGTCGTGTAAACGGTTCTTGTATTAGTCCGTTGTCTGTTACTGTGCGGTGTTTGTGTTGGAAAAGGGGCGGGGGAGGGCAGAGCTTCTAAATATCCGATAGGGCAGGCTGGGGGAAAGGCGTTTATAGGAAGGGGATACCGTGTCTTAATCTTCGGTGTCCCACTTCCACTCCCTGAAGACCCCTCATCCAGGTAATCCTCCCTCACTGGTCCAGCCCCAGGAACTGGATCCAGTAGAGATGGCTGTGTCCTGGCCACCTGGATGACAGATCACCGGGGACTAGTGGATGAGACACCTTCAGGTTTCTCAAACAGTACACCTTCATTAAGAAACTGCATTAAGGGTAAACGTATACATGTGCTGTGCAGAAAAACTCACACAACAGCACCATATGGTTATAAGTTTATTTTATTTATATAGCGCGCCTGACCCAGAGGTATCTGGGCGCTTAAGATGGTTACAGTTACAGAAATACAGATGTGTACAGATATACAGAGATACAGGATTTTCAAGTAGGTCTACATATACAATTGTAACAAGGAAAGACGAAGTACATATATGTGAAAGGAAGAAATGCATACATGTGAGAGGGTAGGGAGTGTGATAGTATAGGAGCAATACTGGTGTAGGTCCTAGTGTGTGAAGTTCATTTTTGTCAAGTAGCCATGTGATGACATGACTTCTGAATTCAACGAAGGACCGAATAGATTTGATGTCCTGTGGAAGTGTGTTCCATAATTGGGCAGCTACAACTGGGAAACTGGTTCCGCCAGCTCTTTTAAGGTTGTTTCGGGGCACCACAAGGCACGAGGTGTTAGTAGATCATGTAGTTCTAGCTGACAACTTTAGGGAGAATATGTCAGTGAGCTATGGTGGGACACGGTGGTTTAGAGCTTTGTGTCAAGCAGAGGGTTTTAAAGTAAATTTGTTCTTGTATGGAGAGCCATTTGCAATGTTTTCTGGTTGCCGAGATGTGCTCTCTTCTGGGAAAGTTTAGTGCAGCTCTGAGCTCATTGTTTTGCAGAATCTGCAGCTTTTTAGTAATGGATTTTTTGACGCCTAGGTAAAGGCTGTTGCAGTAGTCCAATTTGGACTGTGAGTGCTCTGGCCAGTGTGAGACAATTGTTTGATAGTAGAGGTCTGCAGTCCCTGATCAGCTTGCCAGTGTAGGCGGTGGCTGAGGCGGTCATGTTGACCTGTTTGAGATTGGAATTGGCATCAAGGTAAAAACCAAGGGTTTTTACATGTTTGGCTATAGGTATGATGTTTCCACCTATGTGGATGCTAGTGTAGTTAGGACTAAGTTTTAGTAGGTTGTTGGGTGTGCCAACTAGGAGCAACTCCGTTTTATCGTCATTCAGGCAGAGGCTGGGTGTCATCTGCCTAGTTGGGTGTCATCTGCCTAGTTGGTGTAGGTGAGAACCAGACGGTCCAGTTTGTCGAATAGGGGCTCTGTAAATATATTATACAAAGTGGGTGAGACGCATGAACCTTGTGGGACACCACAGGTGATAGGGATAGGATCTGCAGCTGCTGTGGGGGAGAAGACACGCATGGTTCTATTATCGAGGAAAGAGCGAATCCGCGTGTCAGCGGAATTCGAGAAATGAGCTGCCAACCAAATCAAAGGCTGCGATAGGTCTAGGAGTAAGATGGCAACTTGCCTTTTGTCTCTTAGTTCGTCGATCTGGCTTTTGAGGTCAACAAAGGGCAGTTTCTGGTCCGTGTTGCGATCTAAAGCCAGATTGACGTGTTCCTAGAAGTTTGTTGGTCTTAAATTTGCAAGTATGCAACTCTATCTAAAAAATGTTGTAAAAACAGGACTGTAGTGATCGGTCTGTAGTTGGTGGGAATAGCCGGATCAAGTGTTTGTTTCTTAAGTAGTTGGAGAACCCAGGATTGTTTCAGGTTGCTAGGGACAGAGTTGTTAGCGTAAGAGCAGTTTATTTATTTGGTAATAAAAGTGGCTAAGTCTCTGGCCGCATCTTTATGATCTGGGCTAGGCAGCTGTCACCTTTACATTTAGATGGTTTTAGTGATGCTATGATTTTTTGTACTTCAGGTATGGATACTTTATTGAATTTGAAGCCCGAGATGTGGTATGTGGTAGGGGGCAGAGTAAGACTTATTAGGTTGTCTGAGGAGAGTTGGTGCCGTTTGTCAGCTATTTTGGTCTGGAGCCCTGTGATTTTGTTGGAGAGTGCATTTTGGATATTGGTGCACCAGGGTTTATCCTTGGTGCTTGTATCTATAGGAGGGCTAGGGTTTTCTAACTCTCTCAGAATATTGAATAATTCTTTTGTGTTGGATCCCGCTTGGTTAATATGGTCATTGTAGGTTTTTTTTTTTGGATAATCTCACTTTTGTAAGTGACGGTGATGTTGGTAAGGTTAGTTTTATTTTCAGGGGTCAGAGATATTTTCCAAAGTGTTTCAAGTTTTCTGTTTTTGTGTTCAGTAATTTGAGTTCAGGGGTGAACCAAGAGTTCAGATGTGCTCTGGGTTTTCCTTTGCGTATTTATAACGGGCAATGGTGTCTATTGCGTTGGTCATGGAAACATTGTAGGTGTTAACCAGTAGATTAAGGTAATTTGTGTCAGGTAATGCATTAAGTGTGGGGACTAGTAGGGGTATTATAGCCTGAGCTGTGATAATGCGTTTGTTTCTAGTGAGACAAGGTGGTGCAACAGGAGGTTTTATCAACTCTCGGTTGTTGACATTGAGTTCTAGAGATAGGAGGTGATGGTCAGACCACACGAGCAGTGTGGATTCCTTAAGAGTGATGTTGCAATTAAGGTCAGCTACCCAATCAAGTATCCTGCCTTTCTCATGGGTAGGTAGGGTGCTTATTTGTGTGAAACCCTGTTCAGAGAGTGCGTTAGCTAGGGAGGTGGTGGATATGTCATTGGGGTAATCGTAGCCAAGGTTAAAGTCTCCTAGGATAATATTTTGCGCCGTAGATTTAGTGTTGTCAGCTACTAGCGAAGTGATTTCTATGAAGGATCCGGGTGGACCTGGGGGCCTGTATATAAGGTGGACAGTAATGGTATTTTTGGGTGATGTTTGGAATTTAACTGAAATGAGTTCACAGGATGCCAAAGGGATAAAGGTATCCAGTCTCATGTCTAATGTAGATTTGAAGATGATGGCGGTACCTCCTCCTCGGGCATTAGGTCTGTCAGCTCTAAGGATGGAGTAGTTGTCTGGAACAGCTAAGGTAATGGAAGGGCCAGCTGCATCGTGCAGCCAGGTTTCTGTCACTGCAAGGAAGTCAAGGTTGTTTGCCAGGATGACATCTGCAATCTCAGTTGCATGGGCAACAAGGGACCTGGCATTTAGCAGGGCTCCTTTTATAGGCAGCTTCTGGGTAGTCTTCTGAATGTGGTTGGCCGTAATATTAACTGAGTTCTTTATCAAATTGGTGTAGGAACTTTTGTCCATTTGTTTTTGATTGTTGAGTTTAGTGCAGTGATTGTAAATAGTTTGTTTGGGAGGTAGGTTAGGATGCGTAAGGAGTCTACTGCCTAGTCTATTGTTTTGATCTGTTATGTCTGGGATGGTAAGTCGGTTTACTCGTGGGTGGGACGTCAGAGTGGCAGCAGGGGTAGGTGTGCCATTGTTCGTTTTGGGAGTACTGGAGGCATTTAGTGGTGGTAGGAAAGAGGTGGGCTTGATCCTGGAATCCCAATGGGTGGAATTCAGTGCAGGTCAGAAGAGAGTGGGCATGATCCTGGAGTTGGTAGTGGGGATGGAGCTCAGGCGGGCCCTTGGGAGGGGGTCCCTAAGGGGCTGCATCATGTGGCTAGAAGGTTGTCTAAAGACAAGTCTTGTGAAGGTATCAGCGGGATGGTGCATAGGGAGCTGATCATGATGTAACTGCTAACTATCATGAGTGTAGAGTATATAGTACATCGGCTAGAGTTCAACACAGTAGGGGTATCAGAGTAGACTATTTCCGGATCAGTGCATACAGTACAATAGCACAGTAGGCTATTTCAAGGTTGGTGCATATGACAGAATAGGCTAGTTCAGTACAGTAGCAAAATAGGCTGTTATGAGAACAGTACATATGATGGAATAGGCTAGTTCAATACAGTAGCAGAGTAGACTATTTCAAGAACAGTATATTTTATAGAATATGCTAGTTCAACTCGGAAGTGTCGGAGTATATTGTTTTGTGCTATTTGAAATAATATGCTAGTTCAGTAGTTCAATGGGAGAGGGCGCAAAGTACGTCTAAGGGCAAAGACCTAGGGTCTTAGGAGGCTGAGTCATGGAGAATGTATTGGATTCAGTGCTAAAGTGTATGTTTACGTGATAGTTTATGGTTTAGGTTATTGGTGAATTTGGGCGGAAAGCAGTCTCTGGATCGTAAGGAGTCTTAGAGTAGTAAATAGGACACTACGCATGTTTGACGTAACAAATCCAAAGCACAGCGGTAGGCGTTTTGGGCTGAAGCGCGTGGCGAACTGGCGCAGCGGATCAAGTCATGGCAGATGATGGGTAGTTTGCCACAGTATACAGTATTTAAAACTAAAGCTGGTGGTGGTGTTAAGCCGGGTTGGGGGGGGGGGGCAGGGAGGGGGCTAGCGAGCGGTGTGGAAGTAAGTTTCCGGTCAATATGGCAGGGGGAGGGAGCAGGGAATGGCATTAGCGAGGTTATATACCTGATGCAGATGAGGATGGTGGCCGGAAGGGTTGCTCACCAGGCGTTGTAGGCTCGATGTTGACTTGTCATCTGTGCTCTAGTGATGGAATACCTCAGGACTGCATGGCTATCGGCGTCCTAGCGTGGACAGACGCAGACAGGCCCTGGCCTTATGTGGCCAGGCCTTGGGTGTCTGCAGGCTGGCTAAAGCCTTCCGGTCGGCCGTCTGCAAACAAATGGCTTCGATCAGCCAATCCGGGGGCACGGTTTGTTCTCTAGGCAAAAGAAAGCCTAGCTGTGCCGTCGTCGGAGGTACGTTGTCTCGGCGGCAGCCATCTTAACCTTTTTCTTGTTTTCAGCTACGGCCGTGATTAGGAACAAATAAACAGTGGTGCTGCAGCAAGCACAGCAGTGCTTGTAGCGCAAGATGCAGAGGGATTACACTGAGATATTAGTGTTCGAGGTCGTAGGAAGCACACTGGACTCGGGCGGTATCTTGGTTGAATCGGATGGTTGTATTTTGAATTCAGCAGCACACTTGGTTAGGTAGGGTGGATCCAAGTGGGATGTCATGGGGAAGTTTGTAAAAGGGCTCCCAGGCAACTTGTCATACTATTAAAAGGCAGAAATGTCTCCAGTACCATGATTAAGGTCAGTTTCGATGCTGCTGAACTGGCAGGCGGCAACACACTTACTAGTGAATAGCCGCTTCTGACTTAGGGTTGAAGAATTCCGACTAGGGTCACAATCTAATGTGCTTTTTGAAGGGGAAAATCTGTTTGGTTCTCAAAAAGACAAGACACTTGAAATATAACAGTTGTTGGGAGCTGCTGGCAATAAACCTTTTTAAAAGCGGTAGTCAGTAGTTAGAAGTGCAGGAGTCCTTTCAAGCCCAGTTGCCTTCATGGCAACAATGTCCAAATGCGTACTCCCAAAGACAGTATCTGGGCTACCTGCTCCAAACAGCGACTGATTCATAAAGGTGTCTTACCACAGTGTCCCATTAGCTGGACAAGAATTTGCTCACAGATGGGAGTAAGTCACCACAGACAATGGGTGCTACACAGTAAACATGGATACTTCATAGATTTCCTGTGAAAACCATGCCACGTACCATCAAGACCAGATGAGACTTTTTCAAAAACTCTCCCTCTAATACCAGAAAAGCTTCCAAGAGATGAAAGGAACCTAATTTATATGGCGCATATTTTATCCTCGAGGACCTGAAAACTAAACCAATATTCGTCATGACCACGGAACAAATCTTACCTTTTGTATCTCTGTTCTTATATACATTTTTCGTTTGTTTGGTCCCTGGTATGTCCGAATTGTTTACATCCTCATTAACGGGCTCACTACTTATTTTCATCTTTATGATATTGTGCAGGCACCCTTGATGGGAATGCTTCCACCATCTATAAATGTGTTCTTGTAAGTAGTTTCTGGTCGAAACTGACACCCTGTTCTTCAGAATGCAGACTACAAGAGCACATGCCTCTATGGCAACGATACACATTAAAAATGCCTAGTTTTGTTATTGAGTGCATCAGAAACATTCAAAGCATTTTTTATTCAAGGGGGCTGCTTGTCCTTTTCAATCCTCCCTTTCGGAAGAACAGCACTGAGTATTCACAAAGGTTTTATCGTGGTGGCAGCACATCTACGCACACGCTATGTGCCTATGCCTAGACTGACTGATAACTGGAAACAAAGCCACTCAGTGAAAGGTGCACACAAATGCCACACTACATCACCTACATCATTTGGGATTCACAACGGGATTCGCAAGCAATGTGGACAAGTAAATTCTAACCCCAACACGTGGCAAATTCGTGGGAGCCGTTTGTAAGTCAAACTAGGCATTTGCCTTAATAGCAGAGGAAACTGGCATGTGTGGCAACTGTTACCCTTTTCCAGAAATCAGCGTATGGAAGTATGATATGTGATAACGAATGTTGGGATATCCAGCTTTCACCAAGTATCAAAGGCATGACATTTATGCACGGATATCCGTTAACAATGGTCACATTCAGAGGGAGATGTGGTAGATGTAGTGATTTTAACATGCCATGGATTGTTCAGTTGCTAAAATGTTGTAAAGAGAAAAACCTTAAGGGAGGGATGATCTTTCACAGTCCCCAACCCTCAGTGGAGCAGTATGACTGGTGCCTTACTGTCAGTATGGTGGTAGGGACATCTCCTTTTCTTGACAGTTCATGGAGCTTGGTTACAGCAACAGACATTTCACAGACCCAATGGTGATGCACTGTTTGCATTTTGAAGTTCCAGCGCATCCGGTGGAAAAATACTATTCACGACAATGTACAGCTGCAAAGTATTTCATTAAAAGCGGGTAATACATTCCCAACATTGGTCTCAAGTAGCACAAAACATTTGTCTCTGGAGTCTAACCAGAAGGAAGTCCACCTATTTGCACCATATACCAGTGATATTTGTCTTGCAGACTATCTCAGTCACAAAGTCCAGCAGGCACACGAAGAGTAGCAAGGTCCCAAGACATACAAACCCATTGTCAGAAATTGGGGCCAGTTAGTCTGACGAGTAAACTCTTAACACATACTCGTATCCAGATACCCACAGCATGGGTTTCTGTGCAATGCTCTGGGGATCAATTGGACAGCTATATTTGGATTCACTTCCTCACCCAGACAATTGATAAACTGGTTTATACAGAATTTACATGGGTCTCGCATGGCGCTCTAACTAATTGAGGGACAAGTATGGTATTCACATCTGCACAGATGGCAGTCGCAACTCCTAACTGCATCCACAATTACATCTTCTGCCTCGTGAATAAGCGGATCACACCCCTCTCCACACATGTTGAACCTAGTAGCTTTGTTCATGGTGTCAGTATGCTTCTTTTCAAACTGCTACAAAGGTGTATGGACGTCTTGGGGAATCGGGCAAACTTAACAGAAGGGTCTGGACTAGCATGCCATTTATTGAGGTTTATCAACCTTCGTGCCTTGCAGCAAATCACATCTCTGGTGGAAAATCCTAGTGATCAGGGCTTTTATGGAGGGGATTACAAATATTACAACCACCCGTTTGTAAGCCAGTGCCCAGTTGTGATGTAATTATGGTTTGACCCTGGCTGATGCTGCTCCCTTTCTAAACAATACACACATGTATATACTGAGTTTTATAGAGCACATCCTGCCTGTAAAGCATCAGAATGCCATACTAAAAATGCAGAGTAATAAAATCTATATCGGCACGGCCAGAGTGCTGTATAAAATGGGGATACCACAGTTGGCACAACTAGGATACAGTTGGAAGGATTACCAATTATGGGTACACATGGAGATGGTGAGGGGTTGCAAAGGGGATTTTGTTTCATTTTTTGACTCTGCTTCTGTTCGAGCTATAGCACTGGGTTTGGCACATTCTAACCTCCTTTACAGCACTGAGCCCCTTTGTCCCTCTGCTGCTGCTTTTTGCAAAACGTGGCTCCCAAGTGAGTTCCCTTTTAATCCCACGGATACCCAGTGGTGGCAAGCCATTAAACAACTGCTTCCACTTTTTTTCTCGGGCAAGGTTTACTGGCTTTCGGAAAACAAGTCTAAATTTAATTTGTTTCTTGCCAAGAGTCCACACTTCTGATTGGAAACTTTGATATTTAATTCATGTTTTTTGAAAATCGGCAAAGAGGCCCTTACTGTATAAGGTAATGGGTCCACCGCATGAAAAAATAGGTGCCCATTTGTTATGCTAAAATGTTAAATAGCCTGGCATCCCCTACCTTTCTAAATACCCAATTACCCAAACCCCAAATCATTTGCTGTAAAATGTGGTAAGAAAAACCTACGACCAAATGAGCCTACAAATTAGTCAGTGGGGAAATTGGGTAGTTCGGTGAATCTGGTATGGGTCTGGCGAAGGAATGTTAGCTTCAGGCCTCCAGAGAAGTGTCATGTAAGGCCTTTTACCCATTAAAATCGTGTAAACATGACACCTTTTTATCTTTCCCCGAGTTTCCCTTATACACCAGTTAAGAGCAGAGGGCAGTAAAAAGGCCAAGTGACTTGGCAAACTAGGACAAATCTTTTGATTTTTTTATCTGCATGGATGAAATTGCAGGCCGTAGAGGAGTGGACTGAAAATACATTTGTTCCTGGTCTGTCAGAAAGAAAACGCACACAATGGTCAACTTCTGTTGTGCTTGCATTGCCCCGTTATGTAGATGGTCATGGGGAGGAGCATTTTGCATGCAAAATTATTTTAGTATCATTTTAAGATGTAAACCTTAGTTACAAATGGGCAGTATCCTTTGTAACAAATGCTTTTCGATGAATGCACTCTTTCATTGCATTTAAGTGTTTGTTGAGTTCCTGTGTTGTCCCTTTATCATCAAAATGCATCTGTGAGTTGTGCATACATATTAATATGTAGGGGAATGTTTTCCAGGAATTAAATTGTATGAAGCCAGATAACTTTTCTGCACAGCTATTTATTTTCTAGTGTTCTATTCACTTTCAAATTTTGGCATTTTTTATTTACCGATCGCATACTTCTCACACTCTTGTGAAGGAGGCAATCATTTGTACTCGTAAAATTTGATTTACACTCTTAAGAAAACGGTGTGTTAAATACTCCCACCTGAAAACCTTACCTCCGGCACCGGGCACTGATGAGTAGGCAATGTCTAGTTTAATCGTACATTCAACCTTAACTTGCAGTCAATGAGGTATATGGTACTATAAATGGTCAGCACTACCAGGGCCCTGCTCAAAGGTGAGGGATTATCTTTACACCAACCTCTTTCAAATCTTCAAGACTCCAATTAAAACGTTAAAACCCTGACTTTCCAGCTGTCATTTCTGTTACAAAAGGAAATCTTTACATTTGCAACTGAAACAGAAACTGCAAAACATGTCCTTGGAGTGGTAATCCAGGTGGGTATTTACATTTTTTTGGTAATGTGCTTCATGCAGGTTTCCTCGAACTTCTAGGTACTGTGATTATTACCTCAGTCAATAGTCTGTTTAGTAACATCTGAAGGATATGAGGCTAACTTGTCCCAGCCAACATGCAATCATAAAATTAGATATTAGCATTGAACACTTGCCACCTCTTATCACAACACTGACATACCACTAAGTATTAGCTCTGGAAATTAAGTTTCATTAATCATAAAATTCTATCAAACCTCAAAACCCTGTGTGCCTGGCCAGGTTTGCTTGTCTTGCTAATATATACAGAAGAGATCAAATGTGGATACCTTTGTAGAGGAATAAAGAGGCGTAATGATTGACTTACCCACCGCCCCATACCGCCCATAACAATAGTATGTCCCAGAAGAAAGTTTATAGTTATTTATAGAAAAGGAAAGGTCTAACTTCCGTTTTAAAATTGAGTGTCTTCTCCAATTCAAACCTGGCCCTTGTGTCCTGAAATAATGGACTGTCCAACCTAATATACCAAAATATAAATCTGTTTGTTAAATCATTATTTAAAATACGTCGAAGAAACAATATTCGAATTACACAATCGCATATAAAACATAAACGTACTAAATTAATGACAACACATCCAAAGTAGATTAAATTAACAGTTTGCAAAAATCCAAAACAAATTACCAAAGAAATGCCCAAAATGTGAATAAGCAACTCTAAGCAATTAAAGCAGGGGCTACAAGATGAAATCAAAATATATCATGCATGTGTGCATAAATAGAAATGTTTCCTTTAAATGTAAACACAGCTTCATGTATTTGTGAAGAAAGACGCATACTTATTTTAGATATAAACTAATGGTACTAACATTCCAATCGGATAGTGAATGAAAGTATACATTATCTGACCTGATCAGAAGTAGTAGGAGTACCTGGGATGTGTACATGGTGTCTCCCAAACAAGCGATTTTCAATATCCAGTCGATCCAAATAGGAGAGCAAAAACTTCAAAATGCTTCAATGGCAGAAAGCCACAAAGCATAAGCCAAAGGAAGGGTTATAAACATCATAACCAAAAGGAAACCACTCGAAACCTTCACAACAAAGCATTACTCCCTCGTAAAAAGAAGTTGAATGGTTTGTAACTGTTCAATTTGTAGAATATATACCTTAAGGAGCATCCCAGCTTCAAAGAAGCCCAGTATTAAAGGGCCTCCCAAGGAATCCTTTTTCAAAAAAGATAGCATGCAACTTTTCTCTAATTTAAATAGATATGTATTATGATACATTATATCAGCTGACTTAACCCCATGCATAATATTTTCATTCCATTCTGTAGCATGCTTTAGGAAGGAAACAGGCTGTAGAATGCCTGGGAATGGGTACACAAACAGTGTGCTTCTAAGGTTAAATTCCTTCTAATTATGGTTTACTGAATTCCTAATATGCAGAGCTTTTCTGATTCCAGTTAGCCTGCATAGTTGGAATAGTTGCTACCAATGCTATTACAGTTGTGCGAGGAGCAAGCACTCAAAAGGTAATTACTGTTCCTGTTCGTTGTGGGTGGTCTCCCACTTCTGTGCTTCTGCTGTACCTTTTCTATATGAGGGGCGCTTGGATCACTAAGGCCCATGGTAGGCATGTTCTTTGTGATGGTGGAATTTAGACTGCTGAGGGCCAATGATGTCATGTTCTATGCAAGTGTAGCGTGCATTGTTTAAGCCCTTAATTTACCACTTCATTGTGGGGGTGCTTGAACTACTCCATTCTGTGATGTTCATTTTCTGTTTGAATGGAACGTCTAGTGAAAATGTAACTTCTAATACTTGGACCCACAACTTATCTTGTAATTTTAAATTGAGTTGAGACCCATGTCCTTCCTGTTCTATGAGAGAAACGTGCGATCTACTGAGGTCATGGCATACATTTTCTATTTCGGGAGGGGTGTGTGCACTCTTGCATTCTATGTTGTGCCTGTCCTGTATGGCGAGCTTGATTCTTTCTTTTCTGTTTCAGAATCTTCTACCCTTCCTTTACCTGACGCATATCCACCTGCTCCACATGATGAAAGCTTGCATCGCTGTTGCTCTGATTCCTCTTTTCTGTTTGAGAAGGGCAAGCTTCTTTCACCCAAACAGACCTGAGACCAAAGCATTAAAAAGCTTATGCTATACCGATTGGTTGCATGGAAGGGATGCTCACAGGGATTATCTATTCTGTTTGTGAGCGGGTGCTTGTGCTACTGCACCCTGTGTTTTATCTGTTAATTGTGAGATAAACATACTCTTCTGCAACGATTTGGACGGCTTCCACATGATTGTCATACAGTTGTAACTTTGCACACGTCTACTCTTTCATATAATTAGTTGTTTCCTTCAGTAGAGTAAAAAGGTTGACTTGCTTGTAATATAATTTGCACTCAAAGTATCAAATGGGGAATAAAAGACTTGCACCTTAAAATCGTATCTGGAGCACTGATTGGAGCTCCCCTTCCTAGGACAGGTAACAGACCAGACCCGACCCTCACATCACAGGCAAAGTTCTCCCCTACAGACAGGTCTCACAGCATGAGGTCAAGACAAGCCCAAGCGTCATCCGCACTGGCCTCAGGGATTTAAAATGGGGATAGACTTGGAGAACTAACTGGCACCAAGGTGCATAGCATAGTTGCCCACCATAGAGACTATAAAGTACCCTTCTCAATAGCTACCTGACCATCGCAGGCCTATCCAGTCTCTAAAAATAGTGCTCTGTGGATGCCAGTAAAGATCTAACTGGTGCTACTTGGGAAGTGGTGGTCTCTATGCAGTAAATAGTTTAAAATACTTAAGTTTTCTCCAAAACTGGCACCGAGCTTTGTTGGTTCGGGTATAGGGATGTTATTTCTTTGCATCAGAATAAAGTTGCAGACAACAGAAAGCAGTATTAGTGCATCATTTGTATAGCACCTTTCACCATTAGTGTGGTCACAACGCGCTGTGGGTTGAACGCCCTTGTGGGACGGGCATCCGGATATGGGAAGACATTCGAGGAGGTGCTAGTTACCCAGGTGCGCATATTGGCTAGTGTTTAAGATGTGATGAGTTGCCAAGTTCCTGCTAGCCACCTTTGACGAGCTGGCATGTGGGTAGGGGTGGTAAGTGGTCTTGAGGGGGGTAAGCGAGAGCGGGATAGAAGTTGTGTGCAAATGCATATCACATTTTTGTCGTGAATGATAGCTGCATTCTTATGGCAGAGGTGTTGTGTGCAGAGACTTCAATTGGAGTATGATGGCAGATGCTTGCGGATCCTCAGCCGTGCCTTCGGCTAATTTCCCTGTGCATGGATAGTAAGAGGTTAATGCATGGTCGACATTCTAAGCAGTGACCCAGAATTGATATAATGGCAACACTCTAAATCAACTTGCTTTAATCTAGACTAAATTCTACATGCTCCTACAATCAGTGTAAAGGTTACCATCAACATTCTTCTAGATTCAATATCTGGCTATATTCTACCTTCTTCAAGGTTCCAAACATAGCTAGCATTCTTTTTCGTCTAGGTTCAGTATCCGTACTAGATTGTACAGTTAGCTCCGTACTAGATTGTACAATTAGCTTATATTTCATAATGAAATATTATGCGTTCACCTAATTCGGAGCAATTACTACATTCTGAGTTCTCCTGGAAGTAATATACTGGCTGCATTCTGCAAGGGTCTGGAATAAAGTGGTGGCTACTTTACATGGGTACCTAGAATCAATACATTGGCTGTTTTCTTCATCCACCTAGATTGGAGTCTGGTTGCAATCTGCAAAGACCTGGGAATAAGTGAATGGCTACTTATCACAGGTTCCTAGAAGTGCTTGATGTATTTTTTTTCCACCTAGGTTCGTGCCTGGCTGCATTCTGCAATTATATAGTGTTGGTACACAGGTTGCACTATTACAATTAAAATGTGTTCTTTTATACCACGCTTACCAGCGAGTGGTTTCTAAGCTCGAGATTTGTCCTTGTGTTGCGCTGCGTTGACTTGCTTCCAAGACAAACGTGTTGCCCCGGAGCTATCCAATGAACTTTAAAGAGTGCAGTGTTTATACCTTAACGGTTGCCTTGCTGTATGCAACCACTAACAATGAGAGTTAGGGTGTCATGTCTTACCTGGACGTTGCTGTTGATTGGTTTTGATGCCTGGATGGTGGGGCCTCCCACAGGTGAAGCTGTGGATTTTATAATATTTATTTTATTCATTTATAACATGCTTAATACAGCAAGTGGTTTCTAAGTGCGGGATTGGGATTTGAACCTTTGTTGTGCTGCGTTGTCTTGCTTCCAAGACCAACGTGTTGCTCCCGAACTATCCTGATGGCAGTTGTCCCAGCTAACCTCCCCATCTCCCTCGTGGTTGCCCGGGCAGGAGCATCCTGATTGAGCCCTCGAGTTTGAGTATTCTTTGGTCACTTGACTCAGGGAAAGAACAGTAGGGGTGAAGTCAGGTTGCAGGAGGGAACTGACAAAGCTTTTAGAGCCTTCCTGGATGCAAGGTGGTCCTCTTGGAGGCAGAGGTTGAAAGGGAGGTCCAGATTGTGGGTGCTTGTACAGGGAAAGATGATCCTCCTAGTCTGGTGAAATTGAATTTGGAGGAACCACCAGGAGGTGTGCAGAGCCGGATATGAGGATTCTGTTGGGTTGGTAGCATGAGAGTTTATTTTGGAGGAATTCAGGGCCTTTCTTGTGGAGGGCACAGTGGGTGATGCACATGGCTTTGAAAGTGGCCCTTTGGCTGATTGGGAGCCAGTGGAGCACCCGGAGTTCAGGGCATGTGTGTTCTCTTGTGGAAAGGGCAAGGAGGAGCCTTGCTGCAGAGTTTTGGATTCGTTGAAGCTTTCTGAGCTGGGAGGGAGGGGTCAGGGACGTCCTTTAGGGGTCGCCAGAGGATGCATTTTTTTGGGCTGTGGCCAGCACCATGTGGCTCTTTACGTCTGGAGTGGCTGGCTTTCTTGTTCAGGCCCCGTAGAAAAAGAACCATTGTGCCACAACTCTTAACATTTTCAGCAATGACCCTAAATAAGAAAGAATAGGAATACCAAATGTGTCTTTCTGGAATTCTATACAATAATTGCTAGACTCATTAAAGGTTTATTTCAGGCACACTTCAGGGGGTGAGTTGCTGATTTAGTCTGTTCTTAAACGCCTCAGCTCAGCCTTTTATCCTTCTGAGGTCGATAAATGAGTACCAAAACAGGTTGGGTGATATTGGGTGTATATTTTTTCTATATAAAGCGCTTAAGCGCAAGTGCTATATAATAACATCATTATCATTTGGTCATGGTCGTCTGCTTGCATTCACAGTAATTTGGTAATATGGGCCTGTACACACTGATCTTAACGCTACATATGGCGATCCATTCTTTTATGAAATGTAGATCGCATTATAGTGATCTCGTAACAATATTTCGAAGGGATTGTGTCCTCCGACGTATTCCTCATCTTTGATGGATCATCTCCCAGCTTGCTGGCCTCGGAATTTTTTTTTCAGTAGAGGGATCGCTGCGCGTCAACATCCCTCGAGCCGATGTCCCTCGGCGGCCTCTGTATCAGCGCTGACGTCATCACGCGTATAAATAGACTCACGCAGCGTCCGCTGCTCAGTTCCGTTTTTCCGCGCTTCGTGGGGCTTCGGAATATCGTTGCTCAGTTCTTCAGTCAAATATATCATTATTCCTCGTGAATACCGACTCATACTCGATGGCTTCCTCACCCGAACCGACGACTCCACGGTCCGGCTTCAAAAAATGTCGAGACTGTGGAAAGAAAATGTTGTTGACGGATCCTCACCGGATCTGTTTATGGTGCCTGGGAATCGAGCACCATTATTCAGAGTGCGAGGACTGCATGTCCATGACGGCGAAAGCCTTGAAGGAGCGTAAGGGGAAGCTTTAGAGAGGTAAGGCAATGAAAACTTCTTCGAAAGTTTCCTCGGCGGAGTCGAGACATTCGTCTCCTCGCCATCACAAGACATTCTCGTTCTAGGTCTCAAAGCAGTTCCCATCACTCTTCGAGATCTAAGCATTCAAAAAAGACGTTGAAGATCCCCTTCCTCGTCTTAGTCTTCTGTTTCCCCAAAAAGGGTCTCCTGCCCCACAAAACATACCTCTTAGGCTGAGTGGGAGGAATTCAGGAAAAAGATGCTAAGCGTCTTCGAGAAAGCGGCCTCGACCCCCTCGAAGACTGCTGAGGGTGATACCCTGGGTGAAAGACCCGAAAAATCAAAAAGCCGCGAGTCGCAGCACCCGGCGAAAGAAGCCACTCGAGAGCGTCACAAACCCTCGAGTAAAGGCAAAGTTGCATCTTCGACACATAGCTCGCCGTCGTCAATGCCATTATCAAAGGGTTCTTCGATGCACAGGTCAGTCGAGTCGACGCCGAGAAAGGATAAACTCATGGCCACCTCACAGCTAGTGGCCATACCCAGAGCCTCGAGTATGAGAATGTCGTTGACAACCTCGAGTAGAATCCCGATACACTCAAGTTTACCTTTCTCGACGCCTTTTTCGATGGCTTTGATGGCTTTGAAGCCCGTAACGTCCGCGTCGTCTACATTTTCTCAGCCAATCATGACGAATTTGGCTCCTTCTGCTCTGGAAATGGGATTTATACCATTTTCAAGACCTGATCACTCCAGAGTCTTATCTTCTATTTATGAAGAAGGGGAGGATTCGGATCAGGAAAGACCTTTTGAGTTGCAGGGATCTGCAACTCCTGCACAAGAGGAATTTACCTCTGAGGAAGGTAGGTTGAAAGACCTCCATGAATCCCTACAGGAAGCAAGTGGGTTGGACACTTCCCCAGAAGTGGAATTTGCCACACCAGACACAGGGGAACATACTGAAACCCCTTATAGAACCTTGATGGCAAGGATAATAGAGTTTATGGGGTGGTCCACACCCTCACCTGCTTTTCAGCAAGACGACCCCACAGACATCTTGGTCAAAGGTCCACAGGAGGATCCTGTGGTGCCATTTCATGCGGCATTACAAAGGAGAATATTGGCAAAATGGGAAACACCTGAGGTAATCCCAGAGGTTAACAAAAAATTATCAGCTAAATATAGGGTGTCTTCTGCTGACCCTGAATATTTATTCAAACACCCAACTCCGGAGAGTCTGGTTGTTCAGGTAGCTACTTTACCAGGTAGTAAACCGGCTTACCCTACTGTTCCACAGGATAGGGATGATACGAGATATGACTCTATGGCCAAAAAAGTATTTTCCGCATGTAGCCTGGCGTTGAAATCCATCAATGCTACTTGTACGCTTGCAAGGTTCAGCCACACACTTTGGGAGTGTGCTTCATCAGCGGCTGACTGCCTCCCGGAGGGAGAAGAAAGGGAAGCGTTCCTAAACATCAAGGATGGTAAAGACGCTATGTGCGAATCCCTCCAAACTGGCATCGATTCTGCTGACAGCATCAGCAGGGCCATGGCGGCAAGTACAACAACCCGGAGATTTGCTTGGTTACGAAGGTCTGGTTTTGCTCCAGATGTGCAAAGCAGACTCTTGAATATGCCCTTTGACGGCTCTTCTTTGTTTGGTAAGAAGGCGTATGACAGTTTAGAAAAACTACAAACATCAAAGGCAGCAGCAAAATCCCTAGGAGCTGCAATCCGTCAGACACCATATCGCCCCTCAGGAACCTCCTAGAGAGGTAAGTCCTTTCGATTCTATTCCGCATTCGGAAAAGGCAGAGGACAGCCGGTTCAAAGGGGTCAGAACAATTCACCCGAGGTGGACGGGGTAAAAATACAAAATCCGCAGCAGCAGGTGCCTCTTTACCCTCGGCATCTGCATCAGCCGCCTCCAAACCGCTCCGAGGACTCTCTTCACAAAACACCAGTAGGGGACAGGTTAGCTCAACATCTGACAGAATGGCAGGCTATTACGTCAGATGCTTGGGCATTGGAGACAGTTGCCCAAGGTTACTGCCTGCCTTTTCTACTCATCCCTCAGTCATCCACCGGGGAACAGCTCTCTGAAAGTTCCAGATCCGCTCCTCTTGCAGGAAATTGTAGACCTGCTAGAGAAAGGTGCCATAGAACCGGTACCTGTAGCGGAGAGGAACAAGGGCTGGTACTCCCCCTACTTTCTCATACCGAAGAAAGACGGATGACTGAGACCTATCTTGGATTTACCAGAATTGAACAAGTTCCTCAGGAAGGACAAGTTCAAGATGGTAACTCTCTCTCAGATCCTTCAGGCCCTCCAGCTACAGGACTGGCTGGTATCTCTGGACCTCCAGGATGCTTATTTCCATGTGCCAATCCATCTCAAACACAGGAAATACCTGAGGGTCGCAATTGGCGGCTCTCATTATCAATTTCGAGTTCTGCCATTTGGGCTGACCTCCGCCCCGAGGGTCCTCACCAAGCTAATGTCAGTAGTGGCTGCAAGTCTAAGGAGGGAAGGGATCCACGTCTCCCCCTACCTGGACAATTGGCTGATCAGAGCTGTATCTTTGAAACAAGTTCAGACCCAGCTAGATTATGTCTGCCACTTCCTTCACAAACTGGGCTTCTCCCTCAATTTAAAGAAGTCACAGATGATACCATCACAGAGACTCCAGTTCATTGGAGCGGTCCTGGACACTTCCCTGGGAAAAGCCTCGCCACCAAAGGTGAGGGCTCAAGATATTCTGCAGATGGTCACCAAGTTTCAAAATGCCCAACGTCTCCCAGCCTTCGACTTTTTGAGGTTGCTAGGCCTCATGGCATCCTGCATCTTCCTTGTGCCAGAGGCTTACCTGAGAATGAGATCTCTTCAGTGGGCACTGAGAACTCAGCGGTCGCAATTCTCAGGGAGAATGACAGACCTCCTTCAGGTTCCGGACAAGGTGGCTCGAGACCTTCAGTGGTGGGCATGCCAGAAAAACATCTTGAAGGGGGAACTGTTTTGGCAACCATGGCCGGAGATAACAGTAGTTATCACTCACTCACGGGGTGGGGAGCCCATACCAACGACTTGACCATCAGCGGTCGTTGGTCTCCATCGGAGTCCAGACTACATATCAACCTGTTAGAGCTGAGAGCAATCAGACTAGCGCTGAAAGCTTGTCTGCCATCTGTACAGGGGGAAAATGTCCTGATAATGACGGACAACACAGTGGCCATGCACTACCTCAACAAAAGAGGAGGCGTAGGATCACTGCCACTGTGCAGAGAGGCAATGCAGCTCTGGTTTTGGGCAATTCAAGAAGGAATCTCTCTATCGGCAGTTCACCTAGCCGGAGAGAAGAACTTGATGGCGGACGCTCTGAGCAGGCAGGGCACAGTCTCCCACGAGTGGGAACTAGCTCAGGAAGTCCTGCAGGAGATCTTCGCCCTTTTGGGAATCCCTCAAGTGGATCTGTTCGCCACCAGTACCAACAGAAAGTGCAATCTGTTTTGTTCAAGGGAATTCCCCCGAGAGGAGCTCTAGGGGACGCGTTCGTAGTGGACTGAGAATTTTCACTCCTGTACGCGTTTCCACCAGTCCCTGTCATTCCTCAAATGATCAGGAGGTTGAGAAGATTCCGGAGGACCATGATCCTAATTGCCCCAGACTGGTCTAGGAGAACGTGGTACCCGGACCTTCTAGACATGTCCATCTGCCCTCCAATTGGTCTTCCACTCAAGGAGAATCTCCTCTCACAGAAGGGAGGTCAGGTTCTCCATCCAGACATCAGAACCCTCAACCTTCATGCCTGGCTTCTGAAAGGTTGAGATACAAGGATTGGGACCTCCCTGATGACGTCATGGAAGTGTTGCTTTCGGCCAGAAGGCCAGCAACAAAGTCTTTATAGCGCTGCCGTTGGAAAAAATTTTGCAGCTGGTGAAGAGAATATCAACCCCTTTTCATGTGGTACACCAACGGTGTTATCCTTTCTACTCTACTTGGCAAATTCAGGCCTTCAAGTTGGCACTATCAAGGGCTATCTCGCAGCGCTATCGATCTTCAAGCGCACTGCAGAGGAGCCTTTGTATTTCAAATTACCCTTAGTAATACAATTTCTAAAGTGATTAACTAATGTCTACCCTCCAAGACCTTTCCAGGTTCCTTTATGGGACTTAAATTTAGTTTTAAATTTCCTGATGAGTACTCCTTTCGAACCACTCCACTCTTGTTCGCTAAGATTTCTCACCCTTAAAACTGTCTTATTAGTGGCTTTAACATCTGCTACGAGGGTGAGCGAATTACAAGCTCTATCTTGTAAACCCCCTCATACAATTTTTCATAAAGACAAAGTTGTCCTACAGGTGAAGCCTAATTTCCTCCCAAAGGTGGTTTCTGAATTCCACATCACTTAGAAAATTACCTTACCTTCATTCTATCCGCCTTCCCATCCGGGGAAAGAGGAAGAAAGGCTACATAGGCTGGACCCGAAGCAGGCTTTAAGCTTTTACGTCAGCAGACTTGCTAGGATTAGGCAAGCAGACCAACTGTTCGTAGGTTACTCAGGGCACAAATTAGGACTACTGATAACAAAACAAACCATTTCCAGATGGATTATTTTGGCCATCCTGGAATGTTACAAACTAGCAGGGAAAGAGCCTCCTCAAAATCTTAGGGCTCATTCAACCAGGGGTATCGCAGCCTCCTCGGCCCTCCAAAGAGGGGTTCGGGTTCGAGACATGTGTGCGGCTGCCACATGGTCGTCCGCACATACCTTCACAAGATTTTACAACCTGGATTCCTCCTCTAGTCAAGAGACTAGGTTTGGCAAAGCTGTATTACATTTGGTTCATTCCTAAAAGGAAACGTGGCGTTTTACTCCCACCTCCAATTACACACCACTGCTATGGGAGTCTATCAAAGATAAGCAATACGTCGGAGGACACAATCCCTTCGAAGAACAAGTTACTTCTTACCTTGTAACGTTCTTTCGATGGGATGTTCCTCCAACGTATTCCTTATTGCCCCTCCCATCCACCCCCGCAGTAATACTTCCCTGGGGGTTGCAGTTTACGCTCCTTCAAGGTCAATAACCAATTAATGTAAAACAACTGTCAACGTCAAAACGGAACTGAGCAACGGACACTGCAAGTCTATTTATACGCGTGATGACGTTGGCGCCGATACAGAGGCCGTCGAGGGACGTCGACGCGCAGCGCCCTCTACTGAAAACATTTTTCCGAGGACAGCAAGCTGGGAGATGATCTATCAAAGATGAGGAATACGTTGGAGGAACATCCCATCGAAAGAACGTTACAAGGTAAGAAGTAACTTGTTCTTTTCGTAGTGTACAATGCTATGTGATGCCACTTCCTTTTTTGTCAAAGGGTGAAAGGTTGTGTTCCATCGCTTCCTGAGATCACTTTGGGGTGGGTCCAAATTACATCACTTCTAGTGATGTCATCGGTGGGCCAAGGGTCGTGTGATGTCACTTCCGCTACCCCTGGCATTTTGGTGAAATGACGTCCCTTGGAGGGGTGCCTATGTACAGGGAGTTGGCGTAATCTAGCTGATAGAGGGCGATGACCAGGATTGCAGAGATTCTGTGAAGATAGAAGAGATGGGGGAAGATTTGCCTGAGAATGCAGAGGGTGATGGAGGCAAGATCTGGAGAAGGTGGTGTTGTGACGAAAGACAGTAAGCACCAAGCTGGGGTTGCATACCAGGTTATTTACTGAGGTGAATGCTGTGGGAGGTGGGCCTAGGGAGGACAGTCAGGGGATGTGTTGGGGGAGTAGTGCTGTCTTGCCACAACATCAGGATTTCTGTTTTGTCCAGACTGAAGAGGTGGTGGTTGCTGTCACCCAGTAGTCTATATCGGTGAGACAGGAAGCGTGGTCTGGGTAAGGGAAGCCTGGGTAGTTTGGAATCTTTCATATGATTTGAGTGTTGTCAGCATAGTTGTAGTAGGTAATATAAGGAACTCATTGTGGCAACACGTAATACAGACATAAGTGATCACAGTTCAAGCGTGTTTATTGATCAATTAATGCTGTATGCAGGTTGGGAAAACTCCTAATCTAAACCTAAAACTAAGATGGGAGAAATCGTCAACCGTCAAATGAAAAATAAGACGGTCCTAGTGGCGTTGTGTCAAAATAAAAGGGCCTATACTAAGAAACCTATTGCCAAACCTTACAACTAAAATGGGTGTGGGATAGTTCTCAAGAAAAGAAAGAAGTGTTCTCAAATAATACATCCAGATGTGGTAGCCAGGATCTCCCTTCCCCAAGTTTTGAGCATGGGGTGTTAGGCAGAAACCTGTGCAGTTCCCTCTGGGGCCACTGCAAAAGATTTAGGACTACAGGTGTTTGGCATTAAACCCACTTGGTAGCAGTCTGTACCACACAGATTCACTTGGTAGCTATGGCTGAGCAGTCAGACTTCCCTCAAGAAGAGTTAGGTGGTATACAGAGTATTCACAATAGGTCAAGAGAACACAGTAGAACAAGTAAACCCTGACCAGGGCTTGGTGTAAAAGATATAATTATTTATTTAAAACCACATCTAGAAAAACACACAGGCACTAATAGTAAGCAATTCAAAAACACGGTCACTAAAAGATATACACTCCCTTAAAAGAATATTAGACAAGTCTTAAGTAAAGCCCCACTTATTTTCAACAGCGGTGAGCGCTTAACGTAGATGGCACTCTAATAACTCGTTTTGAAAAGCAGAGAATAAATTGAAACCGATCCCAACACTTTTTCACGAACACACAAGAGAAGAAGGCAAAGTAACACCGTGAATTCAGAGTCAGTAGGCCGGATCCGCTTTAAGAGGATCGAAACGAAATGTGTCCAAGGTCACACGGTTGCAGTGCACAAAAGTCTTGTAACAGTTCAAAAAGGAGTTGGACCAAAGAAAGGGACCAGTTAGAGGGTCAAGGCAGCCAGCCCAGTCCAGAAGGTTAAGGGGTTTTTATTACCTTGTAGCAATCTTTAGAAAGGGAGGCCTGGCGGACACGGTACCTTAAAGTGGTTAGAACACCCCAGCGGGGGCAGTTGTTCTTGGCAGCGGATGCAAGTCGGTGCTTCGTCCGGGGGAAGAGAGGATCTCGTCGTGGAGGAAGACAGGAGTCCGTTGCACTGCCAGGGAAGAAACCAGCCGCGGAGTTTCTCAGGTACAAGGAGCCGTCCGTTGATTCGCGGTTCAGTGGTGAGTGGCTATCCGGCCGCTGGGGTGCTTGGCACGGGCAGTTCGACCACAAACCGGTCTGGGGTGCGAAGAAAGGTGGTGAAACTGGTTGTGCCCACCAGTCGGGGGAAGAAGCCTCTCCAGCTGGGAGATCTTCTCTGTCGTCGGGAAGTGTTGAGTCGGTTCCGCAGGGCTCCACCGGTGGTGTCGTCGTGGTAGGTCGGCTCGGCTTCTCCCTCGTTGGATTCTCAGGTCCTGTGGCGACTTCTGAAGTTCCAGTCCTCATGCGTCACGCTCCTCCCCGGCGCATGCCGACTTCTACAGGGTTCAGCGTGTGTCCATCCTGCAACGGGCTCTTCCCAACTTCAGACCCCCACGTCCTCTGCCTACGTTGTCTTGGCCCAGACAGCGGTTCACAATCATGTTTGGCGTGTGACTCGCTGTCGTCGAAGGTGCTGAAGAACAGACTAGCCAGGTGGCGGAGCTCTTCCAGAGGTCGCCTCCAGAGGATCTCAAGAACTTCGTGAAGCATTGAACCAGGCCCAAGGAAGGGCAGATATTTTCCAGCTCATCCTACAAGGAGACTCCTGCCCAGGAGGGACAGGCCAGGTCCTTCTACCGACACGTGCACCAAGGCTGATGCAGCTACTGTCCTTCAGGTCGAGGGATCATCACACCCTCCCGGGTGCAGTGTCGAGGGACTGGAAGGTTCTCGTACCTGGTATACACCCAAGGGGCTCTGTCCTTTTACCAGCACCAATGCGGAGGGGCTACACCCTAACACTGGCAATCTGTCTGAGGGGCCACGCCCTAATATCGGCAATACGTCCGAGGGGGCGCCTAAATGCATCTCTACCGGCTCTCAGGCCGAGGGTGTCGCACCTTCCGGGCCGAGGCCCGAGGAGCAGGCTAGGCCTTGTGATCCACACGCAAGAGTCGAGCACCGTGTCGCAGGCACGTGGCAGGCAGCTCGAGAAAATGGCTGCCACGCCAGAAAGAGGCACCCGTCTGACGCCATTCCAGGAATTTGGCAAAGAATGAGTGTCAAGGTGGGATTGGCCTCAACCAGGTACGTGGCCTACAGTCTACCCTTCATTTGTGCAGGGCAGCTTTCCTTTGCGTCCATATGGACAGGGTATGCAGCGGCTCCAGCAGCCCCCGCTACCTCTTTGGTGAGTGAGGAGGTGCTCTTCGAGAAATTCCTCGGCCTCATGAGGTCTCCTCAGATGAGGGTTATCATCGAGGACGCAGTCGGGGAAGCCCTCCCCGCCATGCTAACGGCACCACAGACCCTTCCATCGGGTACCGGTGCAGCCGCCTCCTCCAGCTCCACAGCCAACTCTGCAACCTCCTCAGCCTCCGGCTGCGGTCCCTGTCCCTCAGCCTCCGTCGCCATCTACTCCTACTCCACAGGAGTCTCCAGATCCGCAGGATACAGACCAAGAGGAGGACCCATACACGCCATCCTCAACCAGGGCCTTCCACAAACGTCTTGCTGGCTTGGCAAAGTACCTGGGCCTCCCCCAACCCGAGGTCGCACAGCCGGCAGAGGGGGTTCTGGCAGAAGTCCTCAAGCGACGCCCCTCTGCCAACACAGGGATTCCACTGCAAACCGATGTAGTCTCCCTGGCCAAGAAGTGTTGGCTCAAGCCCCACTCGGCTCAGCCAGTCAATCGACATCTGGATGCCAAGTACAGGCAGATGGAGGGGGATACACTCTTGCTCTCGACCCATCCTCGGCCACACTCCTTGGTGATCGCTGCGGCATCACTATACTCCAAGCCTCAGTCGTCCTCAGCCTCCTCCTCTTGCGGCGCTGCTAGGCAAGGAGGATCTTGGAGGCGTACAGCAAGAAAATCTATTCCAACGCATCCTTGCATCTTCGTAAGGCCAACGCAGATGCTATGCTGGGTACCTCCAACCAGAGGTTATGGTGGGAAATTGCGGACTTCCTCACGGAACTCCCCACCCAGTGCTAATCACGCTTTAAGGCGGGGCTCGCCGAAGCCAAGCTTGTGGCGCATGACTGGCGTGAATTCAGTGGCTCACATTGATACCTCAGGCCGTGCCATCTGCATTGCCACGGTCATGAGGAGAACAGCCTGGCTCCTGAAATTCAACCTGGATGTCCAGGAGTGCATCCTAGATCTACCGTTCGGGGGAGTGAAGGGGACCTCTTCCACTCCTCTACGGACAAAGAGCTAGACAAAAAGAACAGCTCACAAACTGCAAAGTCTCTGTCCATTCTTACAAAGACCACGCCCAAATCGTACACCCAATCTCAGCAGCGCTCAGAAAGGGGTCATACATATGGAGGGTTCCGTGGCTTGCAGGGACACAGATCCAGGCAGCCGGTCCGCTCGCTGTCTCAGAATCGGCGCAAACAAAAGGGGGGGGGCTTTTTCCAGTCTCCCCCCACTCCTCAGCCTCTGAGGGAAAGAAGGCATAACACGCCCCTTCGGGTCCACGTGTCTCCGGTGGGGGGCAGGCTTGCTCTCCATGCACAATTCTGGTGCCAGAATTTTGCGGACCCCTGGATCCTCTCAGAGGTATCCAAGGAGTACGGTCTTCCTATTCCAGCCTCTCCTCCCACAGGTTGGGACAGCAACTATTTTTGCAGAGATCCGCTCCCAGAGAGACGGGCAGTGGAGGAGGTTCCAGCCTCCCAGTGAGGCTTTGGCTTTTACTCAAGGATTTTCGCCATTCAGAAGAACAAGGCGGGCCTGAGGGTTGTGCTGGACCTTTCCACTCTCAACCTCTCCCTACCCCTGCAAAAGTTCAAAATTGTTACAGCAGCTTTTATAGCGGAGACATTGGACAAGGGAGACTGGATGTGCTCCCTGGACCTGAAGGATGCGTACCTACACGTCCCGATTTGGCAGCCCCATTGTTCTTTCCTAAGGTTCAGGATCATGAGGTACCATTTTCAATACAAAGTCCTTCCATTTGGCTTCAACTCGGCCCCCAGGATCCTTACCAGGCACATGAACGCAGTGGCGGCCCTCGGCCCTCCTCAGAGCGCAGGGCATCCATATGTACCCATACCTCGACGACTGGCTCGTCAGGGCTACATCTCCGGAAGCAGTTTGCCGCTCTTTCCATGCCCTTATGAACATACTGCATGGTCTGGGCTTCTCGCTCAACCTCAAGAAGTCACAGCTGCAGCCTACACGGACATTCCTGGGACTCATTTGGGACGCATGCTCCTCTGAGAGGGTCTTCCCTTCGGAGGACAAAATATCAGCCATCAAGAGGACCACCGCCCACTTCCTCAGCAGAGAAGTGACCTCGGCATGGTGGTACCAACATCTACTGGCGGCGGTCCTGTTAGCCGTGCCGCACACGAGACTAAGGATGAGAAGGATTCAGCTGCACTTCGCAGCCTCGTGGAATCAGGATCGGGGCTTGCAATCTGAGATCATCAACGTTCCTCCATCTCTACACCCGGACCTAACCTGGTGGTCCATGGACTGCAACCTACGGACGGGCAAGCCCTTTCGGCTACCCTCTCCGCAGGCCACCACACCAGAGTCCTCACTCGGAGCAACCCTGGATGAACTACCGTTCCATAGCACCTGGACTCGACAGGAGCAGGAATACTACAGCAATTGGTTGGAGCTGAACGCCATCTGGCTAGCGCTCCGAGCATTCCTACCACTTCTCAGGGGCAAGGTTGTCCTCATCCAGACAGACAACTTGACCAGCATGTACTACATCAACAAGCAGGGAGGCACCAGATCCCCTCCTCTGTGTAGACTGGCGATCAGCATGTGGGAATTGGCCCTGGAAAATTACATTTACCTCTCAGCTGTCCACCTCACGGGGGAATCCAACCTGGAGGCGGACAGGCTCAGCAGGCTACGAGCAGACAATTACGAGCGGCAGCTAAACGACCTAGTTATTCAGGAGATCTTCCACAGGTGGAGTCACCCCCAAGTGGATCTCTTTGCCAGCTGGCACAGCAAGAAGTGTCCCCAGTTTGCATCCTGGCAGGGTCAGGGCCCCGGCTCTCTGGGCGACGCATTTCGAATGGATTGTGTCCTCCCACGTATTCCTCATCTTAGATATATTAGTCAGCTTGCTGCTTCTTTCGGAAAAAAATGTTTGCCACATCGTGCTGTGCTTGAGGCCGCGTAGCTTGGTCCCTCGAAGGCCGCCGTCGAGCGTCAACGTCATCCATCGTATAAAGGGCACAAGCCCGTTTTTCCAAGCTTCTGCTTCGTGTATCGAAACGGCGTGTCAGTTTTCTCATCGAGAAATGTCTTCTCCCTCAACTCCGACAACACCCAAGAGGGGTTTTAAAAAGTGTCTGAAATGCGGAAGAAAGATGTCCATTACGGATCCTCACCACAACTGTCTTTGGTGTCTTAGTCCTTATCACCGAGTGCAGGTCGTGTCAGGCGATGTCGAACAAGGCTCTTAAGGAACGCCAAGGTACGCTACCGGTGGGTGAAGAGTCTTTCAAGTCTGCAAAAAGACTAAAAGACTCGGGAGAATCAAGAAAAAAATCTCCACATGAGTCAAGGCGATCCAGGTCGCTCGAAGAAGTCCTCTTGATCGAAAAAATCAAAAAAGCCACATCATAGATCTTCGTCCTCTTCTTCTTCCTCGCCCGACAGAAGGTTAATTTCTTGTCTTTCTAAACATGATTCCCCAAAAAAATGGGAGGCCTTTAGAGCTTCAATGTTACAATTTTTTGAGAAGGCGGCCTCGACCCCCTCAAAAAAGTTGCGTGAAGAGCATGACCCTGTCCACTCTAAAAGTGACAGAGGGAAATCTAAAACGTGTTACACTAAATCCGACGAGGGCGTCCTCGGACGATGATTCTCCAGTGCCTCATGAGACTATACAAAAACCTTCGGTGCATAAATCAAGGTTGCCAGAGGACAAAATGGCGTCCTCATCATCGAAGTCAGCTATCGACTTGACTTGTCCTTCGACCACTTCGTCGAAGCCAAAAATGGCGTCGATATCTTCGGCATCAAAGCCTTACTCGGCATCGAAGCCCTCCTCGATGACCTCTGGGATTCCTTCGAGCATATCGAAGCCATTGTTGATTCCTTCGAAGCCTTTGTTGGGGAAATCTTTTATACCGGTTCCCAAGACGACAACTATACCTAAAACTAGGTATTTTCCACCTCTACCAGAAAAAAATGTCCACCCTTAGCCCAGGCAGGAATTCTTTTAATCTATGTCTGCTATTTTTGAGGACCAAACCTCTGATGAGGAAATTACATCAGCTGGTGTTTGATTTGGGACAAGAGAGGTCCCTGAGGAACTAGTAGATCCTAATTCAAAAATGACAGACCTGTATGACTGCCTACAATCGGCCAGTGGCCTAGATACCTCACCTGAGGTAGAATTTGAAAGACCTGACTCCACTGACCATGCTGAACCGGGCTATAGGAACCTTATGGGAAGAGTGATAGATTTTATGGGGTGAAAGTAAGTCTCCAAGATATGACCAGGACGACTTAACTGATATTGATGAAGGACCTCGGAAAGACCCAGTCCTTCCTTTCTACAAAGCTCTTCAAAAGAGAGTTATGACAAATTGGGAGACCCCTGAGTCTTTACCAGCTGTAAACAAGAAATGTGCAGGAAAGTATAGACCTGCTCCCTCGGATCCAGAGTATTTGTAAAAACACCCTTCACATGAAAGTTTGGTGATTCAAGCTGTGACTGCAAATAGACAATCGGCTTATCCCTCCATGCCCTCTGACAGGGACGACAAAAAGATTGACGCCTGGGTGAGGAAAGCTTTTACTTCCGGTAGTATGGCCCTTAAATCTGTAAGTGATTTCAACCCAGCACTTCACCTAAGTCGATGCTTAGCGTGGGATGCACAATTGAAACCCTTATTTATTTATGTCTAGAAGATTTTTTATTTCTGAATGATATACCCTTATATCACGCCCCTCTCTTTGAATCCCCCCCCCCCCGGTCACACTGAACCAGGAAGCAGGCTATTTTGCAAAGTTAAAAATATTTATTTTATGTATTTGCACAATATATATATCACACTATTTGAATGGTTATACAATGATCGCCAATGGGGTGATGTCACAATAAATCTCTTTAATCACACGGAGTAATGATGGGAAAAATAATGCAGCATATAATAATGCTTTGGTGTGAGTTCAATCAAAATGCAATGTGATTACTCTTTCCCCCTGCACACTACTCAATCCCCCCAATATGCAATATCAAGAGATGGAAGGCGAGAAAACGGGTTTCAGGAATACAGAATTCAAAAAAATATCAATCCCAATTTCCCCACAGCAAACACAGAGAAACAGGAATGATTGCAAACTTGTCAAAAATGGTTTTAAATGTGGCTTTGCATGAATGGTAAAACACTGAAAATTGATTTAATTCACTAAAATGGTTTCAATACTAGTGGGAGCCGCTTTGTATGGTATCAGACAAACACTAGCAATGATTATAGAGTAACTAGCAAGTTGAAAACTTAATTCTGAGGTCGGATGCAATGAACAGCTATTTCACACGTGATAGATTTGAGCCAAATGAAAAATGTACGGCAAACTTTTCCGCGTGCGGTAAGCGTGATTGCGGAATAACTATAATGAATTGGGATGCGGTTTTTGGGTTCGTTGAAAAGCTGAGGATGTTGGCCTCAATTGGACACTTAAATTTCTTTTCTAGCATACACGGTGAAGAGGTTATGAAAGGTTTTTGTGGAGGTCGGTTTTTCAGAAAGAGTCCAAATAGCAATATAAAGAGGTGCTTTTTAAAATGAACAAACAATATTTCTTTACACTAGGGGAGACTGTGAAGATGCAAACTACACGACAGCGCAGCCACCAGCCCAGAATATCACTGGTTGGTTTGGCCTGCCAAGACGCCTGCCTTTCTTCAGAAAATATATTAGCGCAAGGATGGTTTTAACACTACTATTACCAAGTACTATCTGGTAAGAGAAAGAGTTCAGGCAAAACAAAAGGATGTTAGCAATACAGTTCTGGATATAATAGAATGAGTTTGGATAGGGATGATTTATGGATAATACATATGCTAGTGACAATCCAATGCTATGGATACTCACTACCAATGTTTGGAATGGACCCGTCGGGGATCTGGTCTGGGCTACTTTCTGGACAGGAATCCTGCTAGCACACCGGACTGGACTCAAGGCGCTCTGGACACCGCACGGTGGGACTGGACTGGATCTGGCAGGTTCTGGTTCGCAGCTATCTGTTCACGGCACAGCTCTACTGGGTGGGATCTTTGGATTCTGGCATTAATTTTGAGCAAGAAAGCAGCACAGCACAGCCAGGCTGTTCTTTTGCTCCCCTTAGAGGTCTGGGGTAAAATCTGGGTTCTGGATTTTTAAAGGCCAAGCTGAGAATTGTTCAGCTTTGGAAATGGGCCTTCTGCTTTCAAAGTTCTGGGGTCCGGAAAAATGGATTTCTCTTGCAAAGTACTCTGCCAGCAATCGGTTGGTGGGTGAATGTGTGTGTGTGTGTGTGTGTCTCTAGGTCCTAAGCAGTCTCTATTTATGTGTTTCCTAAAGGGGTGGGTATGCTGAATTATACTAGGCACACCCCTAGGTATTCTATTGGTTAGGGTCTTTCATCTCCCTTGATTTGAGAAGAAAACAGAGTGTCATGACATTTGATTGATATTTTATTTCTATCGCACTCGTACACAAGTGTTTCAGAGCGCAAAAAGGCAAGGGAAGGGAACAGGGGAGAACAAAGCAGCGATCTTACTAGACCCAGTGACATTGAGAACGCGCAAGTGCATGGGAGAGGGGGAGGGGAAAAGTGCATGGAAGGGGGGAGAGATGGAAAGTGCGAAGCAGAGGAGAAACAGATAAATAACAATAAATAAATAATAAAGGCAACAAACAATGGTAATGCAGCCAGCAATTTGCAAGTGCTAGGTTTAAGGCAGCAGACAGGGTAGGTCTGATAAGTGCAGGAAGAAAAGGGGGGGGCTGTATGGGTACAGATACAGACCCCAGTGCAAGGGGTGGCCCGGAGGCAGTGCGGGGGGGTGGCAGGATGAGCAGGTACCTGGGCCCAAAAGGCAGAGTGTGGCCAGGTGCACGGTGCCAAGAAGGAACAGATCAGCAGGGGAGAGGGGGAGCGAAGGCAGAAGAAAAGAGGAAGGTCTTGAGGTGCTTCTGGAACCGGAGATGGTTCTCCTCAAGTTTTAGAGTGGCAGGGAGGCTGTTCCAGAGTGAGGCCCCAGCCGAAGACAGAGATCTACCCCCAGCTCGTTTCTTAGAAAAATGACTGACCCTGAGTGAGTTGGAAGTAGAGGAGCGAAGAGCTCGAGAGGGGAGGTATTTGCGGAGGGATAGCTGAAGTATGTTTTATGATCCAGGGAAGAAACTCCCATTTGTTTCCGCACATGAAATCTATTTTTCATACAAAACATATTTACAATTGTACAAACTTGATAGCAATAGCATATTGATATCTCAGATTTGGTTGAGCAAGTATTCATCCAAACCTCGTTGCGGTGAGAGCTTGGGTCTAGATTTGGCAATTTTTCGCACTTTTGGTCTGGTACCCAATGTCTGATTTGTCCACATTTTTACACAAATATGTGTGCATGATATCTGTGCATAATCATGTGAAGTTTCATGTTGCTGGCATCAATACAATTGCTACAAAACCACAAATTCTGCCGTCATGTGCCTGAACATAGCACAGAGTTCTGAGTACTTTTAAAACGCGACCATAATTTTCATATTAACAATACTGTAATTTTACAATTTTTACAAATTTGCAAAGTCCTTTTCAAAAATATTCTTTTCTGTGCTTTAAGAATAAACAAAATGGTCTATTCCCACACCCCCAAAGTTCCTGGTGGCTCAGAGCAATTCCCGCCTCTTTCCTCTGGCAGGGGCTTCTGTTGACACTGGCATCTGCATATCTTTTCAATCCAGGAAGTCCGTTGTCTCTCCCAGGAGCAGCAGCCCAAATCCCCTCCCCTCTTCATGAACACCTGAATGTGAGTTCCTGGGCCAGAGAGCAGAAGGGAGGTGCCTTTTGTTGGGGCAAGCTGTGGAATGTGCTTTGTAGTTCTTTGGGTGGCATCAGGCTGACTTTAAAAATCCTCCTTAAGTTTTTCTTTGAAATAAACTTACATTTTCAAAACAGGCAAACAGATCTCTAATTCCAGTCTTTTAAAACAAAGAGATTAAATAGTTGCAACTTTTATTGCTTTTGATGGCAAGTCACTTAATTCCAACCATTTGATTTTAACTGCACAAGTTTAAGCTTCCAATGCACTTAAATGACAGCTGTCATGCAGGCTGCCGGCGGTACTGCGCCATATTCTGACAGATTTTTACAGACAAGCACACTTTTTAATGTGGGTATTCTGCTAATCGCTTCTGTTTTTCCTGGCATTGTGTGCTCATGTGAATTCTTTAAATAAAGTGACGGGTAACACCCAGCAAGGATGTTGGATATTTTCTGATGCTTGGAACCATTATTTTGTAATTTCAGCAACCAAGGCAAAAAGGATTTCAGAACACTTCTGGGTTTCCTTGCAATAAAGCACTACCTTTCATGTAGTTTCCATTTTCACTCTGTGGGCAGCCCAATGACAGGTTTCAGCAGTGTGGTCTCCTGTTCCACTACTGACATAGGCAACGTAGATTGGCAGCCATCTTCCTGATTTCCCAGCACAATTTTCATAGGTTTAGCGCGCTTAGGGCTTTTTGCGGCCATTTTGCTGGTTCTGGTGCCACCAGCACACAGTGATGTCGCAGGGCAGAACCTAGTGGGTCAGTATATCCCACAAATGTACTAATGTGACTTGTATATTAGCTAGGTTTACTTACACCCTGTGGAGCGGTTTAGATGCAGAGGCTGATCACATTCTGGAGGGTGAGGAGCGGGATGGTTTCTTGGCGATAGTAAAGGATGGGAAGGAGGCTATGGAGGAATGCCTCGCAGAGAGTATAAGCAGATCCATGGCATCTAGCGCAGTCTTGCGTAGATTCCCATGGCTAAGGAAATCTGGCTTTTCATCTGATGTACAGGCAAGATTACTTAATATGCCCTTTGACGGCTTGAGGTTGTTTGGCAGCAAGGTAGACGAGAACTTGGAGAAGCTGCAGACCTCGAAAGTGGCAGCAAAATCACTCTGTGCCGCTATAAGGCAACCTCAACATCACTCTTAAGCAGGGTCGTCTTCCTGGAAGAGTCGCCTGTTTTGCTTCTATTCCTCTTTTGGAAAAGGGAGAGGGCAGGCCAATCAGAGAGGACAACAAAGAAAACCCTTGCGTGGTGGAAAAGGGAGAGGCAGTAGATCGGCCACAGCAGCAGCTACTACCTCTTCAGCCACTGCTGCAGTCGCTGCAAAGCCACTTTGCGGTCTTAACCCACAAGACCCCGGTGGGAGGCAGAATCACTCAATATCTGGATGAATGGCAGGGCATTACGTCAGATGTCTGGGCACTAGAGATAGTGACCCATGGTTACTGTCTTCCTTTTCATCAGAGACCTCAAGATCATGCCAACTCTTTCAAAATTCCAGACCCGCTCCTTCTGCAGGAGATTTTAACCCTGTTGGAGAAATGTGCAATAGAACATTTACCAAGTAGAGGAGAGGAACAATGGTTGTTACTCCCCTTATTTTCTCATTCCCAAAAAGGACGGAGGATTGAGACCCATCTTGGACTTGAGAAATTTGAACAAATTCCTCAGGAAGGACAAATTCAAGATGGTGACCCTTTCTCAGATCCTTCAGGCTCTTCAGCTTCAGGACTGGTTTGTTTAAATGGACCTTCAGGATGCTTACTACTCCAGCATGGGGTCTGGCATGAATATTCCCCGTCGTCAGGCTGGGAATCCTCGGTCAAGAAAAATCAGTATCAGTTTCGTTTCTGATCTGTCTTTCGTAGTAGTAACCAATCACTGATCTCTGCGTCATACTGACCACAGTCAATGACTGCCATCTCCCTAAGCCCCGCCTCTGGCAGCCATCTTCAGACTTTTACCGCACATTCAAGTGTTGGGATCCTCATGCTATTGCTCTCGAGCTTTAGTGCTTTTTTCGCGCTTTTTCTTAGGAAACTTTTCTCTTTTTCGGTCAAAAGAGCCTCAAGCTCCACCGTTTCTTCAATCGATCAACGGGGACCCGTGTCGGATTCTTCTACGCCCCTCAAGAGTGAAGATTTCGTCGAGCCACGCTTTTGGAGGACTCCAGAAGTTTCTCAGGCCCATCTCGATCATGGCCCAGGAGAAGGGAAACTCGACGCCCGGAAAGCTGTTCAGGGTCTGCCCTGGATGCCAGCTTCAGAATGTCTTTAAGGAGGACGAACACTCCTTTTGCCTCTACTGCCTGCATGAGGACAAGACGCACATGGAGAAGGACTGTGCGTTTTGCGGCAATATGTCGGAGCGGACCATGAAGGACCGCCATCTGCGTCTCGCCAACTGGCTGGAAGGGAAGAGCCCGTCAGGCGAGAAGAAGAATTATTATTCCGAGCGGTCTTCTAAGACCTTTGAGGGCGCCCCGGCGACGGGGGTCCACCAGAAGGCCAAGCACCGCGAGTCTGCTGGCACCGGGAGCGCCGAACGGTCGGGCTCTACAGGCGCCAGGCAGGGCGCATCCTCCCCGGCGCCATCAACCACAAGCCAATGCTCTGGCTCGGGTATGAGGAAGGCCGAGCACCCGGCAAAGCTCCTGGAGAGACCCCGGTCTAGCTCGAAGGCCCCATCGGAGGGGGAGCGAGGCGGTGACCCTCCCCCCAAGGAGAAGGCGGTGAGCGCACCTAAGGTGGTGAAAGCCTTGATCCACCCGGCCAAGGCCTCTATCGAGACAGTCGCAGCAGCCCTGGCTCAGCCTGTGGAGGCTACACCAGTGGTGGCGACCTCTGGGCCCAGAGTCTCCCTGCCACCGCGGAGGGAGTCCTCTTTCATGCCCATCGACAGGACCCCCGTGAAACCTCTGACGGGGGAGAAAAAGGGGGGGCAGGATGTCGTCGTGGATTCGGCCCCAACCTCTGAGGAGGAGCTGATCGAAGTCTTAAGCCACCCGGAGCCAGGCCCTTCTGGGAGCCCTCCGCCTAAGAGAAGAAGGATTCATCCTCCACCTCCTTTTCAACCATCGCGCCCTGCTCAGCCCTCCTCCCCGTCCACGACCCGTGGGGATGATACGGGGACTGACACGGCCGCGACGGGCACAGACGACGAGGTTTACGAGGATCTCCCGTCGTCACCTCCTCCCCGGGCCTCCCCGCCCGACGAGATTGGATAGTTTCATGCCATGATCGCCAGGGCATCCGAGCTTTTCTAGCTCTGCCCGGAAGAGAAGAAGGAAGGTTTCCTTTATCAACGGCGTGAGACCAAGAGGAAGACGGTCCTCACTGTACCTCTACTGGATGATATCTGGGATGAGGGTCTCCCCCTCCTCAAGAACCCATCCACAACACCTGCGAAAAGGGATCGGTATGAGAAGAAGTACCGGGTCCCGGACGCGGCCCCCTTGTGCCTTCGGGCACAGCCGACCCCGGACTCAGTCGTCTCCGCAGCGGCCAGGAAGAAAGCGGGGGGGGGGCCTCTGCCTCTACGTCAACCTCCCCGCCGGACGGCGAGGGAAAGAAATTGGACACGATGGGACGCAGAGTCATCTCATCGGCAGCGACGACTATTAAGGCTGCCAACGCCTTGGCTATCGTAGCCCGCTACGACAGGGAGTTGTGGTACAAGATCGCCCACCTGCTGGACTTCTTACCAGACGACAAAAGGGCGGAGGCCCTAGAGATCTTGCAGGAAGGAGAAGTGGCGTTGGACCACGCCATCACGATAGCGACGGACATCGCTGACACTGGATTTCGCCAGTTGGGCAACGGCATGTGCCTTAGATGGCGTGGATGGCTCAAGGCAACTGACTTCCGTCAGGACGTGCAGACCAGAGTTTTGGACATGCCGTTCAACGGGAGCAACCTGTTTGGGAAAACAGTGGATGATTCCCTACAAGCCATCAAGACGGACACGGAGACGGCCCGGGCTCTTGGTGTTCTCCAACAACGACGGCCGCCCTTTCGGAGCGGCGGAGGCAAGCAGAGTGCCTCCAAAGGTTCCGGCGGCGGATTTTCCACCTCTCGTCAAGCGGCCCGTTTGTCGTCACAGGAAGCCTACAGGGAACGAGGCAAGTCGGGCGGACCCCGCCGTCTTCGCCAGGGAGGACAAGGCGGACTGAACCGGCTGTGGGGTCGGGCCCCCACCGAAGCACCCCGGTGGGAGGCCGGCTGGCGAGCTTCGTCAGCGTGTGGGAGTCCATCTCCACCGACCTTTGGGTGCTGGACGCCCTGGCCCAGGGTCACGCGCTCGAGTTTCTAAAGAAGTGCCCGCGCGTCCCCCCCCCCGTGGCCAGGAAGGAACATCACGTCCCTCAACTTCTCTTGGAGGTAAAGGCGATGCTCAAGAAAGGTGCCATCGAGCTCGTCCCAAAGAGGCTTCGGGGCTCCAGAGTTTACTCAAGATACTTCCTCGTGAAGAAGAAGACGGGAGGATAGCGTCCCATCCTGGACCTTCGATGACTGAACAAATTCATCAAGGCACAGAAGTTCCGGATGGTCACCCTGCAGCACGTCTTGGGTCAACTGGAGGAGGGCGATTTCCTGTTGTCGTTGGATTTGGAGGATGCCTACTTCCATATCCCCATCCTAAAGGGACACCGAAAGTTTCTCAGATTCGTGGTCCAAGGGGGTCACTACCAGTTCAGAGCCCTTCCCTTCGGATTGAGGTCGGCACCCAGGGAGTTCACCAAGTGCCTCGCACCGGTGGCGGCGCGGCTGCGCCTGGAGGGGATCCACGTCTACCCCTACCTGGACGACTGGCTCATCCGAGCAAAGACAAAGGAGCTTGCCGCGGAGCACACGGCGAGGACCGTCCAACTACTCATGGACCTGGGATTCTCCATAAACTACGCCAAGTCCCACCTGGTGCCCGCTCAAGACGCACTGTTTCTGGGAGCGAAGCTCGACACAGTGGCGCTTCTGGCCTCTCCGTCGGAGGAAAGGACGAGGGCCATCCTGGGCAAGGTGCAGCGGATGCTGGTTGCAGACGCGGCCAGGGTGAGGTCCATCAAGTCCCTCCTCGGAATGATGTCTTCTTGCATTTATCTCATCCGCCTGTGCAGGCTTCGGATGCGCCCGTTACAAGAGTTCCTGGATGCTCGCTGGATCCAGACGACGGGCAGCTTCGGGGACAGGATCACACTCGACGAGAGCTTCCGACGAGCGATCCGGTGGTGGGGCACCCGCGCGCATCTGACGGCGGGCATGGACTTCCAGACCCCGGGCCACCAGAAGACAGTGACCACGGATGCCTCCCTGGAAGGGTGGGGAGCGCGCACCGAAAATCTGCACGCGAGGGGCCTTTGGCTGCTGACGGAGAAGTCCCTCCATATCAACGTCCTGAAACTCCGTGCAGTGTTTTGGGCCCTCAGGTCCTTTCTTCCGTCCCTCAAGGGCAAGGTGGTGAGGATCTTCACTGACAACACCACCACCATGTTCTACATCAGGAAGCAGGGCGGTACCAGATCCCCAGCCCTGTCCAAGGAGGCGCAGGATCTGTGGCATTGGGCCGTCGCCCAAGGGATGTTTCTGGTGCCGTTTCATCTGGCAGGGATAAAAAACACCATCGCCGACTCGCTCAGCAGGGAGCTGCGCTCGTGCCACAAGTGGGAACTACGACAGGATCTAGTGGACCGCCTCTTCCGACGGTGGGGCACACCCCAGATCGATCTGTTCGCGACGGCGACGAACTCCAAGTGCCGGAGGTTCGCCAGCAGGTTTCCCCAGCCGAGGAGCATGGGCGATGCTTTCTCGTTCCCTTGGGAGGGCCTGTTCCTATATGCGTTCCCTCCATTGCCGCTGCTGATCCGGCTCATCAACCAGCTCGAGAGGTCACGGTGATCCTCGTCGCACCTGCGTGGCCGAGGCAGGTATGGTTCCCGGACCTTCTGGACTTGTCAGCGTCCCCGTCAATCAAGCTGCCAGTGGACACGGATCTTCTCTCCAGGGAAGGAGGCGCCATCCTCCATCACGACCCGAAGTCGCTGAACTTGCAGGCCTGGCTCCTGCAGCGTTAGTTTGGAGGTTACGACATACCGGCCGACTGCAGAGAGATTCTTGCAAAGGCCAGGGCGTCCTCAACTCTTAAATGCTACGGACACAAATGGAAGAGGTTCTCTGTCTGGTGCCACGCACAGAAGATTAACCCTCTACGGATTACGGCTCCTCAAGTACTGCCGTACATGCTGACGCTGGCCAAGGCTGGGCTGGCGCACGCTTCCATCAAGATTCATCTTGCTGCGATCTCCCGATACACCAGAACCACGGGACGGACGTCTTTGTGGTCTCATCGTCTGGTGAAAGAATTCATGAAGGGACTGTTCAGATCGTTCCCACCGGTGAAGGCCCCGGCCCCGGCATGGGAGCTCAACGTGGTGCTGACCAAGCTCATGGGACCTCCGTTCGAGCCTCTGCACTCAGCTCCGTTGAAGTTCTTGTCGTGGAAAACAGCGTTTCTTGTGGCCATCACCTCCGCACGACGGGTGGGAGAGATCCAGGCCCTTTCCTGCAAGCCCCCGTACTTGACTTTTCACGACACGAGGGTAGTGCTCAGGACGCACCCCTCCTTCATGCCTAAGGTGCCGTCGGAATTCCACCTCAACGAACCCTTGGTGTTGCCTGTTTTCTTCCTGTCGCCGGCTGAAAGAACTTTGCACTCGCTGGATGTGGCTAGAGCGCTGAAGTTCTACGTGGACCGCACAAAGGTTTTCGGAAGACGTCACAACTTTTTGTGAACTTTGGACCTGTCAATCAGGGGAAGGCTCTCTCGAAGGCTTCCATTTCCAGATGGCTCTCCGGCTGTATCATGTACTGTCATCGGTTGGGAAACCGACCGCTGCCTGGCCGTCCGAGAGCCCATTCCACCAGAGCGATCGCAGCTACCACGGCGTTCCTATCTGGTGTGCCCTTGCTGGACATCTGCAGGGCTGCTACGTGGAGGTCGACGCACACCTTCACGAAATTCTACTGCGTCGATCGGGATTCCAGGGAGGAGTCCAGGGTCGGCCAAGCAGTGCTGCGCAACCTGTTCGCCTAAAGGTGAGCCTGGTGAGGAGGTGAGAATTGCTTAATGTTGAGTTTTGGACGTAATGCTTAATGTTGAGCCTTTGCCACCTCCCGTGGTTGTGCATGTGTGTACTGCTATGTATTCTTATATTCATGAGCATGTGAATCCATGCCAGACCCCATGCTGGAGAAGGAACAAGTTACTTACCTGTAACTGTTGTTCTCCAGCATGGGTCTGGCATGGATTCACATGCGAACCCTCCCGCCTACCCCTCTGCGGCTCTTCACTTGGTCATACTGCCACTTCACGTGCTACCAAATCTGAAGATGGCTGCCAGAGGCGGGGCTTAGGGAGATGGCAGTCATTGGCTGTGGTCAGTATGACGCAGAGATCAGTGATTGGTTACTACTACGAAAGACAGATCAGAAACTAAACTGATACTGATATTTCTTTACCGAGGATTCCCAGCCTGACGACGGGGAATATTCATGAGCATGTGAATCCATGCCAGACCCATGCTGGAGAACAACAGTTACAGGTAAGTAACTTGTTCCTTTCTTGTGCCAATCCATCCCAAACACAAAGTACCTGAGGTTTGCAATTGGCGGATCTCACATCAGTTTTGAGTTCTACCATTTGGGCTGACCTACGGAGTGATGGTCTTCAGCAAACATATGGCGGTGGTGGCAGCGAGTCTCGGAAGGGAAGGGATTCACATCTACCCTTATCTGGACGATTGGCTAATCAGGGCAAGTCCACCCGAATGGGCCCAGGAACATCTAGCCATGACCGGTTACTTCCTACACAAACTGGGCTTCTCCCTCAATTACAAGTCACAATTGATTCCGAGCCAAAGTCCCCAATTCATCAGAGCAGTCCTGGACACCACCTCAGGGAAAGCCTCGCTTCCCGAGGAAAGAGCTTGCCACATTCTGCAGATGGTAACAAAATTTCAAAATGCCCAACATCTACCGGCGTTCGACTTCCTAAGTTTGCTAGGCCTCATGGCATCCTGCATTTTTCTGGTGCCAGAGGCTCGACTGAGGATGAGATCCCTGCAATGGGCCCTCAGGATTCCATGGTCCCAGTTTTCAGGGGAGATGTCATCTTCTAAAAGTCCCACCCAAGGTGGCTCAAGATCTCCTATGGTGGGCTCGCAAGGAGAATATCCTCAGAGGGGAACCCTTTTTGGCAACCATGACCAGAAAGAGCTGTAGTGACGGATGCCTCACTCACAGGGTGGGGGCCCACACCAACGATCTGACAATCAGCGGTCGTTGGTCTCAATCGGAGTCCAAACTACACATCAACCTTTTGGAGCTGAGTGCAATCAGACTAGTGCTGAAGGCCTTTCTGCCCTCTGTACAGGGAAAGAATGTCCTGATGACGGACAACACAGTGTCCATGTACTACCTCAACAAAAGAGTAGGCGTAGGATCACTCCCACTGTGCAGAGAGGCGATGCAGCTCTGGTTCTGGCAATGCAAGAAGGAATCTCTCTATCGGCAGTTCACCTAGCCAGAGAGCTGAACACGGTGGCGAAAGCTCTGAGCAGGCAGAGCACAGTCTCCTACAAGTGGGAGCTAGCTCAGGAAGTCTTTCAAGAGATCTTCGCCCTTTGGGGAACCCCTCAAGTGGATCTGTTCGTGACCGGTGCCAACCGGAAGTGAAAACTGTATTGCTCAAGGGAATTTCCCCCGAGAGGAGCTCTAGGGGAAGCGTTCGTAGTGTACTGGATGTTTCCACTGCTTTACGCGTTTCCTCCAGTCCCTGTGAGTCCTCAAGTAATCGGGAGGTTGAGAAAGTTCAGGAAAACCATGATCCTAATTGCCCCACATTGGGCCAGGAGGACGTGGTACCTGGGCCTTCTGAACATGTTCATCTGCCCTCCAATACGTCTTTCAGAAAGAGAAGATCTTCTCTCGCAAGAGGAAGGTCGGGTTCTCCATCCAGAGGTCAAGACACTCAACCTTCAAGCTTGGCTTCTGAGAGGTTGAGATATAAGGATTGGGACCTCCCAGATTGACGTTATGGAGATTTTGCTTTCGGCCAGAAGGCCAGCAACAAAATACTTATACCGGTGTCGTTGGAAGAAATTCAGTAACTGGTGCAGGGATAAGAATGTGGATCCTTTTCAATGTACAACTCCCATGGTGCTTTCCTTTCTATTGCATTTAGCCAACTTGGGGCTCCAAGTTGGAACTATTAAAGGATATTTGGCAGCGCTATCCATCTTCAAGCGCTCATCAGAAGAAGTTTCATATTTCAAAATGCCTTTAGTTATCCAATTTCTTAAAGGGTTAACAAATGTGTTCCCTCCTACACCTTTCCAAGTTCCGATTTGGGATTTAAATTTAGTTTTAAAGTTTCTTACGTGTGCCCCTTTTGAGCCTTTAAATTCTTGTCCTTTAAGGCTCCTAACTTTAAAAACCGTTTTACTAGTGGCTCTAACTTCAGCCCGCAGGGTGAGTGAGTTGCAGGCGCTCTCTTGTAAGCCTCCTCACACGATTTTCCACAAGGATAAAGTTGTTTTAAAGGTCACACCTTTTTTCCTACCTAAAATAGTTTCAGATTTCCATCGGTCACAGAAGATCACTTTACCGTCCTTTTATCCTCCTCCGCATGCTAGTAAAGAGGAGGAATGATTCCACAGACTAGACCCTAAAAAGGCTCTCAGTTCCTACATATCTAGACTGGAAAGATTTAGACAAACAGATCAGTTGTTTGTCGGTTACACTGGACACAAATTGGGACTTGGTGTGTCCAAACAAACCTTATCCAGATGGATTATCCTAGCAATATTTGAATGTTACAAATTGGCCGGGAAGGAGGCTCCAGATGGTTTAAGGGCTCATTCAACCAGGGGCATAGCAACTTCCACGGCTCTTCAGAGTGGTGTCCCTGTACAGGACAGTTGTGCTGCTGCCACTTGGTCATCAATGCACACTTTTGTAAAACATTATTGTTTAGACACTACCTCTTACCAAGGAGGCCTTTTTGCAAAAGCCGTCCTTCATTCATTCAAACGATGGTACTCCCTCCTCCAAATTACAACTGCTATGGGAGTCTATCTAAGATGAGGAATGCGTGGGAGGATACATTCCATTCGAAGAGCAAGTTAGTTACCATTTGTAAATTTCTTTCGGCTGGATGTTCCTCCCACATATTCCTCATCGACCCTCCCAACCTACCCCGCCGTACAGTTTTTATGCTTTTTTGCACTTGTACTTCCTTAAGAGCTTGACATCTGCCGGCACAAAATACAACTGATGCAACCTTTTAACATCTAAAAAACAGAACTGAACCAACGGGCGCGGATGGGGCCCTTTATACGACGGATGACGTCGACGGCGGCCTTCGAGGGACCAAGCTACGCGCCCTGGAGCACAGCGCCCTCGGCGAATTTGTTTTCCGAAAGAAGCAGCAAGCTAACAAATATATCTAAAATGATGAATACGTGGCAGGAACATCCAGTCGAAAGAACGTTACAGTTGGTAAGTAACTTGTTCTTCATCTCCAGTGGACCAGCATGAAAGCCTACGCCTTTCCGCCCACTCCTCTGATCCACAGGGTAATTTGCGAGATCAGAGTCCGATCGACTCCTCATCATTCTGATAGCTCCATGGTGGCTGACCAGGCGTTGGTTTTCGGAGCTCCTCACTTCTCGAAGGTGCCCCCTTATACACCTTCCGACAGGCCCAGCACATCCTCTGGCGCATCTGGGGGGGCAGAATTATCCACCCTGCACCAGGGAGAGTAGCCCTCACAGCGTGGTACCTAAGCAGGTAACGCTTCGGCACTTTAGCCTCTCACAGGCCAATCTGGAGATCATACACGGTGCCAGGAGCAAAGCCACCAGGGCCCAGTACAAAAGCAAATGGACCAGATTCTGCCACTGGGCAGACTCAAAGGGAATTGACCTCTTGGCTTACACTTTGGACAACGTGCTCTCCTTTTCGGCGCATCTCGCTCATTCTGGCGTACAGGTGGACACCTGCCGTGCATACCTTGCAGCCATTGGGGCTTTACAGGAACTTGGAGGAAGGCATTTTTTCCATCTGTATTTCTCTTGAACGAGGAAATAGTACTTCCTGCGTTCTTTCCAGATCCTAAAATTCTACTTGGACAGGACCAAGGACTCCCGCTAGTCGGACGCCCTGTTTGTCACTTGCAGAGGCTCGAGGCCAGGCTACCAGGCCTCTAAGGCCTCCATATCCCACCGGATGGTCTCTGCCATCAAAGAAGCGTATGAGGGCCAGCACAAGCCGCTTCCGGCCAACATGCTTGCCCACGCAGTCAGGGCCAAGGCAACGGCCATCGCATTCCAACGCCATGTCCCTTGGCAAGTCGTAAGCAGAGCTGCCACTTGGGCCTCTCCCTCGGCTTTCTGCAAGCATTACTGTCTGGATGCCGGCTCTAGATCTGATGCGGCTTTCGGACAGGCGGGTCTCTGCAACCTATTTGCTTAAGGGGGGGTCTTCTCTCCACCCTGGGGCTACAATCAGTTGTAATTACCCATGCAGTATGGAGCAAAGGGGACAGGACGTAAGAGTAATTATAAGTTACTCACCGTATAGTCCCCTTTCCTGCATACGTCCCAGCAACCTCCCCGCTAATAATAGTGGTGTCATTAGGCAAAGTTAAATCTATTGTCGACGCGTCAATGGGGACTGAGGTGTGGCGCCGGAGGGCCGAGGCAGGGCAGCGCATGCTCCCTGGGCCGCACCCATGTGCGCCTCTAAATTTAAAGGGGGAGGTTTTTTTCTGGTGAAAAAGGTTCCGTCTCCCGTTCCTTGGAAGGGATGCCCGTACAGTATGGAGGAAAGGGGACTATGGACTAAGAGTACGTTAGTCACTATGGTTAGTAACTTATAATTTAGTCTGTTGTCCTTTGTTTTGTGCGAAAGTGTTTGTGTTGGAAAAAGGGGGGAGGCAGTGGTTTTTTAATGTTCTGTGTCAAAGGATGGGGGATACTGCATCTCACCTGTCTGTCCCACTGCCCGAGGACCCTCCATCCAGGTGATTCTCCCTCACTGGTCCACCCCCAGGAACTGGATCTAATGATGATGGCAGTGTCCTGGCCACCTGTATGACAGATCCCCAGGGACTAGCTAGGGAGACACCTTCAGGTTTCTCAGAGTAAGTTGTGGGAGTGGATGAGCGTGGGAGGGGACTTGGGTAGAGGTCGGAGAGGAGGGTGGTGCTCCCCTGAGAGACAGGACGGGAGGGGGAGGAGAATGGAGGGCGGATGGTAATTTGCAAGTGGTTAGCGAGGAAAAAGGCGATCCATCTTAATGCAGAGTCCCTAAGGCCTAGGGAGTGGATTCGGTCTATGGAGGGTGGTATGGTCGATTCCCTCGAATGCTGGCAAGTAGTCAAGGAGGATGAAGGCATCGCATCATTCTGAGTCGGCTGTTCTATTCATGTCATCACAGATACAAGTGATGGTTTGGTTCCTGCGATGTAAGAGTTTGGCAATGATGAAGCAGTTGTTGGAGATTGGGTGGTAGTTGGGAGGAGGGGGTCGACGGTGGGCTTTTTGAGTAAAGTCTTGACAAAAGGTTTTGAAAGTTGTTGGGAAAATGCCTGATAGAAGTTTATTATTGATCTAGCGGTTCTGCCTGCGCAAGTGAAGGAGAGGGTGTTTTTAGGAGCGAAGAGGGGGGATAGTGGGATCCTGAGTGGCAGCTGCTTGAGAGTGGCTTCAGGAATTCTGGATGGGAAATGGAAGAGCAGAGGAGGGGGTTTTGGGGGGGGTGGGAGGGAGAGGGTAAGCTGAGGAAGGTTGCTAATCTAGTGCTGATGGTGAGGTTTCTTTCGATGGCTATGTTATAAAGGTGGCATGGCATCACAGAGTGATAGGGATTGAGGGGTGGTTGGTGAAGAGCAGAGGGGGGCCTTGAATTCCTCTGATCTTTTGGAGTTCCCTGCTGGTGTGGAGGGTTTTGGAGATTTGGGGACCATAGAACGATCTTTTGGCTTTTTACTTCGACCCTGTTCTGCCTGAATAGATTGGCTTTAGGAGGGGATGGATCAGCCCGCCATTTATGTTCCAGGTGATATTTGAGCGTGGGTGTGAAACATTTTGGAGAAGGGCCTGGTTGCTGTGTGGGAGGGGAATCTGACTGGGGAGAGGGCATCAGAGATCCATCGGTAGAAGACGTCGACAGATTGTATTCCTCCTAAGGGAGCAGAGTGGGAAGGGAGGAGAGCATGCAGTTAAGTCTGGCAAAACAATGACCTTGTTCCAGAGAGGGACAGGAAGGGGAATTAAGAAGATAGTGGAGCCATCTGTCCATACTCTGAGACGAGTGTAGGGTGGGGAGATTGAATGGGTGATGCTGAATTCAGCATCATGGGTGTGCCTTGCTATGTGCGTGGGACCTTACACAAGTTAGGTCATGTTGAGGGCTTCCAAGTTGTCGAGCAGATGGGTCCTATGGTTTGAGGGGGGCGTCAAAACAGATGTTGTCTCCTAGCAGGTCAAGTGAAGAATGTGAGATCAGGATGGCCACTAGGCAGTCACTAAGGCAGTCTGCGAAGTTGCTATTATAGCCTGGTGTTCTGCAAAGGAGTAGGATGATGTGCGTCATGGAGGGGGAAGTTGGAATTTAACTAGCAGAGATTTGCATTCAGCGTTGCAGGGTTGACTCTGTAGGACTGAGATGTCGTTTGTGGAGAATGGCTGTCCCCCCTGCTCTGCTGGTTCTTTTGTGCACTATCAGAGTATCCAGGTGGGAAGGCCTTGTCTGCGGGGGGGAAGGAAATCATCAGACAGCCAAGTTTCAGTAATGAAGAGGATTTCTGGATTTTCGGGAGCGAGAAAGTTAAATATATGTTTGTTTTTGGCGATGGATCTAGCAATGATGAGAATGCATGATAGGGGTGACTAGGTGTGGGGAGATGATACTGGGGAGGAGAACGTCTAAGGGGGTTTAAGTGGGAAGACCATTGGACTGGGGAAGAGGATGACAATTGGAGTGAAAGGGGTGCTGGGGAGGAGAGAGTTGGTGGAGAAGCGGGGTTAGTAATGAGGGAGCTTGAAGGGAAGGCAGGGGAGGGAAGGGTTGGGGTGCTGCGAGAGGGTTGTTGCAGGTTTCTTGTTCGCCAAAGAGCACCTCTGTCTTTGGGGCTGTGGCTAAGCATGATCACAGTATTAAATGCATGTAGGCTCAAAACAATTGTAGTGTTACATTGCACCTGGATTCAACACAATTGCAGTATTACAGCGCACCTAGCTTCAAACCAGTTGCAATATTAAAATTCACCTAGATTCAAAACAATTGCAATATTCAAATGCACCTAGATTCACGATAAAGGCAATACCTTGAATGGTTTCGTTCATATCTTTCGCAAAAAACCTATTCTGTCACTTGGGCTGGACATGCTTCTCCTTCACGCCCTCTTCTTTACGGTGTTCCGCAAGGCTCGGTACTTGGTCCTGTTTTTCTCTCTACACTGCTCCCCTTTCTGCTCTTATTCTTTCTAGCTTTCTTTTCATCTTTCTGCTGACGGCCCCCAGATCTTTCTCTCCTTTTCTTCCTTTGATTCTTTATTGCACTGTGTTTTCAAACTGTCTGTTAGCTGTTCAGAATTGAATGTCTTCTCGCTTTCTGCATCTTAATCCTTCAAAAACAGGTTCTGGTTTCCCTTCTACAATTTCTCCTACTTTACCGCCTGCCGCTCTTTTCCTCCATCTTTTCTTCCCTTTTCACCTTCAGCGTGTAGTCTTGGCGTTCTCTTTGTTCCTTCACTTTCTTCATATTTCATCTATTGCTTGCTCCTGTCGCTATGCTTTGTTAAACATTTGTCGCGCTCACCCCTATCTTTCTTTTCATGCTACTAAACCTCTTTTCTTTTGCGTTTTCCTGTATTGACTGTTGCTCGTCGTTACTGTTTGGTCTTCCTGCTTGTCACCTTTTTCCTCTTTGCTCCATCTCGAATTCTTCTGTTTGTCTTTTTTCCTTATCCACTCGATCTTCTATTGCATCTTCTTTGCTTTCTCAAGAAAGTGAAGAAACAAAGATAAGGTGTTTTGCTCAAAGGCATCCTTTTTGTCTAAATATTTGGTTTTCTTTGCATGTGAGGATACTCTCACAGTTAGATTCTTGCCATGCCAATGAATGGTTTTTGATTATGGTTCTTTATTGGGTGTACATCCTAATTGGCGTTAATAAGTGTTGTACACTGTTTTTTTTTATGAAACAAATATTGCTCTACTATAAAAAATAATCCACAGTGCAAGTGTCTGGACTTTTTTCTGCATAATGTGTTATACCTAGGTTGGTATTAGTGTCCCACCATCCAGACAATTGCAGTTTGAGAGGATGGGTTTTTTGAAATAGCGTTGTGCTAATCTACTCAGTGATGTGAGTGGTGTATTGGAATTAATGTGCAGTAGAATGGCAGGCTTAAGAGCACAGTGATCAACACATTATTAGGAGTGGGCGATAGTAAAGTGGAAGTGTCAGGGTTTTACTGGAGTACAGTAATGGCTTTGCTCCCTGCCCATACCACCTTAATGGAGTGTCGTTGTAGGATGTCCTGTAAGGTGTCCACAGGTGAACAGAGAATGGGGGCTGCCCGGTGAAAAACCCCTGAAGAGGGATGTTCTGTTCACGAGGTCTGGAATGAGGGGCCAATCACAACCAAGGTGGCGGGGAAGGAAGACAAACCAGGTTGGGAAACTGAAAGAAAAAACAAATACAGGGAAAATAAATTCACACGCTTGGGATAGCTTTTTCCCAAGGGCGGGAGGCTAGCTGCTGTGAGCAAGTCAGTACTCTGACTCTATCCTGGGAAAACCAGGCTGACTAAGCCACAGCTGTTAGCTACTTGGTGTTGATAAATGGTAGGAGCTGCAGAGGCAGCCTCCATTCTTTGTGCCATGAGTGATTGAACATCTTTTGAGGACAAGGCCCGTCCTTTTTAGTTGGTGCCCCATGTTTAACGCTTCCATTCAGTTTCAGGAGAATGCTCTCCCTTCTGAAAATAATTGGCTTTAGGGATTCTGGCGTTATTGACACCCATGGAGTTCATCTGTGGCTTGACCCAATAATGCCAGAATCTGGCATACTTTGGCCATGGAAGAGACATGACTGCATAGGGTGAAACTGTGCTTGTTAAAAGTTGGAACTGCAAGGCACATCTATGTAGACCTACGATGTTGGCACAGAAGATCCAGTGGATGACTGAGACTGTTGTAAGCTGGGATGATTCAGTGCCTGATGGTAATAACTCTGGCACTTTATTGTATAGCCCAGACCCCTCCCTCCTGATGGGATTCCTGTTCTATTGTAGCACCGACCATAGGATGTACAGGCATTTATATGAGCCAATCCCTTTCTGTAAATAAAGTAACTTTGAACCTTTAAGAGCGCAGTGTTTTGTCAATTGCAGGGATGTGCAGGGATTTTAAAAATGAAAGCGCACCCACGTTCTCTTTTTTTATTAGTTTGCCAGGGACAACATAGAGCAGTCTTGTCTCACGTAAATTGTCTCTGGTGCTGTGCCCCGCCCCGGTCTGGCCTCCTTGGCCTTTGGCTAACAGTAGAAAGAAAGATTAGGGATACTTTGCACCTGCGGCTGGAGGGGGAAATGTTTCTCCCAAAAACAAAAAAAGGATGCTTCTATTTTAAGGCTTCTAGAATGGGCATCTGTACGTGTGAGCATACTTTTGTGTGCCTGGCCTGCCTCCACCCATGCATCACCAACAGACACCTCCCACCCAATTCATGTTTTGCCACTTGTGCTGTTGGGCAAGGTTAGAACTCTGTGCGTCTCCCTATTTTGGAAGGGGGCAGGGGTGTTTTTCTCCTTTTTGTAGTCTCCCTGAGCGGCATATTTTTCAATTCTGTTGGTCAAATTTATCAACATTGCTGCCTCCTCTCCATATGCTGCTGGCAGGGTTCAAGCAATGATTGGATGAGTTAAGCACTTTCTGGCATTTGACCCCTCACAGAGCTTGTGTAACATGTCTCAGGAACTTACATCTGGTGAGTTTCTTCCAGTTCTGTGTAAGCATAAAACTCAAGTCGCTGAGAACTTAGTCTCCATGCTGAAGAAAGGTCTGGTACCACAAGACACTGTCGACTTCATGGAGAGACGGATTACTTGGCGGCAAGAGGTAATCTGGACTGGCCATGGTCTTCAACTCTTCATTGCCTTTCAGCGCTGTTGTTAAGATTGCCACCTCAGATGAATCTAGGGGACCTTCCACTGCCCGGTCAGTAGTTCTCTCTGGGTGTTTGCACTTGTGGGTACCTCTGTGGGAATGCAGCAAGTCGAAAGGCTTTTCCTTCAGTGCTGGACAACCTTTTCACCCCAGACAAGCTTCAATGGTAATGCAGAGCAGTGTAACTGCTTTGGCACTGTCCTGAACAGGATAGAAATCTCTCTTAAGGACCAGAGGGTCTCCAAGAAGGTAGAGAATCGCTTCCTTCTTTCAGACTTTGAGTCCAATCCCCTCCAGGATCCTGGAACGGCTAAATTAACACCAGAGTTCCCTAAGCAAACCAAAAACCAGGAAAATCTTTAATTTCCCATAAGAGGAAAAACCACACACTGCAGTGGCTTCGGTACCAGTAGAGTGGTTTTCTAAAAATAAGCATAAACACTCTTCACGTGTTGAGTGTGCATTATTGTCCTTCGGAACCTATTCAGTTTTCTGAGGTGGATAATTTTGACTCTTTGAAATATTTCACGGTACCACATCAGGATGTTTTTGAGCACCAGTTTGCAAACTGCGTGTCAGATGTGGGTTTCAGACCTATAGCCCAATTGCCGTTACTGTCTTGGTGAAGGCCACGACAGGCAGGACTGCATGTTGTGTCAATTCATGCAGTGAAATGCGCTTCGAGAACGTGAGGCAACACTTTTTACCTTCCTCCATAAGGAGAGCGGTGATAAACCCATTCGAAGTAGCCAGATGTGGATTGCAGCACAGAGGAACGGTTCCCAGTTTGGAAGGACAAGAAGAAAAAAACACTGCAAGAGATCCAGGTCCCCGGGCTGTTTTTCACAACACAACTATTCGAGTGGATTGTGTCCTCCAACGTATTCCTCATCTTAGATGTATTCCATCCAGCTTTGCTGCTCTTCGGAAATTTTTTCAGCAAAGGGCACCGTGTATCGATTTCGTCGAGTCGATGGTCCCTCGAAGGCGTTCCGTCGAGGGTGACGTCATCGGATGTATAAGTAGCACGCACAGTGCCCGTTGGCCTCAGTTCTGTTTTTCCGCAGTTACGTTGCTTCGGACATTCGGCGTGCCTCGAGTTCTGTCAAGAAATATAATATAACAAGAAGTAATTATGTCCTAGTCATCGACGCCGACCCTGAGATCGGGTTTTAAGAAATGCAAGTCGTGCGGCTCAAAAATGTCGATCACGGACCCGCACCACGAGTGTTTGTGGTGTCTCGGGGAAGGCCACGACATGGAGGCCTGTTCGAAGTGTCAGGCGATGACGCGGAAGGCCTTGTGAGAGGAAAGCTACAGGTAGGTCGGTAGGATTGAAAAGCCTCTAGCGTTGAGTCGAGACCCCATGGGGAAAACTCTCCTCGACGTGAAAGGCATTGATCTAGATCCCGAAGCGATTCCCATCGCTTGTCGTTTTCTGCGGAAAATCGAAGAAACAATGCCATAGGTCTCCCTCCACCTCGTCGTCAGACGAGTCTCCGAAAATGAAATGCCCCACAAAACATTCGTCTACCGAAGAGTGGGAAGCATTCAGGGTCAAAATGATGGAGGTGTTTGAGAAGGCAAAGCCTCGGTCCGCGCCTTCTTCGGAAGCCGGCTGGGAGCGTCATCGCTCCGACACTCGCGCGCCCTCGAGCCCTGGTGATCGTAAAAGGAAGGATAGGGAACCTTCCAGGGCGCCGAGCGATAAACAGTCGAGTCGACCGCTTGAGGTCACCGACGCCGTCCGAGACCTATCACACTTCGAAGGGGAAACCGTCGAAGGCTGCCTCGACACCCTCGAAGCAGACCCTGTCGACGACCACCATGTCATCGATGCCGTCGACGCCTTTATCGACGTCGACGCGAAAACCCTCGGCGCCAAAGGCTCCAACCAAGCCAGGGCAGTCAGAAAAAGAGAAGGAGAAAGTTACAAAACATGTAATTTCTTCAGAGCCTGGTACTACACCCCTTCCTTCTGCTCTCTCAGAGAAGGTTTTCAAGCCTCTCCCTAGGAGTTTTTCAAATCCTTGACCTCAATTTTTGAGGAACAGGAGATACACGAGGAGGAAAATGTACCTTTTGGACTGGAATATGGCACCCCAAATGTCCCAGAATGCTTCATCCCAGAAGAAAGCAGAATGAGGTATTTGGTGGAGTATTTACACAATGCAAGTGGCATTGACACCTCTCCTGAGAATGACTTTGGTAGACCAGATCCAGGAGAGCATGCCAGTCCATCTTACCATCAGTTAATGAACAAGGTGGTAGATTACTTGGGATGGGCTAGACCACCAGCCCAATTCGTCCAGGACGATTTAACAGCCATATTGGACCATGGTCCCACTGAAGACCCAGTACTACCTTTTCATCTAGCCTTACAAAACAGGGTGGCCAAGAAATGTGAAACTCCGGATTCTATCCCTCCGGTAAATAAATCCCTCGCATCAAAATACCACCCAGCCAGTAGCGACCCCGGCTATCTGTCAAAACATCCAACTCCCGAGAGTTTGGCCATACAGGCAGCCACAGCTTCCAACAAACTTGCGTACCCGTCTATCCCACCAGACGGGGACGATAAGCGTGTGGATGGTTGGGCACGGAAGGTATTTTCAGCCGGGAGCATGGCATTAAAATCTGCCAACTCCACATGTGCCTTGGCAAAATTTTCGTACACTCTGTGGGAGTGCATCGCAATGGTGGCGGAGCACATACCAGAAGGGGAAGGAAGGCAAGGTTTTCTAGCTATCGTTAGAGATGGAAAGGAGGCCATGCAGGAATCCCTTCAATCTGGATTGGACACTGCGGATAGTGTAAGCAGGTCCATGGGCACTAGCACGGTAATGCGCAGGTTTGCGTGGTTACATAAGTCGGGTTTTGCACCAGACGTACAGAACTGCCTCCTGAACATGCCTTTTGACGGGTCTCACCTTTTTGGCAACAAGGCTGATGAGAGCCTTGAGAGGTTGCAGACCTCAAAAGCAGCGGCAAAATCTTTAGGAGCTGCTATAGGCAACCTCAGCCTTTTCGCGTGCAAGGGCAATCATGGAGGGGACGATCCTATCGTTATTACACCTCATACGGGAAGACGAGAGGAATGGCCAGTCAAAGGGGCCAAAGAAAGGCCACTTGTGGTGGATGAGGACAACGTGCTAAGCCAGCTCCAGCTGCAGCCTCTTTGCCATCAGCAGCTGCAACATCCGCCACAAAACCACTTTGAGGACTTGCACCACAAAACACCTGTAGGAGGCAGGCTGTCGCAGCATCTACAAGAATGGCGAGCCATTACTTCAGATGTTTGGGCTCTAGAAATAATAGCCCAAGGCTATTGCCTTCCTTTTCTAAAGCAACCTCAAAGCATTCCACCAGGGCGACACCCGTTGAAACTTTCAAACCAGCTCCTACAGCAGGAAGTTCTAACCCTGCTGGAGAAAGGTGCTATAGAACCAGTACCTGCAGCGGAGAGGAACAAGGGTTGGTACTCCCTGTATTTTTTGATCCCCAAAAAGGACGGAGGACTGAGACCCATCTTGGACTTAAGAAACTTGAACAAGTTCCTCAGGAAGGACAAGTTCAAGATGGTTACCCTTTCTCAGATCCTTCAGGCCCTTCAACTCCAGGACTGGTTGGTGTCATTGGACCTCCAGGATGCTTATTTTCATGTGCCGATTCATCTCAAACACAGAAAATACCCGAGGTTCGTAGTTGGCGACTCACACTATCAGTTTCGAGTCCTGCCATTCGGGTTGGCCTCCGCCCCGAGGGTCTTCACCAAGTTAATGGTAGTGGTGGCAGCGCACCTCAGGAGAGGGGGGATTCATGTCTACCCCTACCTGGACGATTGGTTGATCAGAGCGCGCTCTGCCGAGCAAGCACTGGATGATCTGAAAGTCACCTGCCACTTCCTCCACAAACTGGGCTTCTCCCTCAATTTAAAGAAGTCTCAAATGACACCTTTCCAACAGCTTCAGTACATAGGAGCTGTATTAGACACATCCTTGGGAAAGAGCTCGCCTCCCAAGACGAGGGCTCAAGACATTCTTCAGATGGTTTCCAAATTCCAAAATGCCCAAAATCTCCAGGCTTACGACTTTTTAAGGTTGCTCGGCCTCATGGCATCCTGCATCTTTCTGGTGCCAGAGGCACGCTTGAGGATGAGATCCCTTCAATGCGCCCTAAAGACTCAGTGGTCCCAGTTCTTGGGTCAAATGACGGATCTTCTTCGATTCCGAACAAGGTCAGACAAGACCTTCTTCGGCGGACCTGTGCAGAGAACATCCTAAAGGGAGAACCTTTTTGGCAACCATGGCCGGAGATCACAGTAGTGACGGACGCCTCACTCCTGGGGTGGGGAGCACATGCCAACGATTTGACAATGAACGGTCGTTGGTCTCCATCGGAGTCCAAACTACATATCAACCTTTTGGAGCTGAAGGCAATCAGACTAGCGCTGAAGGCCTTCCTGCCATCTGTCAGGGGAAAGAATGTCCTGATAATGACGGACAACACAGTGGCCATGCACTACCTAAACAAGAGAGGTGGTGTGGGGTCACTACCCCTGTGCAGAGAGGCAATGCAGCTATGGTATTGGGTGAAGAGAATATGACGGCAGATATTCTGAGCAGGCAGAGCACGGTATCCCACGAATGGGAATTGGCTCAGGAAGTCATTCAAGAGATCTTTGCCCTTTGGGGAACCCCTCAGGTAGACCTATTCGCAACCAGTACCAACCAAAAATGCGAAAGCTATTGCTCAAGGGAATTTCCCCCGAGAGGAGCCCTGGGGCACGCGTTCATGGTGGATTGGAATTTCCCACTATTGTACGCGTTCCATCCGATTCCCGTCATTCCTCAGGTCATCAGAAGGCTGAGACGCTTCGGGAACCGCATGATCCTAATTGCTCCGGATTGGGGCAGGAGAACCGTGGTATCCGGACCTTCTAGATATGTCCATCTGTCCTCCAGTACGTCTTCCTCTCTCAAATGGAAGGTCAGGTTCTCCACCCAGAGGTCAGAACACTCAACCTTCATGCTTGGTATCTGAAAGGCTGAGATACAGGGATTGGAACCTTCCAGATGATGTTATGGAGGTGTTGCTTTCGGCAAGAAGGCCAGCAACAAAGTCTCTGTACCGTTGCAACTGGTGCAGAGAAAAGAATGTTGATCCTTTTCTATGTTCTATTCCGGAACTACTATCTTTCCTTCTGACCCTAGCACATAGAGGTCTGAATATCGGAACAATAAAATGTTACCTTGCAGCGTTTTCCATTTTCAAGCGCTCATCGGAAGAATGCTCCTACTTCAAAATTCCTTTGATAACACAATTCTTAAAAGGTCTCATTAATGTGTTTCCTCCTCACCCATTTCAGGTACCGATTTAGGATCTAAATTTAATTCTAAATGTGTGCCCCTTTTGAGCCTATGCACACGTGTCCATTAAGATTATTAACATGGAAAACAGCCTTTTTAGTTGCTCTAACATCAGCAAGAAGAGTGAGCGAATTGCAGGCACTGTCTTCTGGGCCACCCTATACTGTGTTCAATAGGGACAGAGTTGTATTGAGGGTTAAACCATCATTTTTACCGAAGGTAATATCTGATTTTCGTGTAAGTCAGAAAATGGTTTTACCCTCATTCTATCCTCCACCTCATCCTTCTAAGGAGGAAGAAAGATTACACAGACTGGACCCAAAAAAGCTTCAAGTTTTTACATCTCTAGACTTAGAGTGGACAACCAGTTGTTTATAGGCTACACAGGAAGAAAACTGGGTCAATCAGTAACAAAACAGACAATTTCACGCTGGATTGTGCTTTGCATTTCAGAATGCTACAGACTAGCACAGAAAGACCCACCAGAAGGGTTAAGGGCTCATTCCACCAGAGGCATCGCCTCTTAGACAGCCCTTCAAAGAGGTGTCCCAATAAGGTCCATTTGCGAAGCAGCAACTTGGTCTTCACTTCACACCTTCTCAAAATTCTATAGCCTGGATGCTTCCCAGTCTAGGGAGCTGACTTTTGGAAAAGCAGTGCTTTATTCCGCCACCTAAAGGCATTGGTGGGAAAAAATCTGACCCCTCCTCCAGAGGAACTATGCAAAATACTGCTTTGGGAGCCTATCTAAGATGAGGAATACGTTGGAGGACACAATCCGTTCGAAGAACAAGTTACTTACCAACTGGTAACGTTCTTTTGATTGGATGTTCCTCCAACGTATTCCTCATCGCCCTCCCCACCTACCCTTCTGTAGATTTTTTCCGGGTTATTCGCATCTGAAATCTCGCAAGGCTGATACCTGTCTGCCAGCACAATCTACACAGTACAAGATCACAGATACAAAAAAGAGGGGAAAAACGGAACTGAGGCCAACGGGTGCCACGCGTGCTACTTATACGCTTTCTGATGGGTGTTTACCACCATCAAGGCTATCTGTTCCCATCACTCCTCAGGTACAGACAAAAGTTCCAATTGACCCTCCAAAGGTGGCCATAGTTGATGTTGCTCTTTTCAGAAGAGGATGAAGAAACTCCTATTCATTCCATTCTATAAGGTCCAAAGTAATGCCGGCTATAGACATATTGCCTCCTGCTGCAGGCTTATCTTTCAAGGTACTCTTCTGGTAAGCCTTAATGGAACAAGCAATACATAATTGGTTGAAACCGCATTCACAGGCTATTGTTTCCAAATCCTTGGATTACAAGTACAAAAGGATTAACTATTTGTGGCTGTGGGATACATGCCTGCAGAATCGGTGATTGTTTCTGCAGTCATTATTAAAGGCGAAAGCCCTATTAAAAATACTTTAACTGTGCTGATTAAGGATTCTAAGCTGTGTAAATCTCTGGGCAAGAAAATTTACCACAGTTCCACTGCGACGACATATTAAATGTGGCTTCAGTTCTGGCTGTGTACAATTTACGAAACTGGGAAACTCTGAAAAAGTTTAGTGACTTATTCTTACTGATGCTCTGGTGGAGTTGTTCTTTTGTCAGAAGCCAAGTAAGTAGTTTTGCATCCATTTCTAGTCATTAAGGACCTTATTCGTATTACACCAAGGGTTATAACTTCTTTAGTAAATATGAGAAGGCATACCTCTGTAAGGACTACATCACATACAGATATCCAAGATAAGATGATGGGTGTACCTTTAGATGGGGAAAACGTTTTCCCCTTTGACTGATGAGGTCCTGCAAACTTGTAAAAACGTGTGAACACAGCAAAGTTGCTGAGTGCAGTTTCTGTACGCTCCAGTTTGGGTTTCCAACCCTCTGCTGCCTTCAGGGTGTTCAAAGTGAGAGAATCTGTTAAGGACACATCTTCCTCTGTGTTCACCAAAAAGGGTAGATTTCACTCAAGAATAAACTAGCAGTCTCCTCCACTAACAGCCAGGATGCTGCTCCAAAATCGGCTTGACTCCACAGTGGGGCGAGCAGGGCTTCATTGTCTTCCATTTTTACACCGGCATCATGCATCCCCAGTACGGGGCGGCTTTCCACCTTTTAGGAAGTCTGGTTGAGCATCACACAAGATCCATGTGTGCTCTCATCAATTAATGCCTGGCATTGAACATTCCTTCCTTGCCTCCATCCTCTCTGCTTCGGAGGTCTACTCCATTGTTCACGCAGGAGATTCAAAGTCCACTCTACCTCAGGGCAATAGTGTGTTCCACACAGTGGAAAAAGGCCAGGGTTTCTACACTTTATTTCAGAGTGTTGAAGAAAAGAGGTGGAACCAAGCCAATCATAGACCCAACCTCAAAGAGTTCATCCTCTTGAAGTCTCATCGACGATATTTGCATAAATTGTGGCGGCTCTCTGGGTGAGGGATTGGGTAACTTCTGCAGAACTTCACTTTTTTAAATCCTTGTCAAAAAGGAGCTTCATTGTTACATCCAGTTCACTCTGGATGGTCCACACTACCATTATAGGTGCTTACCATTTGGTTTGAGTGTGGCACTGCTAATGTTCACAGGAGTGCATTCACTGTGGCAGCTCATCTTTGGCTTCTGAAGATCCACATTTACCTCTGCCTACATGATTGTTTGATCAGGACTCCCTAATGGGAGGAGAATGTGAACCGTCTGTTGTATACAACACTACCTGATCTTGGATATTCAATAAATATGAAAGTCTTGCTTCCAGCCCAGAAGATATTGTTCATATGTGTTCCTGGACATCTTGAGGAATGCCTTTCCCTTCCAACAGATTTGTGGCTATGAAACAATCCATCATTTTGGCATCAAAACTCAACTACCTGATGGCTATGTGCATTTTGGTTTCTTGTATAGCCAGACACTGAGACCATTGCAGTCACATTTACTAGCAAACTAGGATCAACTGTCGGACCCTCAGTTCATGGAATTTGCATCACAAAGGAAATTCAGAGTTCTCCAGCATGGGGTCTGGCATGGATTCACATGCTCATGAATATTCCCCGTCGTCAGGCTGGGAATCCTTGGTAAAGAAAAAACCAGTATCAGTTTCGTTTCTGATCTGTCTTTCGTAGTAGTAACCAATCACTGGTCTCTGCGTCATACTGACCACAGCCAATGACTGCCCTCTACCTAAGCACCGCCTCTGGCAGCCATCTTCAGATTTTTACCGCACGTTCATGTGTTGGGATCCTCGTGCTATTGCTCTCGAGCGTTAGTGCTATTTTTTCACGTTTTTTCGGTCAAAAGAGCCTCAAGCTCCACCGACTCTCCATCCGATCAACGGGGACCCATGTCGGATTCGTCTGCGCCCCTCAAGGGTGAAGATTTCGTCGAGCTACGCTTTTGGAGGACTCCAGAAGTTTCTCAGGCCCGGACATGGCCCAGGAGAAGGGAAGCTCGACGCCCGGAAAGCTGTTCAGGATCTGCCCTGGATGCCAGCTGCAGAACGTCTTTAAGGAGGACGAACACTCCTTTTGTCTCTACTGCTTACATGAGGACAAGACGCACGTGGAGAAGGACTGTGCGTTTTGCGGCAATATGTCGGAGCGGACCATGAAGGACCGCCATCCACGTCTCGCCAACTGGCTGGAAGGGAAGAGCCCGTCAGGCGAGAAGAAGAGGAAGAAATCCGAGCGGTCTTCTAAGACCTTTGAGGACGCCCCGGCGACGGGGGTCCAACACAAGGCCAAGCACCGGGAGCGCCGAACGGTCGGGCTCTACGGGCGCCAGGCAGGGCGCACCCTCCCCGGCACCTTCAGCCACGAGCCAGCGAGGCAGTGTCCCCCCCCTCAAGGATAAGGCGGTGAGCGCACCTAAGGTGGTGAAGGCCTTAATCCATCCGGCCAAGCCCTCTATCGATACTGTCGCGGCGGCCCTGGCTCAGCCTGTAGAGACTACACCAGTGGTGGCGACCTCGGGACTCAGAGTCTACCTGCCACCTCGGAGGGAGTCCTCTTTTGTGCCCATCGATAGGACCCCCGTGAAATCCCCGGCGGGGAAGAAAAAGGGGGGGCAGGGCGTCGTCGTAGATTCGGCCTCAACCTCGGAGGAGGAGCTGATTGAGGTCTTAAGCCACGGCCTTGGCGTGGAAGAAGACCGGCCCGTCGGGATGGATCCCGACGCAGGTGACGACATCGTCGAGGGTGCCGACGGGGCCCCTGATCGCCCGTCGGATTCCCCTCTGCCAGCGCCGCAAGACAACTCGGCGGCCATTTTGTTGGCTATACAGTCCTTATGTTCAGAGATAAGGACGAGACTACCGTTGCCGACGGAGGAACCTCTCCCGTCGGGGGATCCGGGACCTTCTGGTGTTCCCCCGCCCAAGAAAAGAAGGATTCACCCTCCACCTCCTTTTCAGCCGTCGCGCCCCGTCCAGCCCTCCTCCCCGTCCACCCGAGGGGATGATACGGGGACTGACACGGCAGCGACGGGTACGGACGACGAGGTATACGACGAGGATCTACCGTCGTCACCTCCCACCAGGGCTTCTCCGCCCGACGAGATTGGATCGTTCCACTCCATGATCGCCAGGGCATCCGAGCTTTTCCAACTCTGCCCTGAGGAGAAGAAAAAGGAAGGATTCCTTTATCAACGGCGCGAGGCCAAGAGGAAGACGGTCCTCGCGGTGCCTCTACTGGACGACATTTGGGATGAGGGCCTCGCCCTCCTCAAGAACCCTTCCACGACGCCAGCTAGAAGGGACCGGTACGAGAAGAAGTACCGGGTCCCGGACGTGGCCCCCCCTGTGCCTCCGGGCGCAGCCTACCCCGGACTCCGTCATCTCCGCGGCGGAGGAAGAAAGCGGGGGGGGGTGCGGCCTCCACATCGACTTCCCCACCGGACGGCGAGGGAAAGAAATTGGACGCTATGGGACGCAGGATCATCTCGTCTGCAGCGACGACGATTAAAGCGGCCAACGCCTTGGCTATCGTGGCCCGCTACGACAGGGAGCTATGGTACAAACTGGCTCCCCTGCTGGACTTCCTACCGGACGACAAGAGGGTGGATGCCCTGGAGATCCTACAGGAAGGTGAGGTGGCGTCGGACCACGCCATCACTATTGCGACAGACATCGCCGACACTGGGTTTCGCCAGTTGGGCAACGGCGTGTGCCTTAGGCGGCGTGGATGGCTCAAGGCTACGGACTTCCGTCAAGACGTACAGACCAGAGTCCTGGACATGCCGTTCGATGGGAACAACCTGTTTGGGAAAACAGTGGACGATTCCCTTCAGGCCATTAAAGCGGACACTGAGACGGCCCGGGCCCTTGCGGTTCTGCAGCAACGACGGACGCCCTTTCGGAGCAGCGGAGGCAAGGGCGCCTCCAAAGGTTCCGGCGGCGGTTTCTCCACCTACCGTCAAGCGGCCCGCTCGTCGTCTCAGGAGGCCTACAGAGGACGAGGCAAGTCTGGCGGACCCCGCCGTCGTCGCCAAGGAGGTCAAGGCGGCAAAGCCTCGTCGAAACAGGATTGAACCGGCCATGGGGTCGGGCCCCCACCGAAGCACCCCGGTGGGAGGCCGGCTGGCGAGCTTCGTCAGCGTGTGGGAGTCCATCTCCACCGACCGTTGGGTGCTGGACGCCTTAGCCCGGGGCCACGCGCTCGAGTTTCAAAGAAGGTGCCCGCGCGTCCCCCCCGTGGCCAGGAAAGAGCTTCACGTCCCTCAGCTTCTCCGGGAGGTAAAGGCAATGCTCAGGAAGGGCGCCATCGAACTCGTCCCAAAGAGGCTTCGGGGCTCCGGAGTTTACTCGAGATACTTCCTCGTGAAGAAGAAGACGGGAGGATGGCGCCCCATCCTAGACCTGCGACGTCTGAACAAGTTCATCAAGGCGCAGAAGTTCCGGATGGTCACCCTCCAGCACGTCCTGGGGCAGCTGGAGGAAGGAGACTTCCTGTCGTCGTTGGATTTGGAGGATGCCTACTTCCATATTCCCATCCTAAAGGGGCACCGAAAATTCCTCAGGTTTGTGGTCCAAGGGCGTCACTACCAGTTCAAAGCCCTCCCCTTCGGACTACGGTCGGCACCCAGGGTATTCACCAAGTGCCTTGCACCGGTGGCGGCGCAGCTGCGCCGCGAGGGGATCCACGTCTACCCCTACCTGGACGACTGGCTCATCCGAGCCAAGACGAGGGAGCTCGCCGTGGAGCACACGGTAAGGACCGTCCAACTTCTCACGGACCTGGGATTCTCCGTGAACTACGCCAAGTCCCACCTGGTACCCGCGCAAAACGCACTGTTTCTGGGAGCGAAGCTCGACACAGTGTCCCTTCTGGCCTCCCCGTCGGAGGAAAGGACCAGGTCCATCCTGGGCAAGGTACAGTGGATGTTGGTTTCCGACGCGGCCAAGGTGAGGTCCATCAAGTCCCTCCTCGGAATGATGTCTTCTTGCATCTACCTCATTCCCATGTGCAGGCTCCGGATGCGCCCGTTGCAGGAGTTCCTGGACGCGCGCTGGATCCAAACGACGGGCGGCTTCGAGGAGAGGATCACACTCGAGAGTTTCCGCCGAGCGGTCCGGTGGTGGGGCAACCGCGCGCATCTGACGGCGGGCATGGACTTCCAGACCCCAGACCACCAAGAGACAGTGACCACGGATGCCTCCCTGGAAGGGTGGGGAGCGCACACCGAAAATCTGCACGCGAGAGGCCTTTGGCTCCCGACGGAGAAGTCCCTCCATATCAACGGCCTGGAGCTCCGTGCAGTGTTCTGGGCCCTCAGGTCCTTCCTTCCGTCCCTCAAGGGCAAGGTGGTGAGGATCTTCACCGACAACACCACCACCATGTTTTACATCAGGAAACAGGGCGGAACCAGGTCCCCAGCGCTGTCCAAGGAGGCGCAGGACCTGTGGCATTGGGCCGTCGCCCAAAGGATGTTTCTGGTGCCGTTTCATCTGGCAGGGATAAAAAACACCATCGCCGACTCACTCAGCAGGGAGCTGCGCTCGTGCCACGAGTGGGAACTACGGCAGGATCTAGTGGATCGCCTCTTCCGACAGTGGGGCACACCCCAGATCGACCTGTTCGCGACGGCGACGAACTCCAAGTGCCGGAGGTTGGCCAGCAGGTTTCCCCAGGCGAGGAGCATGGGCGATGCTTTCTCGTTCCCCTGGGAGGGCCTGTTCCTCTACGCGTTCCCTCCTTTGCCACTGCTAATCCGGCTCGTCAACCAGCTCAAGAGGTCACGGTGCAGGATGATCCTCGTCGCACCTGCGTGGCCGAGGCAGATATGGTTCCCGGACCTTCTGGACTTGTCAGCGTCCCCGCCAATCAAGCTGCCGGTGGACGCGGATCTACTCTCCAGGGAAGGAGGCGCCATCCTCCACCACGACCCGAAATCGCTGAACTTGCAGGCCTGGCTCCTGCAGCGCTAGAGTTTGGAGGATAGGACATACCGGCCGACTGCAGAGATGTTCTTGCAAAGGCCAGGGCGTCCTCGACTCTTAAATGCTACGGACACAAATGGAAGAGGTTCTCTGTCTGGTGCCACGCACAGAAGATTAACCCTCTACGGATTACGGCTCCCCAGGTACTGCCGTACCTGCTGACGCTGGCCAAAGCTGGACTGGCACACGCGTCCATCAAGATTCATCTTGCTGCGATCTCCCGATACACCAGAACCACGGGCCGGACGTCCTTGTGGTCTCATCGTCTGGTGAAAGAGTTCATGAAGGGACTGTTCAGATCGTTCCCGCCGGTGAAGGCGCCGGCCCCGGCGTGGGAGCTCAACGTGGTGCTGACCAAGCTCATGGGACCTCCGTTCGAGTCTCTGCACTCGGCCCCGTTGAAGTTTCTGTCGTGGAAAACAGCGTTTCTTGTGGCCATCACCTCCGCACGACGGGTGGGAGAGATCCAGGCCCTTTCCTGCAAGGCCCCGTACTTGACTTTTCACGACACGAGGGTAGTGCTCAGGACGCACCCCTCCTTCATGCCCAAGGTACCGTCGGACTTCCATCTCAACGAACCCTTGGTGTTGCCTGTGTTCTTCCCGTCGCCTTCGTCGCCGGCTGAGAGGACTTTGCACTCGCTGGATGTGGCTAGAGCGCTGAAGTTCTACGTGGACCGCACAAAGTGTTTTCGGAAGACGTCACAACTCTTTGTGAACTTTGGACCTGTCAATCAGGGGAAGGCTCTCTCGAAGGCTTCCATTTCCAGATGGCTCTCCGGCTGTATCATGTACTGTCATCGGTTGGCAAACCGACCGCTGCCTGGCCGTCCGAGAGCCCATTCCACCAGAGCGATCGCAGCTACCACGGCGTTCCTTTCTGGTGTGCCCCTGCTGGACATATGCAGGGCTGCTACGTGGAGGTCGACGCACACCTTCACGAAATTCTACTGCGTCGATCGGGATTCCAGGGAGGAGTCCAGGGTCGGCCAAGCAGTGCTGCGCAACCTGTTCGCCTGAGGTGAGCCTGGTGAGGAGGTAAGATGCTTAATGTTGAGTTTGCTGTACTGCTTAATGTTGAGCCTTTGCCACCTCCCGTGGTTGTGCATGTGTGTACTGCTATGTATTCTTTATTCATGAGCATGTGAATCCATGCCAGACCCCATGCTGGAGAAGGAACAAGTTACTTACCTATAACTGTTGTTCTCTAGCATGGGTCTGGCATGGATTCACATGCGAACCCTCCCGCCTACCCCTCTGCGGCTCTTCACTTGGTCATACTGCCACTTCACGTGCTTCCAAATCTGAAGATGGCTGCCAGAGGCGGTGCTTAGGTAGAGGGCAGTCATTGGCTGTGGTCAGTATGACGCAGAGACCAGTGATTGGTTACTACTACGAAAGACAGATCAGAAACGAAACTGATACTGGTTTTTTCTTTACCGAGGATTCCCAGCCTGACGACGGGGAATATTCATGAGCATGTGAATCCATGCCAGACCCATGCTGGAGAACAACAGTTACAGGTAAGTAACTTGTTCCTTTTCTCAAGTGGTGGACTTTTGGCAAGAACCAACTTGGTGGTCTCTTTTCTCCTCAAATCTGTTGGATGACAGAATCCTCCAACTTGGGAATTAAATTCCACCACCCATCTTTGTGCCTCCTAGCCTGCACGCGGTGCATTCTTAACAACATTCAATGTATTTCAAATCCATCTACAGGGGGAGAACAAAATGAAATTCACTCCTTCAGGGGGCTATTCCATGCCACTCATGATTGGGAGCTCAACAGGTTTGCCATCATTCCATTTGTTAGGAAGTGAAGATCATCCTTCAGTGGACTTGTTTGTGACTAAGAGCAACAGTCTGTCTGGAAAATGCTTCTCGTCTGGGTTTGAGCCTCCCCTCCATAGGAGACCTTCCACCTGGATTAGTCAGAGAGGTTTCCCTATGCATCTCCTCCCTCTCTGCTAATTCTCCAGACTCAATATACCTTCATAGAGGCTTGTAGTTGGAGCCTAATCTTGGTGGCTCTTTACTGGCCTAGCACCTTGCCAGATGTGATTCTCGGATGACCTGCTTGATCACAAGAGGAGTATTTGATCTGCTACCCAGAAGCCAGGATTTCCTAATACATCCTGTGTGGGGGACTATTTTACATCCTTGCCTACTATTGCCAAGCTTGAACGTCTGCTTCCTGAGGAACTAGTTCACACCAATGCTGGGATCTCTGATGCCAACATATTGTCCATGTGGGCAGCAAGGAAGGATTACACAAGAGGCCAATAAGAGTAATGGACTCCGATGTTGTTCCTTGTCTCTATTGAAGGACCACAGTCCTATTAAGTTCTCATTGGACAATATATTGTCATACATGGCTTTTTAAATATTTTTTTTAAGCATATTTTGCATTCAGGTCCAGTCCTGTAATCATTTGTCTGTCAAAGCCGCCTATGTCAGACAAATAATCCCTGAGGGAGACCTTTTCTTTGAAGAAGTAAATTGTTCAGCAGCATTTTGAGGCGCTTAATCTTTATCCCCCATTTATAAAACCCCCTCTTTCATGGGACCTTAACTTTGTTATGGTTGCCATCATGCACTGGTGCTTTGAAACCCTAATTTCTTACATTTTGTACTGTCTTGTGGAAAACAGTCATTTTTGGTGGCATTTACGTCCACGAGGAGGGTGAACAAGCTTTAGGTTCTTCAGAAGATCCTTGTGTCATCTTCCATGGAGACATAGTTGTCATCTGGCCATCCAGTTGCCATCCTTAATTCCAAAGATTTCATTGGAGATAATTTAAATCAGACGTTTTGGCAGGCTTGTACCCTAGTCTCACTCTTACTCAATAGAGGAGACTTTGCACAACCTCTATGTGGAAAGAACTTCAGTTCTAGCAGGAAACAACATCTTTTAGAAAATCTGACTGGCTGTTAATGACATATGGTGCTGTTTCCCCAGTGAAAAGTGTGAGTAAAGATGCAATCTCTAAATGGGAGAGTTTCAACATCAGCCATTTTGCAGTATCTACACCAGGGATCACCCTCAATTAGACAATTTCTAAAACCTAGTACTTGTTTGGAGGATAGTACATTAAAATGAAAGCGCATGAAATCGCTACGCAACCTCTTGCTCGGGTATTTTTTCAAATAGTTTTCCATATTGGCCTGCCATTTCCAAATAGAGCAGGCCGATTTGTACAATTTAGTTTCTGAGATAGTTGTTTTTGTTGTTTGCCAATCCGTGCCCCTTAAACTGAACTTTACTTTACCAGGTTTGTTGCATAGTGAAGTCATAGATAGACCGAGCTCTTTCAAACAGGTCCCACTTTCAGCTTTTAAAGCTTTCATAAAAGGATTCATTAATTCACCATAAACACATTTGTACAGAGTATTATCCTTGCTAGCTTTGCATTTTTTCCACAGACAAAGTCTCTTCCAAACCGCATAAGAAGAGAGTGAGTGCAGACCTAATTCATACCTGATAAGAGCTAAGGGTATGCATTTAGGCAGAAACCATAGCACCGCTCTCCAGATTTTACCTTCGATAGCCGTCAAATGAGGATGTAGTTCATTAGTGAATAAGTCAATACCATAGATTAAACGTGGTATGACCTTTTTAATGTAAAAATCCCTTAGCGGAACCATCGTGAAGTTACCGAATTTGTTGTCAATAACTCTCATTTGTCTGATAGCTATGTCCGATTTCAGGCTTAACTGACTTTTTATCAAAGCTAGAGAATCCTGTCCAGAAAAATAAAAGCCTAGATATTTTAATCAGGGGTGTGCCTTAATTCTCTTACCTTCACAAGACCAAGTGAATGCATTCTCCTTTTTACTATTTTTGCCAAATCGAACAATGATTGTTTTTGCCGGATTGATTTTCAGTTTCAGATTTTCTATGAATATCTCGAAAGCTCGAAGTAGCCTCTGCAGACCAATTCTTGTGTTATCCAATAATAGAAAATCATCAGTATAAGCCAACCATTCAATACACATATTATTCATCTTAGGACATACCAAACCTTTACCACTGAGTGCCTTTTGGGCACCACTTACATACAAGTTAAAGAGCGTAGGGGCCAACATACAACCCTGCCTTAAACCGTTCGGAATGATAATGGCATTTGAGAGTAAACCTTCAGTAGGCAAGCGAACCTTCAAGCTTGTATCAGTATACAAAGCAATAATAATCAGAAGTAAGGATACAGGAATTTCAAGTTCCTGAAGTCTCTGCCACAGGAGTTGTCTGTCGACAAGATCAAAGGCTAAACTAAGGTCCATCGAAGCCACAAACAGTGGTCTAGTCCCCTTATTCTTGGACTTAGCTATTAAAGTTTTCAAAACTAGACCACCACAGTCTGTTCCAATATGTTTTTAAAACCAATTTGTTTTTGATCAAGAATGGATCTGTCTACAATCCATTCTTGTAATTCCTTTAGGACTAAGGAGCCAAATATTTTGGACTCTGGGTCCGCAATCGCTATCGGTCTATAGATGGCGGGGCACATACGTGCTCCCTTTTTAAAAACCGGAATAACAATGGAGACCTTCCAAGAAAGCGGTATAACCTTGGTCTCGAAGATATTAATGAACAGTTTTGTCAAAATTTTTCCCCAGATGATCGGGTCCATTTTTAACAGTTTGTTGGATAGGTTGTTCGGACCCATTGCTCCAGAATTTTTGGATTTCTTAATCATTTCAGTAACATCATGTGATGAAAAGTTCAAAGACCAAGACTGGTTTTCTGGGATAATCAAATTGGGCTTCGTTTTGTTAACAATATATAGCTTAGTAAAGTGTCCCTTCCAAACCTCCTCATCAATCATGTTCACCGCCTTTTCCTGTTGCGGTTTTTCAATTTCATTTATTAGTTGCCAGAAATTTGTACAACCATGCCCTCGCAGAGCTCTCAGCATAAGCTCACCGTTGTGTTGCATTTGCAACGCTCTATGTTGTATGTGCCAGTTTTTATAGGTTTGCTTGATTTTATTTTTCCTCATATTGTATTCGGAAGGTATAAGGGCTTCCTTCTTTAATTGTCTAAGATCTTTTCTGTATAATCATTTCTGAGTATGGACCACTATGTCCGTATGGTGTCTCATTTTTCTTTTCATATTAATCCCCGTCACTAAGCGAGGGGCAAAATTATCAATGATGTCTTTAATATATATAGAAAAGTTTGAGGAAGAATAACAAAGATCACGGTGTAGCTCGGTCATAGCAAAATAGTCACTTATCATAGTTGTTGTAAACTTCACATTTTTTGTGTGACACCATTTTATTCTATTTGCCTGCTGATTTATCATTACCCCGTGGGTGTACTTTTCTTTCGTCGGGTTAGGGTAGTTAAAGGCAATTTTACATGAGAGAAAACAATGGTCGCTAGAGCTGGAGTCAATAATCTCAAAATCATACACACTCCTAAAAATACCAGACGACACAAAGATATAGTCCAAGGTGGATTTTAGACCCCTGGCTTTCCAGGTATGCTGGCTCCCACTTAGAAGCTCTAACCCCAGGGATTCCGCAAAATGCATCCATAGTCTACCACGCAGGATACCATAGCCGCCTTTCTGTAAAAGCTGCTCCACATTAGCCAACATTTCATCCCCCACTATCGGTTCACACAAACAGTTAGCATTCAAATCTCCAGCCACAATAATTTGACCTCCCTGATTTGTCTCACGCCAAGATTCAATAATCATTCCCAGTTTTGTAAGTTCCTTTCCAAGTTGTGCGTCGGTCAATTCACTCGGATTCCAATAAATATTGATAAACAGAATAAGAGGCGGCTCCTTAATTATATCTAATTTGAAAGCAGCAGCAAGAAAATGATGTTCAAAACGCCATTCCCCCATTTTGGACCATGAGTAAATTTGTTTGATGGCTATCGCTAGTCCTCCTTTGGGACGACCCTTGTTAGAACCCCGAGCACTGATGTTGACCACAGTAAACCCTTCCCAGCATAACTGTTCCCTAGACCAAGTTTCCTGAAGAAAAACAAAGTCATATTGTGAGAGAAAACTCATACATTTTTCGTTGTTCAAAAGATTAACACAACCACGTGAGTTCCAGCTCACAAATTTAAAGAACGAGCACGAGCTAGAGAGGTTGCCCAAGGTTCCTCAATGAGTCAATGGATTCCCTCAGAGTCAAAGCCAACCATCTCCATTCCTGCTTATTCAGGTTTGATTCCTCATCAATGGAGTTGGTGGTTTGGCTCGATTGGAATTGCCCTTGCTCAAGCGGCCTGGATTTCTGTTGTACAACTGCTAGGGACATATATTCATAGATGTCAAAACCCAGTTTTTGAAAAAGTTCAGATTCCTTCAATAGAACAGATCTTATCAAAGCAGAGGGTATTACGGTTCTAACGTAGTCATATCTAAACTTATGAATAAAGTCTACCAAAGTAATTTCGGCCGAGGTAATCAGACTGAGTTCCGGCATAGTGGCCAGAAGGGATAAGATATATGATCGGTTCAGTGAGATGGGAGTTTGATCTTGAAATAGAACAGTTGGTATCAAACCCGGTATCTCCGGGAAGGCAGGTTGTTTCAAGTCAGTGCCCATATTATCAAAGAATGGTGCCCCATTTTCAAGTTCGTATTCACGAGATTTTACCACCTTGTCAGATCCTCCAGTTCCTTGATCTGTTCTTATCGACCCATTTGGTACAAGGCCCTGGGTAGAAACAGACTCCTTGCCCGGAGGCAAGCTCTGTTGGTTGGATCCTAAAGTGTAGTTACTCGTAGGAATACGATTCTCATCCAGAACCTTCAAAATGATACGTCTTAATTCTTGTTCTTTACCCTCTTCAGAGGCACCATGAGACCCAACATTAGACTCGTAGCTGACATTGACATTCGTGTCATGATTAGCATTGGTATTACAGTCTGTTCCCCCAGCCGCACCACCTGGCATAGTATTCATGGCAATTTCTGATTTTTTTGGACCAGAATTAGCTTTTGCTTGTTTGTCATAGTTCGATTCACATAAGTGTCTAGTAGAGTTCGTAACTACAGGGTGCATTAGCTGGGCAAATTTAGGCGCATTAGTAGAGGTACAAACTTCATAAAAATTGGTTCCCCAGACGCAATTGAGGTAAGCATTGCCTTTACCAAAATCTAGTGAGTGGGGACCCTTAATAATTTGATACATGACATCAGATTTGCTTTTTAATTCTTCCCTCAAGGTGTTTTCCCCTTCTGTAAAGGAACCTCTCTGAACACCTACTGCGTCAGTTGATCGTCCCAACATATTTGCAGTTGACTGGGTGCAAGGCTCTGAATTAGGATGGATCAAAGTAGGATTCAAAGACATTGCACCATCTTAAGTGACTAACTGTTGTGGATCAACTTTTCGCATACATTTTTGTGACATTTTATTTCTAGCCGCATTGGTGTTTTTTTTCTTATTTTGCTTAGCCAATTTCTTACTTTGTCGTTTGGAGATTTTTACCTCGTAGACATCTTTGTCTGGAGTCTCCGAGGAAACATTTATATCCTTGGCCATGTCTCCAGCCTCACCCTGTGTCTCCTTGGTAGGATTTATAGAGAGAGCACCCCCCCCCCCCCCCACCGTTTGAGTGGATGAAATAATAATTATCTCATTCACCAAAACAGGCTTATCCTGGGCAGTATTGGTTTCGTCCCTTGATAACTTAAGAACCTGAGCCAGAATACCGGGGGTTTCTCTATTTAGAACCTCAGAGAAAGAATCGGTTAGGTAAAGAGGTAATTTAGAGAATTCTTTGGTTAGATTATTCAAAACCTCTGTCTGTTTTCTCAGTTCCAATAGGAGTAGTCTATTGAATATACTTAAGGTAGTAATAGCATCAGAGCCCACTTCCCTATCGGCAGCCCGATTACCACTATCGCGTCTAGAGCTGGTAGTTGCTCAGACTCCATCGAGGGAATAAATGGCATATCAGAAAAATGATCATAGCAGAAACTGCTTTCTTTATGTCCATTAAGAACTTCCGATACTACATCTCCCACAATGCTGTTGTCCCTCCCCTCAGTAAAGTCAGGTGTTTCTTCGTCTACAAAGAGTGGTTGCAAAGGATCGATGGCATCTTCAATTGTTTTACAATTAGGGAAACAGTCCTGCGCACATTGCAGTAACGCTTCTTCCTCATCACTGATTATTGGGAGAGGAAGAGCAGCTGCCCGCGCCAGACTAGCACGACGCGTGCTGACAGCATTGAAAAAGTCAGCTCTTATGTCTTTTATTGGTAGGCCTGTTTTCTTTCTCCCCATCTTCCAACACACTTTCTGACCCACTTAGACTGTGACCCTCAGTGCACACAGATAGGGGATCAGATTGTAACTCTGAGGCCACACACAAGGATAGTTGAACTTTTTTTTTTGGAAGATTTGATCTTACCCGCTTAAGGCTTCCAATTTTATCCTGATCACCATATATGTTACACAGAACGTGTAATGTAACAGAAAGCACCCCATACACCTTGCACTGTGCACAGTCAACAGTGCTTTCTGGTGCTTCACGGTGCACGCTACACCCGTAATATTAGTAGAAAGAAAGGAGAGCTTGTGATACACTGTGGGCGGAGCCAATGACGCTCACTGAAAAGAAACAAAAGAAAAAAGGTAAGCTACTTAAATAAGACTCGTATGTGTCAGAGAAGGCTAATCATCAAAGCCCATAAAGAGTCCATATGCCCATACACAAGATTGTATCAGTCCAGAAAAGTTTTGGGCATAAACAGTGCACAAGGTAATCACCTCCAGGCAGCACAGTGTCACCTCCAAAGACGTCGTCCTGGCGGCACGGCAGCAAAAGTAGAAGAACGAAAATAAGCCACACAGACAGCGGGTCCCTCCAGTCAACAGTGCTTTCTGATGCTTCACGGTGCGCGCGCAGGTGCGCTACACCCATGATATTAGTAGAAAGAAAAGAGAGCTTGTGATACACTGTGGGCGGAGCCAATGACGCTCACTCCAGGCAGCACAGTGTCACCTCCAAGGACGTCCTCCTGGTGGCACGGCAGCAAAAGTAGAAGAACGAAAATAAGCCACACAGACAGCGGGTCCCTCCAGTCAACAGTGCTTTCTGGTGCTTCACGGTGTCTCGAATCTCAAAATGGAATGTAAATCAATTACCGGTGTGTATTTTATAAGGAGCTTTTGCCAAAGTGGAGCACGTAAAAACAAGTGGTACAAAACAATTAATGAAACAAGATGAACAAACCAGAATAAGAGCAATTGTGGCTTAGTGGAAAGTAAATAGTTTTTAAGATGAGAACAGAAGACAGATTAAGAGGAGATGGATCTGATGTGTTGATGTAAAGCGTTCCATAGTTTAGGGGCAAGAAGATGGAACGAAAACTGATTGGGCACAGGGATCTTAGGAACAGCAAAAAGAAATTGAGACTCAGAATGAAGGAACTGAGCGGACACGCACACGAAGAAACCAGAGAACAGAGAAAGGGGGATGTGGAGGCAGACCATGAAAATATTTAAAGGTGATACAAAGTAAATTCAGATGGAGTTCAAAAGATAACCAGGGAAGAGAGTGAAGTAAGGGTGAAAGAGGAGCAAGTAAGGATATTGCAAAGAGCGGAATTAAAGATGGAACGCAAAGGAGCAAGATGGGAAGCAGGAAGATCAAGAAGAAGACAGGAACAGTGGTTGATACGTGAGAAAACTAGTGAAGTGATAACCTTACATGCATGAAATGTGAGGAAATGGTGAGCTTTGTGAATGTTAAAAAAGTTGAAAACAGTGTGCAATATTAGAAATGTGTGAGGAAAAGGAAAGTGATTCAAATAGGACATATGTTATGGGCTGAAGATGTGATGGAAAGGGGGGACTGGAGGAAAGTTAATAGAGGGGCAGGAATTGGTAAAATGTCAGTCTTGGAAGCATTTAGGTGAATGCACCCAGGTATGAATAGAAAGAAGCCAGTCGGAGATAGTAGCATGAACAGTATCTGAAAAAGCAGAGAAAGAAATATATAGTTTCAGGGTAGAAGTTCAACGAGATCCCAATCGATGAAATTTATAGAAGAAAGTCTTGAAGTGTAGTGAAAAAAGGTGTGGACCCAGGACTGAGCTTTGTGGAACCCTGTAACCAAGAAGAAACTGGGAGATAGAAATTATTGTTTTGGGTGAGTATTATCAGTCTGTGCGCTCTGCCCCTGGTTTTGTTTATAGGGTATTCTTTATAACTGGCCTGTCCACATTTAGTTGGGGTCAGTGGCGGCATGGCTCAGTAGAGGCTGAAATTCACCAGTCGGTCTGATTGTTTTACAAAGGGTGGGGTTATTTTCTATTGAGCCTTTGCGCTTGAATTACGGGTGTCCCCACAGGTTTCTGAGTTGTATGATAACTTGTGAGGTACACACTTTTTAGTGTTTGAATATAGTTATAACACTTTATTACGTATATTTCTCAAATCATATTATCCACATAAGTAAATTCACTTCGTTTTTACTTTTTTCTCTGTTCAACAGATATCAGTATCACACAAATGATTTTACTTTGTATTCTTTTGTGACATTAGATTGTGACTTTTCTGGTGATTGGTGCGTTGTTTCTTTGCTTATTTACAAAAAGCCATTTGTGCCAGCATTACTCTGCACGTGTTGCTATTTCGCCTTTACTTGGGCTTTGTCAAGGCACATTCTTTACTTGGTTTTGTGTCAGTTATGCAGTTACACTTTACATTTCAGTGCATACATTTCAATTCAGTGACACAAAATTGCATAGATTTGTACATGTATACATCGGAGTATTTTTGTTTAATTCTTTGTTCCTGAGAGAAAACTTCAGTGGGTCTGAAGAGTCAAGAGTGGGAGAAGTTTAGTAAGTTACGGTTTCTGGTGTTAAGAGGAGAAGCCACACTTACGATATTGTGGTTATTCATATATGACTTATAGCTGTATAGGCTTGCCTCAAATTAAGGTAAATCCACTTTTGTGTTGTTGGGGTTCTGTGTTCCAATGATCGGTGTGTTTAAGTTTCTCAGTTTAGTATTAATTTCCAAGCATATGTTATAAACCCTGTAGTGAGGAATAAATAGGGTGTCCCTATTAGATGGTATCTCTTCCTTAAGGTTGGTTTTAGTGTGCTTTAAGGTGTTATAGACTTGGTAGTTGTGCAATTCCGTGCGGTCAAGTCTGTGTCTGTGCATATAGTGGTTCAGATGTGAAGGCCAGTATGGCTTGAGAATAATATTTCAGTTGCGCCCTGGATTTAAAGGTTCTTTTTGCATTTTAACCGTAAAGCTCATGGTGGGATGCTAAATCATAAATCCAACACATTGTTATGATTCTTTGAGAATGTATTAAATTAAAACGTTCCAGCTTCAGTGATTTATGTTACTGCATCTGCTTAAGTACGTTAGTTTGGGTTTACATATTCCGACCATTAGTTGGTTGCATAGTGGTGATTCCATTGTGCCTACATAATTAGTGCAAGCGTATACGGTGATTCTTAGTATTGCATAGCCAGTGTGTGGCGAAATCACCCTAAAGAAGTCGGCTGGGGATCATGAACATTTTTGCATTTGCTACCTTTGATGCACATTGTATTCGATGGGATAATCCTGTTAGCATGCTGAAACGGTATACATTGAAAGTGTTATGGTTGGATTTCGTCATGGAAGCATGCTTTTGCGGTTGTCCGTGTTTCTGCAATGTTCTAGTTATAGTGGTGAGATTATACTATGTTCTTGCGATTTTCTGTCTTTAACTTACTTACTAAACTTCTCCCACTCTTGACTCCTCAGACCCACTGAAGTTTTCTCTCAGGAACAAAGAATTAAACGAAAATACTCAGATGTATATATGTACAAATCTATGCAATTGTGTTTCGCTAAATTGAAATGTATGCACTGAAATGTAAAGTGTAAATGCACAACGGACACAATACCAAGTAAAGAATGTGCCTTGACAAAGCCCAAGTAAGGGCGAAACAGCAGCACGTGCAGAGTAATGCTGGCACAAATGGCTTTTTGTAAATAAGCAAAGAAACAACACACCAAGCACCAGAAAAGTCACCATCTAATGTCACAAAAGAATGCACAAAGTAAAATAATTTGTGTGATACTGAAATGTGTTGAATGGAGAAACAAGTAAAAACTAAGTGATTTTACTTATGTGGATAATATGGTTGAGAAATATACGTAATAAAGTGTTATAACTATATTCAAACACTAAAAAGTGTGTACCTCACAAGTTATTATGCAACTCAGAAACCTGTGGGGACACCCATAATACAAGCGCAAAGGCTCAATAGAAAATAACCCCACCCTTTGTAAAACTGGGAGATAGCGCTGCCCTAGAAAATGGAAAAAGATAGAGTGAACTTGAACCAAGAAAGAGCTGGGCCAGAGAAACGCAAAGAACATAACGTGAAGAGGAGGATACAAGGGTCCACAGTATCAAAAGCCGCTGAAAGATCAAGTAAACTGAGAATAGAAGAAAGTTTGGAGTGCCTCGTGGAGAGGAGAGAACTGGAGACAGAAAGAAGGGCCATTTTGGCAGAATTAAATGGCTGGAATCCAGATTGGGTTAAAGGGAGAAGTGTTGTGATCGAGATGGTTAGAGACTTGAGGATGTAGGCCACACGTTCCAAGATATTAGAAAGATGAGGAAGCAGAGAAATAGGTAGCTTGAGGGTGCAGAGGTATCCAAAGAAGGTTTTTCAGAAGAGGAAGGGTTACCGCACACTTAAATTTAGTAGAGAGAATAGCAGAGTAGAGGGCAACATTAATAAGAGAAGTAAGGCAAGGCAAAAGAAGGAATAGCCTAGTGATAATAGGGGAAGGGATAGGATCAAAGGGAGTGGTGGGGGTAGGGTGAGACCAAGTGAGATATGCAGTATCAGATTCAGTAACGGGAGAGAAAGAGGAAAGGTGGGATGAGGAGAAGGTGGGATAAAAGATGTAGAAGTGGTAGCCAGAGAGGAAGATCGTAAGCGCTCAACCTTGGAGATGAAGTTACCAAGCTGAGAGGGAGAGAGAAGAAGAAATAGTTGGATCAGGAGGAGGTGGGAGTATGTGATTCAGAAGGTGAACAAGATGCTGATGGTGAGAATGAGTTGAGGTTGGAAAAGTAAAGTGTTCTTTTTTTTTTTTTTTTAGCAGGAACAAGAGCACAGTTACAAGATGAGTGAGGGGTAGAAAGTGAAAAAGGGTCAGGGGGAGCTGGGGTCTTTTTCTAAAGATACTCCACATGCCTAAAGGAGCGAAGAGAGCGAACCACCGGGGCCAGCCGAGGCTGAGGCGGCTTGGCTGGCAGTTAAAATGGGTGCAAAGGATGAAACAAGTCAGGAACAAAGAACAGTATTAAGAGTAGAACGTCGCAGAGATAATGGGAAGAGAATAAAATGTGGCTGGAGGAGGAAGAAAGATCAAGGCGTCAAAAGTACATAGATTGCAACAGAAAAAGGTTTGTTTATGCATACGGGAGACGGGTCGGGGATGGGCAGGAAGGGAAAGAGGAGAAAATTAACAGAGAAGTAGAAAGGGCAACCAGAGATGGTAGTGGCACAAGGGACGGAGGCGAAAAACCAGATCAAAAGTGGAGCCTGAAGAATGAGAAGGGGGTGGGAGGGAATGGATATTGAAAGAGATTCTAGGAGTCTATTAATGCAAGAAACTGAAATGTTGAGTGAATGGTAGATGGAGATTAAAGACTCCAAGAAGAAAAAATGTGGAAGACTGAGGGAGTAGGGCTAACAGTAATGTGTCAAGATCCGTACAGAAGGTACGCCAGTAAGATAGCGCCAGTAGGGCAATATATAATCAAAAATGAACTAGTGTGTGGTTTAGAGCAGGGAAATAAAATGAGGCAGGAGCTGGGAAAAGGAAGCGCAGTATAAGAGTAGTTGGGCTGTTGTAAGTGAGGCAGAAATTATACTATCAGTGGTAGAGATCCAGAACTCAGTTCGACAAAGGAAATGTAAATTCAAATTGAAGAAAGTATCAGGAAGAGAATGGCTTTTATTGCAAACAGTGTGCATTGAGGAGACCTATAGGAAAGGGGCCATCAGAGGAGAATGGCAGGTGAAAAACAGATGGAAAAATCAGTCATAGTCTTGAGCGGAAGTCAGTCTCTGCAAGAGGAGTGATGCTGGTTTGGGCTGAAGGAAGACAACTTGGCCAGGATTGAATGTTCATAGCGGATGAAGCTGAGCAGGACATTGTCACTTGTCACGAACAGGAAAGATACTGCCCTTAGGACAGTGCCCTCTGGAAAGGACGCCCTTGCCTTATTTCCTATGTGTGGTCACGTGACTGTTGGTAAGCATATTGGGGGAGGGGTCTGCAAGCAGTGCCCACGGCAGCGGTTCAAACTCCCAATCCAGGGCCAGCCGCAGAGGAGGAGATGGTATGTCCTCAGTAAGCAGTCAGATGGTGCAGGCACTGATTCCAGTGCCTTACTGCCTATATGTGGTCAGGTGACAATCACATGACTGCCGCTGAATATTAAGGGGATGGGGCTGCAAGCAGTGTTCGCTGATGCAGTATCGGTTGTTAAACTCCAAGTGCTGTTCTCCTTAAAGGGCAATAATCTAATGTGGAAAATGTGTCTACTTAGTAGATGTGCAGCGAGCTGGTCATGTACTGTGTAATGGCCATCCCAAAGACTAACCAATTCCCCATTGTGTTCAGGGTTTGCGAGATGGGTAGGACAGTGTATCGAAGAACGCAAATAAACCAGCGACTTGAAATATTGTGGGCTTATTGAATGAGGGCAATGGGAGGTACTTTTGCATTTGTATCAAACGTACCAACGGATACAGTGTGAAAGGCTATAACATCGACGTTTGGTGTATGTTCCGGAAGCACAAGCAGATTTCATAGATCTATGAACATTCCTCAATGTTGTGCCCATTTTAACACTTTTGTTTACTGCAAAAAGCAGAGGGAGACCGCCGTACCTTTTCCCTGCCTCTCCTCCTTCTCTATACTAATCCTGAATTTACCATCTATAGTTTGACAGTAAATAAAATGGCACAAAGAATCAACAAAGTTGTAGTCATTGGTATCTTCATTAATGTTCATAAACTGCTGGTTATCACTAAAAGCTAAAGAAGACAACCTTTTGTATTGACAAAGAACTGTGCCTACAGGAAAATGTTTTGGTAAATGGGCAGGTAGATGTGAAAGCAAGGACAGTGAGGACGTTAAGCTAACCAGGATCACTGGTATCCCATCATCCTTTGTAGGAGCAGTTCCTTTTTCTGCGGGTACGGAGAGAGAAAGGATCCGTTGGCACGCCTTGAGCTTTTCAAACTGCTTTTTCTTGACTGAAAAAGTAGGAAAAAATAAATCTGACTTCATTCAAAGTCTCGTGTTCCCTGCTGCACATTAAAACTATTTTATGGCAGATTTATTTTCTGACTTTTTCTTCGGGTATGGTGTCCTCAAACTTGCTCCGGGGAGCATGCTGGCACTTTTTATTAAATGTTTCTCAAATGGTGGGGAACCATCCAAAAGGGTTAACCATGTTTCATGATCTGTGTCCCTGATTTCCGCTCTGTGTCTTATTTGTCACAAATTCTCTATAGGCTCTAGAGAGACAAGGGAGGGTGTTGGGCTGAGAGCCATGCAAGCTCCCTCTGACTACTGTGGAAATCGAGACCCTTTCACCAATAAGCCACAACCCCACAAAATATGGAGAAGAGGGCCATCTTTCGCTGAGAGTATGTTATTGGTGGCTTTTGACACTCCCTGGGGTATCTCAAGGTTCGAGCAGCATCACAAGCATCGCCATCATGACAGTGGCTTGTTCGTCCTTGAAGGGGGGTTTTGGTTGGACAATATGCAATGTCGAAATTATCACCGTAAACAGTCCTTTCACCATTGATGCTCTAAACACCATCAATCTCAACATAGAAGACTACATCAAGAAGCAGGAGTGTGCTCCAGGTCAGGTAGAGGTGCTCAGAATACTGTGGTACTGCTTAAGGACCATTAGGAGCCACCCTCAGTTGAATGAGTAAGTATGAATTAGCCCAGGCCTAAATTTCGCTCCATATTACACCTCTGTCTCTTCGGACACAAAGGATTAGTCTTCTACCATCAGTGATTTAGACCGAGTACTCCTTGATACTCCTACGTCCCATCCCTTTTCCTCCATACTTGTGGGACATTCCGTCCTTCGGGACGGAACTGGAGCCCTTTTGTAAAAAGCATAAAAAATTGAAAATTTTTCTTTCTACTATTTTTACGTGTGGTACCGCACGTAGCTGTAACCCCGCCTCCTGAGCTCTGCCCCGCGCATCGGCCTTCAGTCCTTTTCTCTGCACGGTCGGGGCTGGACGCACTACCATCACTGGGAATTTATTTTTTTATTACCTTTGTCCTTCCTTCCTGCTCCGGTTCCTCAGTCGTCTTGTCCTCCATCTATGCTGGAGCGTCTGGGATTCGTGTCCTGTTTTTCTTGCGAACGTCGCTTCACTAGGGCGGATCACCACTCTCTTTGCTTGGAGTGCCTAGGGCCGGAACATCGTTGGGATTCGTGCTTCTACTGTGACTCCCTCTCCGTCTGGGCACTCCAGCGTCTTTTTCTGCAGCGGGAGGTGTTTAGCGCATTCCTGCACCTCATTTCCAGCTTTTCATCGACAAAAAGAAGAAACACCCATTATGTTTTTTACTTTGTAGGGCGCCCCGGCCAGGGGAATCCTTCCCGGGGTCTTCCAGGTCCGGGAGGCGCTTGTGTAGCTCTGTCACCAGGGGTTCCCCTGAGGTACCCCAGGGGCCTAATAGGCATACCGGAGTGTTCTCCGAGGGTTCCCGCTGCGAGCCTGGTGTGACTGGCCTGAATGAAGCACAACTTCTTGCTCCTGGTTCAAGGGTTTTATTGACAAATACATTTCAAGAGGGATTGGCTCTTGAAATGATAATAATCTCTCCCTTTCTCTCTCTCTCTCTCTCTCCCCCCCCCCCCCTCTCTCCGACCCCACTTCCCCAACCAGTTTTCCCCCTCCCTAACTAAGGCATCGATACCGGGGGGGTTAGTTCTATCAATCTGTAACAAATATTTGTCTGTTTCTTTCTTCTGCTGCTGTTAGGCTCACCACAGAGACTGTCCCTCAGTGTAGAGGGAGTAACAGTCTGATAACCACAGTTGTTCGTAGCTGACGAATTCTTCCTACCAATGTAACCCTCTACTTAGTTAATAAACAAGCAGAGGAATCTATTAGTTGAAAGATGCGACACACACCCACGACACGCCGGCTGTTGAAGGAAAAAGACTCAGTTAGTGACACTGCTTGGTACTCCTGAACAATACTCCCACAATACAGACGGGACAAAACCAACCTCAACAGGTGGAAGGGATTCCAGATAACGGGCAGTGCAGTGAAGCTGGTGAATAGGGTCCCTGGGTACTCTTCTATGGGAATGAGCGTACCTAAAACATGATACACACTCAGTGATGGTGAAGGGAAACGAGCATATGATAGAAACAGGTAAACAGAACAAACCTTACCGGATGAGTATCCCTTAGATGTTATGTTCAGTCTTGAATCCAATAAGATACCAGAACCTACCCCGACGGCATGAGAATGTCTGGAAAAGGGCTTTAGAAAAGAGAGAATCCTTGTGTCCGGATACAGTACCAAGACATATCCCGACGGCACGAGGACGCCTAATTAAGCACACACGCTGCAATTTTCTCTAGTCCGCATGCCACTGTTCCTTAGCGTAGTGATGATTGTCCCGAGTACCTGAAGATCCAAAAGCTGAACGAGTCCTATTGGTGCTGTGGAGCAGCAGTGGAGGATCTGTTGGCATGACAGGAGAAGGGGGGTGAAGCCAAGGGGCAAGGCTGAGAAGTCGAGGACAAAATAGTTCGGCAAAGGGTGGGCAACAAACAAAGTCCGATTTGTAATCCAAAGGCAGTCTGTAAGGCAGACAGGTGTAGAAGCATCGCGAGAGCTCCCGCTCTCGCGAGACTTCGCAATGCGACGAAGCCCGCCCCCGCGGCTTCGCGCGCACAGACGAGCGGAGAGAGCGACGCGATAAGGTGCGTCCCGCCAGCTCCTCCATAAACGGGGCTTGCAGTGCTTACACTGCACACGGACTTCAGGGAAGATTACCCTGAGCCCCATTAGGCACGTTGGCCTTTATGTTTGAGACACGCATGTTGCGTGCATGGATACATGAAACTGAGAAGGAATAAACGCGCCGTTAAAGACTTCTCGACTCCTGTCTTTACTGTAAGCAAATATACAACATAAATTGGCGGCGAGGATCATCACCAGAACCCACGGAGAATCATGCAAGGCGCAACGCCACCGCCACCCTTTCTACAAACTCCAGGTAGGCCTGCCATCCCATGGCCAAAATGGCAGCCCCTGTTCACAACATATGTGGAAGCTCTAGGAGGAGCAGGGTTCTCAGCGGCAAGGCGCAGGGCCATGCTACTTAATGCCCTGGGAGTTGAAGGTCAAAGAGTGTTCGAGAGTCTCACCCCCATACCGGTGGCGGGCGATAATGATGATGTTTTTAAGGAGGCGGTCAGGAGAATCATAAAAAGATTTGCCAGTAAGGAGAACACAGTGCTCCATAGGATAAGGTTTTACACCAGAAAGCAAGAGATGTCTGAACCAGTGGAGGATTATGTCACAAAACTGAGGGAACTAGCGGCGCTGTGCAGTTTTGGCAACAATGCAGAGAGTCTCATATGTGACATGTTGGTGGTGCACACTAACAGTCGCAAAGTCCAGGATAAATTCATCGTGGAAAAGGAACTGCAATTGGAAAAAGCAATAGAGATCGCCAGGGCAGTTGAAGAAACGGCTGGAAGACAAAAGGAGCTTACAGGAGCCCAGGGTCCCGCTGAGATACAAACCGTGAGATTCCATGCAAAAAAAGAAAGGCCAACAATGGACATGAGAGAAGGAAGAGGGAACAGGAGAGAACCCCTCAAGTGCCACAGGTGCACCAGCACGAAGCATCTAGCGTTCGACAGGGAATGCCCAGCCAGAGACAAAGAGTGCTCCATCTGCAAACGAATTGGCCACTTCTCTATAGTGTGTCGGTGGAGAAACAAGAAGGTCTCCAGTCTCGACGCAGATCGCAATGCGGAGAAAGAATCTTCCTCAGAAGATGAAGGAAGGCCCACCGTCATCATGGTGAACAGCACTAGAGCAAGAAGAGAGAAGCCCCACTGCACGATCAAAATCGATGGCAGGGAAACGAGGGTCATGGCAGACTCAGGTTCTGATCTAACGATCATACCCCTTCGGACCTACAAGGAAATGGTGGGTAAGGAGAAGGTGCAAGTACTAACCACGAAGGCACAAACCCACTGTGTTCGGAGGGGCGTCAGTCGAGCTGCTGGGATATATCAAGGGCAAAGTAGAATTTAAAGGAAGGGAAACCACAACCAGAGTGTACTTCAGTCACGAAGGTCCAGCGGTGTTGGGTTGGGATGACCAGGACAAGCTAAAAATCAGACTGGATCCCAGCACAGAAGATCAGGTTTTATCGGTCAGGGTGACGAGTGGACACGTTGCAAAAGCGATTACCCAACACTTTTCTCGGAGGAGCCGGGGCACATCAAAGGCTTTCTACACAGAATAGTGCTCAAAAGAAACGCTGTCCCAGTAAAGCACCGTGTGAGGCCGGTACCAGCCACAGCAAGGGACACCTTTAAGAACCAGTTAGAAAAGATGAAAATGGAAGGGGTCATTGAAGAAATTGAAGCATCCGAATGGCTGAGCCCGGTTGTGCTGATAAAGAAGCCCCAGTCACAGGAACTAAGGGTGTGCATAGACCTGCGCAGTTTGAACCTGGAAGTGGTCACTGATAATTACCCCCTTCCAAGCATCAACGAACTCATTCTCCTAATGAAAGAAGCAAAATTATTTTCAAAATTGGACATGAGAAATGCATATCACCAAATTCAACTGCATGAAGAGTCGAAACCCCTCACAGCATTCATCACCCCCTTTGGGACATACCAATTCACCAAAATGCCATTTGGACTGTCATCAGCGGCATCGGCTTTCCAACGAATGATGGATGTCCTGCTACGGAAGGTTCAAAATGTGGTATACTTCCAGGATGACATCCTAGTGTATGCAGCGGATGAGCAGGCGCACGATGCCACGCTGAGGACAGTTCTAAACAAGTTACAAGAAGCAGGGGTGCGACTACGGCATGAAAAGTGTCTATTCAAGGTGAAGGAAGTAGAGTACTTGGGATATAAAATTTCGGAAAAAGGTATCAGTCCCAAACAGAATCTCATGCAAGCCATTGTCAAAGCGCCGGAACCCACCAGTAAAGAGGAAGTGAGGTCATTTCTTGGACTAGCCGAATATTATGCTAAGTTCATACCCAAATTCTCGGAGACCACGGCACCTCTCCGCGAATTACTCAGAAAGGGATCGGAGTTTACATGGCAAGAACCCCACAAGACCGTGGTGGAGAAGATAAAGCAACATATCGTTGATGCACCCTGCCTCCAGCCATTCAATCCGTTGTGGGAAACAGTTGTCACCACAGATGCCAGTGCATATGGACTAGGAGCGGTCTTAACACAAAAGAAAGGTGACACGGAACATGTGGTGGCATTTGCCTCGAAGGCTTTATCAGAGGCAGAACAGAACTATTCCACCATAGAAAAAGAAATGTTGGCCTGTGCATGGGCGGTGGAACATTTCCGGACATACGTTTGGGGCACGAAATTCAAGCTGCTGACTGATCACAAGCCCCTCATTCATATGCTTAGCCCGGGAGGCACTAAAGTATCCACACCCAGACTAGCACGCATCGCGGCCAAGCTGCAGGAGTACACGTTTGAGGTCCAGCACATCTCAGGTTGGAAAAATTCGCAAGCTGACTGCATGTCGAGACTACCAGAGTGTAAAGAAAAAGCCACCACATTCTTGAAAGGAGAATGCATAGTTGCATCCATCACAGACTTGAGGGCACCTGGTTACCTAGAACTCAGTGAGAGACATTGGGAGGAAGAAGATGGAAAAGACCCCACCATGGCCATGATTCGCAAAAGGATAAAAGAAGGCTGGCCAAGTGAAAAAACGCTGCCCGAGGGCATGATGCCCTATTGGAAAGTGTCGGATGAGCTGTCTGAAATGGAAGGGATAATCATGAAAACCGATCAGATTATCCCCCCCGCAGGAATGAGAAGGACCATCCTCTGTAGAGCCCACGCGGGCCATTTGGGAAACACAATGACACGCCGCAGGGTGAGAGAGGCCTACTGGTGGCCATCAATGGACCAGGAAATATGGTCCATGATAGAGCGTTGCCATGAATGTTTAAATAGTGACAAGAGACTTAAGGTCCGCCAAGCACCCCTGATACCCACAGAAATACCAGAAGCAGTCTGGTCCAAAGTGGGCATCGACTTCATAGGGCCGTTGGAAGCCATGGCACCTGAACATCGATACGGAATAGTAATGGTGGACTACCTATCCAAGTGGGTGGAGGCGGAGTTTGTCCCGAACATAACTACCCAAACAGTCATAGAAGTACTTACAGAAATTTTTCAGAGGGAAGGTCTCCCCAGAGAAGTAGTCACCGACAATGGGGTGCAACTGGTTTCTAAGGACATGGAGGAGTTCTTGAAAAGAAACCACATCAAACAAAAGAAAGCGGCCCTATATCACCCCCAGGCAAATGGGCTCGTGGAGAGGGCAAACCGATTCATAAAGGGCGCAATTCAACTGGCAACCGCTTCGGGTAAGGACCCTCTCAAAATCACCAAGGAGGCCATAGCGGCTCACAGACTCGCTCCAAATGGGATCACCCAAATATCTCCGTTCAAAATGTTGAGAGGGAGGAGTGCGGCATCCACTCTGATTCCACCATGGTTGTCAAAGGTACGAGAGGACGAAGCAGTCGACATGTCAGAAGTAGTGTGGAGAATTGAAAGCAGTAAAACACGCATGAAGTCATGGAGTGATCAGAGAAGAAGGACAAAGCCAGCATCCGACATAGGGAAAGGAGATTTGGTTAAAATCAAACTACCCCAGAAAGATCAGGTCACGGGGTCTCGCTATAGCCGACCCATCGAAGTGATTCACAGGGGAACAAATCACGTCTGCACAGAAGATGGACGCGCATGGAACATTGAAAGAGTTGCACTGTACCAGAAGACTCGGGAAAAGGCGAGTACACCGGAGAGATCTCGAATGGAAACCGAAAGGGACTGCGAAAGAGCTGAAGACCAAGAACTTGTAGGAGACGACAGAGAAAGGATGGAAATCGAAGTTGAACCAGAAGCATTGAGAGCAGATACCGAACCAGAGCAACAGGAAGAGTGTCAGGGAACAGGCGATCGGCCCAGAAGGGAACACAGAAGGCCGGTGAGATATAATGACTATGTTCTACAGTGATTTTGCTGTTGGTTGGAAAAGGGAGATGTGTAGAAGCATCGCGAGAGCTCCCGCTCTCGCGAGACTTCGCAACGCGACGAAGCCCGCCCCCGCGGCTTCGCGCCCAGACGAGCGGAGAGAGCGACGCGATAAGGTGCGTCCCGCCAGCTCCTCCATAAACGGGGCTTGCAGTGCTTACACTGCACACGGACTTCAGGGAAGATTACCCTGAGCCCCATTAGGCACGTTGGCCTTTATGTTTGAGACACGCATGTTGCGTGCATGGATGCATGAAACTGAGAAGGAATAAACGCGCCGTTAAAGACTTCTCGACTCCTGTCTTTACTGTAAGCAAATATACAACAACAGGGTCAGCAAAACAGCAGGCGTGAAAACGTAGCAGAAGGAGTAGGCAAAAGGCAGGGTCCGTAAAACGTATGCAGGCGTCGAAAAGGCAAGAACTTGGCAAGAATGCAATGAACGGTAACTTCAATTAGAAGCACCGGACTGCTGATGGAGGCAGTCTTTATGTGGTAAGTGTCACGTGAGCGGGTGTCAAGCGCCTTCCTCTAACGCTGCTATGTGCATGGAAGGGCTTCCACCGTCACCACGGCAATGGCCAGCGTGTGAGAAACAGTGTTCTCTGCTTAAGCAGGGATGATGACAGCAGTCTCCGCCAAGATCGAGGACGAGGTACATGGGGTTTGTGTGGGTTTAGAAACATAGAAACAGGCTGAGAAGGAACATGTGCAACCACAGGAGCACGGGTGCGCCGATTCCTGACATCATCCTCCCCCAAATACACATCTACCCCCCGAGAAGCGTGGAAGCAAGCCAAGAGAACGGGAGACATGGATATTACTAGCAGGCTTTAGGTCCGGTCCTCGGGACCATAGCCCTTCCAGTCGATCAAATAGTGCCTAAGCCCATTCCAGATTCTAGTGTCCAACACAGCATTTACCTCGTATTCCTCTGAACCCAGAACGGGAGATGGGTGATGACAGAATTCCCCTTCAGATTGTTGATCCCGTAGGGTAGAAGAAGAATTCTTCCCACCAATGTACCCCTCTGAATGAGCAAATCTACATACAGAGGTGTCAATTAATTGAAAGATAGGATCCAATGAGACACCAAAGGCTGCAAAGGAAGGTAAGACACCATTTACTATTTTGCAACAGAACATGAACAACACCAAGTAAGTTACGGTGGAGGTAATTGAAGGATAGGCGTTCAAGAAAGCACACGTAACCGGTGTCAGATAGCAGACCTCAAAAATATACAGAGGCATATCAGTACCAGTAACAATAGTGATGCATATCAGTACCAGTAACAATAGTGAACTCAGGATGTAAACAAATATGTGAATGACTATTCTTACCAGACGTAATGGATCCTTGAAAGTCCCAAGAAGAGTTCTTGAATGAATATTTAGTCTTTAACCAAAACCTCTGTTGACGGCACAAGGATGCCTAATGTCCACAAGCAACCTATCCCGATGGCACGGGGATGCCTAATATTCAAGCACATCAAAGGCAGTCTCTAGTCCGTGTGGCAGGAGTTATTGAGAGCGTCCTGTATGAACGTGTGTTTCTGCTCGTGGAGATTTGATGTCGCGTCTGGTGTCGTATTGCAAACTGACTCCAGCATGTTTTTTCGAGGGTTTGGAGCGGGTGCGTCCTATCCTATAGAAACAACGTTTCCGAATGAGCAGTTGCCGCGTGAGGCGTGGAGAGCACCGGCAGAGGATTCGAGTGATTGCAAAAATAAATCCGATAAACAGTTTGGGTGGTCAGGTAGCGGGCAACGATTCAACAAAACGTAGACAAGGCAGTCCATTAACAGTTCTGATTCAGCAGGTATCAGGCAGCGGAGACAACAAAACGGAAGAAAGGCAATCCAAGGAGCGGTCTGGGTCGTGACTGGATCATGACGGATTCCAAGAGGGCACAAAGAATATCGCCAAAGTAGACAAGGGCTAGACTATATCTATATGCAAGGTCAAAAAGCAGACAATATTACCAACTAGAGAAGCAAAGTACAAAGATATCACGCTAATTCAGAAGCACCAGGGTTCGCGTGTGCGGAGCTGATAAACTTTATGTCACGTGACCGTGTCTTCAGCATGACGGACATAACGTTCTACTCTTGTGTAAAGGATGCCACCATTTCCATGGTAGCCTCCAGCTACCACAGGCTTTCACCCTACTCGTTCTCTCTCTTGCTAGAACAGAAGCCGGTGAATGCTGGCATGTAGAACTTTTGTCGATGACAGCCTGACGTGCGTAGATTAACCGCAGTATTTGTTCCCATGTTTGACAGCGGATGGTTCCTGCCTCGGATCCTGATAATTTCCTCCCCCAAAGCAGCACTCCCCCTCCTAGAGGCCCAGAACTTAGTGATCAAACAGGGATCATATATGTGATCTCCTGGTTCCCATGTTCTGTCCTCTGGGCCATAACCCTTCCAATCGATGTAATACAAACGGATCCCCCTAGAAACTTTTGTGTCTTGGATTTAATTCACCTCATATTCATCTTCACCTTGCACCAAAGTTGGAGGAGGGCGTGATTGAACCCTAGTGGTAGGATGAAAGGGTTTGAGGAGAGAAACATGAAAAACAGGATGTACTTTCCAATGTGCAGGGAGATGTAGACGTACAGCTACAGGATTGATTAGGTCCTTAATCACATAGGGACCAACATAACGGGGTAAAAGGGATTTGCACCCAGGCATGCATAGATTTTCTGTGGACAACCACGCCTTCATCCGCGCCCAATAGGCAGGCGCGGGAGAGCGATGAGCATCAGTGAATGCCTTTATACCTTGAGTAGATGACGCGTTAGACCTTTATGCACGTCTACTAAATAAGTAATGCAGGAGCGGGCAGCCGGATTGTTGGTATCAAGTGTGGTGGATAACAGAAGAGAACAAGGAAGCTCACCATATAGAGCAAAGAATGGAGATGAGCGGATAGAGGAATGAAGAGAGTTAGTGTACGCAAACTCGACCAGAACCAAAACAGACAGCCATGTATCTTGATGTTGCAATGTAAGATATCTCAAATATTGTTCAAGAGTAGCGTTTAAGCACTCTGTCTGGTCATCTGTTTGTGGAGGGTACGAGCTCGAATATCTCTCGTCGATGCCAAATGATGCAGTAAGAACCCTCCAAAATTGCAACGTTGTCACGCGCCTGCCCTCCTGGCGCTTATAGAACACATGGAAAGTAAATCGCCATTAGTGTCCCATTACGTTCTGTCCGTATCTTTTGGTGAAGTTCTAGTCTGTCTGTTTCTGAGTTTCCCTTTTTAGCCACGCCTATCCTTAACAACGGTGCGTTGCAACCCTTTCGCTTTCACTCCTGGATACACACACTGTTTCCTTTGTTCTCGCTCATACCGGCTTTCCTCCTAGTCCGTTTGCCTTTCTTCTGTCTTTACCGTGTGGTCCTTGCTACCAGTCATCGCTCTTACTCACCGCCGCGGTCCTGCAGCGCCTCGTACGGATCTCTCCCCGTTTCGTTAACCACTGCCCTTTTTCCTTCCTGCTCCCTTGGCTTTCTGAACTCTCACTCCGCTTTACTGCATTTACATACTATTTTCTTCCTACCTGCTTTACTTGCACATGTCCTTTCTTCTGCTGCTACCGGCTCCGTCTTTTCCTAACCGTTCTGCAGTTGCTTTCTCTTTGCTTGTCTGCTCTTCAAGGCAGCCGGGTCTTCTTTCTTTCTGCTCCTTTACGGTCTCTGACCGCTTCCAGATGTGTCCTTTGCCACTTGGACATTCCACTTGATAGCCTCTTTCCTCCTGGGTGCTCAGTTCGTACCTACCATCTACGGACTTGGGTTTGCTATCCTATTAGAGTTTACAAGTAAGAAGCCTACCATCACGCCCTTTGCCTACAAGGATATCAAAGCGAGTTCTTACAGAAACAACCCATTCACCATCTACTGGCATGCATCCTACGAACTACATACCTGAGAGCTTTTTTCTGCCGTTGGGCTTTTTCCTCTCTCTGGCGTTCTCGGGAGGGGATCCCCTGCCTGCCTTCACTAGAATGGTGACAGGGTTGCTTCCACCCGAGTATGGCTGTATCTCTTCAACAAAAAACGAAAGGACCAGAGAAGGAAGGGAAGACTACAGTGCACTTCATCTGAAGACACAGGTGAGGAGGAGGAGGAGGTGGAGGAGGAGGAGGAGGAGGGATAAACTGGGCTAAGTGATGACCAGGAAGTGTTAGACAAACCTGATAGACGTAAACTGAAATCCCCGATTCGTTACGGTGATAGATGGGAGACCAAAGAACCGAAATACGTTCTTCAAGAATAAATCTGCCAGAACGGGAGCAGAAGGGAGGCCCAGGCAGGGGATAAACAATGCCATCTTAGTAAGATAATCGATGACCACCCGTATGGTATCGTACCCCCTTACAGGAGGTAACTCGACCATGAAATCCATAGAAATCATTGTCCAAGGATGATCTGGAATTGGAAGTGGGTGCAATAACCCACGGGTTTAGAAGGAAGGCTCTTGCATTGAGCACACATGGCACACGCAGCCACCTATTCCTTTATGTCTTTCTTAATTGTAGGCCACCAACACCAGCATAGTAACAAATCCATGGTCTTCCTGGTACCTGGAAGACTACAGTACACTTCATCTGAAGACACAGGTGAGGAGGAGGGAGAAACTGGGCTAAGTGATAACCAGGAAGTGTTAGACAAACCTGACAGTTTGCAACACCCAAAACTACCTACCATCGCAACGGCCGAACAAATCGAAGAACTGGTGCATGCCATACAATGTCTCGCTCAAGAAGTCCAGACCCTCAAAATGGAGAATGCTACCCTTCGTCAGATGAAGGCCAATCGAGATCAACAGCGAGCTGAACTCCCCCGTATGTCGCTGGCATCCGAGAAGTACGATGGCACTCCCCGGAGATTTAAGGAGTTCATGGAGGCTTGCATAATACACTTGACCTTCCGCCCCCAGGCCTATGCCTCCGACCAAGCTTGCATAGGGTTCCTTATTTCAAACCTAACGGGGAACGCACTAGCTTGGGCAACCCCCTTGATAACCAGTGCCAGCACCCTATTGCAGGATTACAGCGCCTTTACTGCACAGTTTAAACAGGCCTTCGAGAGACAGGAGTCAGCTCAAGTGACCAGCAAAGAGCTGCTGGATATACATCAATACACAATCTTCCAAAGAGGGCTTTGTGAAGAGCTGAAAGATGAGCTGGCCCGCTCCCCAAGACCTGTCACGTTCTCCGATCTGCTATCCACCATCCTACAAGTAGATTTCCGCCTCTCCGAGTGATGTATTGAAGGAAGAAAAGGATGTGGTGCACTCTTTCTCCCAGACCAACCTGTTCCAGTCCCCTTCTCACCTCGACCAGCTAGAGAAGAACCAATGCAGATTGGGATCACTAGAGGACCCCAGAGTGGCGAGGAACGAAAAAGAAGGGAGGGATAACAACCTCAGCATGTACTGCGAATCGGACAAACACATGCTACGAGACTGTCCAGAAGTCCCACCACGCCGGCCGGGAAATGGCCGTCCTCGGAACTAGCAGGGACAAGTTACAGAGGAGGGTCTACCAGTCCCTATGTCTCAATGTCAGTCTCTACCACCGCTCCTACGGACGACAACCGACTTATGGTAGTCAGCATTCAGCTACACTCCAAGCAACAGATCGTTGACGTCCTGGGCTTGGTTGACTGCGCGGTGGCTGGATGCTTTATGGACACCTGTTGGGAAAAGAAGACTGCTATCGATCTCCTAGAGAAGGAAGAAGATCAGAAGGTGGAAGGTGTGGATGGCAAGCCTTTGAGTTCTGGTCTCATCACCCATTCCACCATTGCTCTTATTATGACGGTGATGCCCCACATGGAGGAGATCCAGTTTGACCTCATAAGAGCGGCTCATTTTCCGGTGATCCTTGCGGTTTCCTTGCTTCGAAAACACAATCCCTCTATTGACTGGGTAAAGAACCAATTGGTTTTCTCTTCCGATTACTGCTCCCAAACATGTCTTTCAGGGGCCCAGTATTCCACCGTCAAGGCAGTTACCGATACTTCCATGCAGCAACCCACTCTTGTGAATTGTGAATTCAGCGAGGTGTTTCTCAATAAAGACCCCCAAGACTTACCTCCACACCGTCCAGAGGATTGTGCCATAGGTCTCCTGCCAGACGCTCTTGTTCCATTTGGCCGTATGTTTTCACTATCCCTCAAGGAGAAGGAGGTCCTACGGAAATACCTAGATTCCAACCTACTCAATGGACTTATTCAGCCTTCACATTCCCCTGCAGGGGCTTCTCTGTTCTTTGTCCCTAAGAGGGATACCCATGAATTGAGGCCATGTATTGATTACTGTGGCCTTAACAGTGTTACGGTTCGGGATAGGTACCCCATGCCGCTTATCCAAGACATTCTAGAGGCTTTCCAGGGGGCAGAGGTCTTTTCAAAATTGGATTTGCGAAGGACTTACCATCTACTGCGTTTCTGTGTGGGGGACGTACCCTGTACAGACACTTCGAGTACCGAGTCATGCCTTTCGGCCTGGTTAACGTGCCATCCGTTTTCCAGAGGTTTATGGACCGCATATTCTCAGATCTCTTGTACCATGGTACCATCATCTACCTCGACGATATTCTGGTGTACTCCGCTTCACCCCAACTGCACCAGGATCATCTCCGCCAGGTGCTACAACATCTCAAGGATAATCACCTCCTGGAATGATTTCATTGTGGAAATCCCTCCCTCGGAAGGTTGTACTTGCATAATTGTCACTATCCATGCTTTCCTAAAAATAGCCCATTTCGAGGGTATTGTGTCCTCCGACGTATTCCACATCTGACAGGTAATGACCACAGCTGTGCTGCTTCGGAAAAATGTTCGGCGTAGGTGTCCTGCATCGATGACGTCGATACGTTGTCCTTCGAGGGTCGACGTCACCGGATGATATATATAGGATGCACGCCGCCCGTAGCCTCAGTTCTGTTTTTTCCGCAAACGTGTTTGCTTCGGAATCTCGGCGTGCTTGATTCTTCTACTTCGAAAGCAATGTCTTCGTCTTCTTCTACCCCGAAGTCAGGCTTTAAAAAATGTCGGGACTGTGGTTCGAAAATGTCCGTCGCGGTCCTGCACGACATCTGCCTCTGGTGCCTCGGCAAAAGCCACGACTGCGATGACTGCCAGTCCCTGACATCGAAGGCCTCGCGGGAACGGAAGAATATATTAGAGGTAGGTGGGCTGTCTCAGCCCCATAAGTCGAAATCTGCTGGGCTTTCGACTGACGACTCGAGGGGCGACTCTCCGCGTCCGTGAAAGTCCAGGGAGGTCTCGGTCTCAGAGTGGTTCCTGCCATTCCTCTGCCTTTTCGAGACATTCTCGGAAGCGCCGTCACCGGCCGCCTTCCCCGTCTTCGTTGGAGGACTGTGCCAGTAGGCGGTTGACTTGCCCCACCAAGTCTTCGTCGCCGGCCGAATGGGATGCATTCCGCCAGGAGATGATGGCTATTTTCGAATCGCAAGGCACTGTTCCGTCTGCACCTTCGAAAGAAGCCGGCAAGGAACGGGCTCGGTCCACCTCTCGCATGCCTTCAGACTCCGGCAATCAGTGCGATCATCAAAGCCGTCTAGGTCCTGCTCGGGCAAGGAAGCTCGCCGTAGCCGTGCCAGATCCAGGTCCTGGTCCTCGACACCATCGAAACCGTCATAACCTGTGATGTCTTCGAGGAAGGCATCCACGCCATCGGCGCTGTGTCTGTCGAAGGGCTCGCTCAGGGTTTCCGGCCTCGAAGAAGTCGTCGACGCCATCGGAGCCGTGTCCATCGAAGGGCTCTCTCGGGGTTCCGGCCTTGAAGAAGATGTCGACGCCGTCGGCGCATCGGTCGACGTCGACCCGGATGCCGATTCCTCGGCACCTTCTACACTGTTTGTGGAGTATTTGCCGGAGGTGCCCCGGAGGGCTCGGGAAACTCTGAGGAAGGCTCTCAGTAAGTCCGTGAGGCCTGTTTTTGAACCCTTCTCTTTTCCTCCACCCAGATTGGATTTGTTCCAACCGTTGGATTATATTTCGGAGGTGGAAGAAGGATCTGATGAGGAGATGGTTGTGCCTCCTGATGTCCCTGATGACCTTTTGTCTGGTCACAGTCAGATGGAAGAACTTTGTCAGTCCTTGCATGATGCCAGTGGTCTTGACACCTCTCTGGAGGAGGAGTTTGGCAGGCATGAGCCTGGGACACATGCCGAATCCCACTATAGGCGTCTCATGTCCAGGGTGACTGAATACTTGGGGTGGTCTGCTCCACCTGAACTGACGGACATCATGGACCAAGGTCCACCCACTGACCCAGTGTTGCCATTTCACATGGCTTTGCAAAGAAGGGCGGCGGCGGCTTGGACTGCTCTGGAGAGTCTCCCGGCAGTTAATAAGTCGCTTCAGAAAAAATACCGCCCAGCCAGTAGTGACCCCTGCTACTTGTCGACGCACCCTACTCCTGAAAGTTTGGTGGTGCAGGCGGCTATGGCCCCCGTTAAGCAGGCTGCGTACCCTACCATCCCTCCTGATAGGGACAATAAGCGCTTTGATGGTTGGGCGAAGAAGGTATTTTCATCTGGGGGTATGGCTTTGAAGGGGGCTGAGCATATTCCCGAAGGGGAAGAACGGGATGGTTTTCTAGCCCTCGTGCAAGACAGCAAGGATGCCATGTGTGAATCCGTTCAGTCGGGTCCGGACATGGCAGACTGTGTCAGCCAGTCCATGGCTGGGAGCACCGTGATACGCAGGTTTGGGTGGTTGTGGAAGTCGGGATTTGCTCCTGATGTGCAATCCCGGCTCCGTAACATGCCCTTTGATGGAGTCCATCTGTTTGGCAACAAGGCTGACGAGAGCCTTGAGAGGTTGCAGACCTCCAAAGCTGCAGCAAAGTCTTTGAGCGCAGCAGTCTGTCAACCTCCGCCTTTTTGTCCGAGGGGACAGCAATGGAGGGGAGGTTCCTTTCGGTACTACTCTACCTTTGGTAGATCGAGAGGAGCTGCCAGTCAAAGGGACCACCGTAGGAGTACCAGAGGTGGAAAGCAAGGTACTCAAGGTGCCAAAGCTGCTTGGGCAGTTGCCTCTTTGCCCTCAGGCACTGCCGCAGCCGCGTCCGCTCAGTCATGAGGCCATGTCCCATGGTTCGCCAGTTGGGGGGCAGCCTTGCGCAGCATCTTGGAGAATGGCGAGCCATTACTTCAGATGTGTGGGTTCTGGAGATCATAGCCCACGGCTACTGTCTTCCCTTCCGGCAGAGGCCTCACGACAATCCACCGGGGAAGCTCTCTTTGAAGCGTCTGGATCCGCTCCTTGCGCAGGAAATCCTATCCCTGCTGGAGAAAGGCGCCGTAGAACTGGTGCCTGTAGCGGGAGGAACAAGGGATGGTATTCCCCTTATTTTATTATCCCGAAAAAGGACGGGGGATTGAGACCCATCATGGACTTGCGTTGGTTGAAGAAGCTTCTCAGAAAGGACAAGTTCAAGATGGTAACTCTTTCTCAAGTCCTCCAGGCGCTTCAACTTCAGGATTGGTGAGTGTCTCTCGACCTCAAGGATGCTTACTTTCATGTGCCGATTCATCCCAAGCACAGGAAGTACTTGAGGTTCGCGGTTGGTGACTTGCATTTTCAGTTTCAGGTCCTGCCGTTCTGATTGACCTCCGCCCCGAGGGTCTTCACCAAACTGATGGCGGTGGTGGCAGCGTATCTCAGGAAATGGGGGATTCACATCTACCCCTACCTGGATGATTGATTGATCAAGGGGCGCTCTCCCGAGCAAGCCTTGGATCATCTGTGGTCACCTGCCACTCCCTCCACAAGTTGGGCTTCTCCCTCAATTTAAAGAAGTCTCATTTGATACCTACCCAGCGGTTCCAATACATCAGAGCAGTGCTCGAAACATCCTTGGGGCAGTGTTCGCCTCCCCAGGTGAGGGCTCATCACATTCTGCAGATGGTGGTCAAGTTTCAACATGCCCAGAGTCTCCCGTCAGGCTTACTCGCCGTTCGCCTAGACACTATGCCCTTTTTCACCTCGCACTAATCCCTGCTGTGGTTACACACCTGACTCTCCTCCTCGTGAACCTATGGACTAGCGCTCCCATCATCCTGAAAGTAAGACTAGTAACGTTATCAACTATTTCAGCTCTTCCGAATGCTATGCTTATTCCCACGAGCTTGCTACCTAGTATAGCTATATAAGTTGTCCGCTCTGTGCCTACTGCCCTACAAGCATTTATCTTGCCTGTTGAAATGGCTGACATATTATCTATCCTGATGTTGATAATGCCTTTACTATGATAATATAATCACATACGCCACTTGACGAGCTATAGCAACGTAGCAACGTGCTCCATGCACACCTCTGTACTAAGTCTGCACATCTATTACGAGCGTCCTGACTTTAATCAACTGAGCCGACTGCACATTTGAGCCCCTAGTCGCTACCTATTTGCGGTTGCTTACCGCCAAGTAATCGCACCATTTCAGTGCCTTATTTGCTTGCATTGCCTATGTCTGTTCTCATTGCCGCCCAGCCCATACCTTCCCATTGCATGACCACGGCACCGCTTTCATTTGCGGCTTTGTTCACCTGTGCTTGCCTTGAAATTACTATGCTGCCAACCCCATGCTCGCTTTTGAAATGATTGAGCTCTTGCTCAGAACCGCAACGTGGACCCACTTGTTAGCTCCATGATATATGATACTCTGCCTGCCTGATATGCTCATTGTGTATTCCCTAATTTGCTGCGCCACAGCTTGATCTCTGCCTGCATATGTTGCACCGCTCCGCATAAGACATGCCCACATGATCTAAGCTAACTCCAGGGTACCTGCCTTACTCTGCCGTGCCTTTCAACTTGACATTTACCTGATCTGCCAATACTTGCTGCCAACACTAGAATGTCTTGTCTGCCTGAATTGTTGCACCGTTACAATTAGATCACGCCTCTTGCATTCTGCATTGTTCCCTGCCTAACATGCTAATGTATATGCAAGCTTTGGTATTTGCTTTGCCTGTGTACCCTGATCTGATGCACCCCCATTGCTTGACTCTGAATAAGTAGACTTAACCTGTCTTAAACTCATTAGCCTGCATTGCTTGTACAGAGCATGCACTGCCTAGCCAAATAGTGCCTGTAACGCTTACCTATAACTGCCTCACAGACCCGGCGGCCCTTCCTCTCTAATCTCGGTAACATGCTACCACGCTGGTCCTCCCTAAGGTCACTGCTCTCCTCATTACAAGTACTACTCTCAGTGTGGTCAATTAACAGGTCGTCACACCTACCACCTCCCAACTTTGCTGCACCTAGCTCCTTGCACACCTCATCCATGGCCACTTCTCACAGATCTCCTGATACCTACCAAAGTACTGCACCTCAATACCACAACATCTACCTCAATGATCCGGCCCTATGGCTCGACCATTTCGCCAAAAAACCCTCACCCAACCAACCATGTCCTATCACTCTTAGAAACCTAAGATTAGGATCTAGATTTATGGGTAAGAAGGGACACCTCATGTACCTGAGTCCATACCTCAAAACTCATACGCACAGCCCGCCTCCACAAACTGCCACCTCACCCACGCCCCATCACCCTCAAACCATCACAGCTTCATCAAGCAACGTTGGTTTAATTAAAGCTGCCCTGATTAACGCAAGATCCCTAGCTGCGCACGCTCTGGACATTGCTGATCTTATCAAGACTCAGGAACTCGACTTCATCGCCATCTCCGAGACCTGGCTGCATGTGGCTTCTGGCCCGGCACTCTCATTGGCCATCCCCAGTGATTACTCCATCATCAGATGTGATCGCACCTCGAGAGGTGGAGGAATTGCTTTCATCGCTAGAAACTCATTAGGACTTAGAACCATCCCAAGCACTAAGGTGGAAACTGCAGAGTTACTCTCTGTCAAGCTCGGACTCTCAGCTAACCAAACGGCTACCATCCACCTAATATACAGACCCCCTGGTCCACCCACCTCCTTTGTGGATGATATATCTACGTTAGTACTCAACAATGCTAAATCAAACTCCCAAACCATCATTCTTGGCGACCTCAATCTAGGACACCAAGACCCTAATGATCCTGCAGCCCTTGACCTAGCTAATACCTTAACAGATTTAGGTTTCACTCACCACATACAGGAACCCACCCACATTAAAGGGCGGTCCCTTGACTGACTTAGTGACACCAATTGCAATATTAGCGTAATCTCCAACTCCCCTTGCTTGTGGTCTGACCACCATGTCATCACTTTCAGCATCGAAGCAGCCCCACCACCCAGGCCTTTGATCGCCCCAGCCACCCTCACTAGAAATAAAAAGAACATTACGACAGAAAAACTACTCCCCCTTATCCTTCCCACACTAAATAACGCTCCTGACACTTGCTCAGACCCCACCAACCTAGCCGACATGTATAACCAGTCACTGCTTGCAGCCATCAACTCTATCGCCCCGCTCAAACTGAGGAAACCCAAACAATGAGCACACCTTAACTCGTGGTTTACTCCCCAGCTTAGAGTGTTACGCAAAGAGAAACGCACAGCAGAGTCACGCTGGAGAAGTCACCACTCCGAGGCCCACAAGGACAGTCTTCTGATAGCCACCCTTAACTATAAAGAAGCTGTACTCCAGGCAAAAAAAGATTCTTATAATAACCGCATTATGTCAGCCCAGTCCAATACTAAGAAACTCTTTAATATTCTTAAGGAACTCGAGACACCTGCAGCCCCCCCGACTCTTGCTCCAAAGACAACACTTGGTGCACCAATATTCAGTCAGCACTCCTGGGTAAAATTGCTACCCTCCAATCTAAAATCAGGGACAAACAGAAATCCCTACAGCTTGACCAACCACCGACCACACCTACACTTAATACACATTTAACCTATCCGCATAAACCTTTCTCCTTCTCCCCCTCACTACTCTCGAAGTAGAAAACATCATAAACAATTTAAAACCTTCCAATTGCCAAGGCGACCCCTGCCCAGCACCTATTATCAAGGAAGCATCTCATGAGCTAGCCCCGTTCATTACAGCATTCATAAATGCTTCTTTCAAGACGGGTATTGTCCTCGACAACCTAAAGGATGCATGGGTTATCCCACTCCTCAAAAAACCCTCCCTTGACCCTAATATCCCAACTAACTTCAGACCTATCACTACAGTCCTATTCCTGCTCAAGATCCTGGACCGCGCAGCCTACCTGCAGATTCAGGATTACCTCGAACTAAACAATCTCCTGGGCTTAAGACAATCATGGTTCTGCCCTAAACATGGCACGGAGTCAGCTCTGATCGACTTGAAAACTCAGATGGAGTCACTGAAGGACAAAGGGAAGCTAGCTCTTCTCCTTCTCCTCGATCTCTCCGCGGCTTTTGATCTGGTCAACCACCAAATACTCTGCCAGCATCTCAAATCCGCAGCCCACTTCTCCGACTGTGCCAATGCCTGGATCCACTCATTCCTGAGCAATAGATCCATGAGGGTCTTCTCACCGCTGGCATCAGCGGTTCCCTCCCCTATTCACTGTGGCGTTCCTCAAGGCTCGTGTGTATCCCCTACGTTGTATAACGTATTCACCAAGCCCCTCTTCGATGTGCTTGACTATCTGGGTGTCTCCTACACTAACTACGCGGACTACACCCAGATACTCATCCCTATCACAGGAGCCTGCACAGCTGACACCAAAGCCCTTAACGATCTTTACTCGGTCATCCAGGCCTGGATGGCACAGCACGAACTTTGCCTTAACGATGATAAGACTTAGCTCTTACTTTTAGGATCAAATCATCGGCTCAACAAACTAGACCAAACCTACAAGTCCTTCATTATTGACGGCAATGACATTAAAGTCTCCAAAGATACTAAGACGCTAGGGGTCTATCTTGACTCCTCGCTTTCTCTGAACAGACAAATAAATGCAGTTAGGTCAGCTTCGGCCTATACCTGCAAACTCATCACTGCCTTTAGACCCTTCCTAAATTCCACCAACTGTATCACACTCGCCAGAACTCTTGTTATGGCCAGAATCGACTACTGTAGTGCTCTCTACCTAGGGACCAGTCAGTCTAACCTTAATAAATTGCAAACTGTACAAAATAATGCCTTAAGGGCAGCCTTAAACATCCTGAGACGCTCTCATATCTCCTCCGTCAGATCGGACTTACGCTGGCTCCCGGTAAAACAGAGAATTGCACTGAAAACCCCAGCTTTGACTCACAAATGTCTGAGCAACAACGCCCCACCTTACCTGTCCGCTCGCTTCTCACGCCACACCTCCACTCGACCTACCAGAGCAGCCCAAACTCAGAGCCTCATCGTGCCTAGATGCAAACTCCAAAAAGCTGGTGGGGGTGAGCTTCCCCGTCCTGGCCTCCAAACTCTGGAACACCTTGCCCACACCTATCAGAATTGAACCATCATTCCACTCCTTCAAGAACAATGCTAAAACATGGCTGCTCTCCTAAGACTCATGAGACCTTGACACAGTCCAGACTCCATGTGGGGTACAGGACTGAATATACATTTTCTCTCTGCTCTGTCCCTGTATTATACGCTGCTAATGGTACCCTTCGGTACATGTTTATATGATGTATATTTTTGTAACTCATTGTAACTACTCCTTTTTGTAACATGTTTAAGAGTATGTACATGTATATTTGCTGTATATGTTTGTAACTTCTGTAACTACTGCTGTTTGTAACATGTTTAAGAGTATGCGCCCGGTTGCCCCTGGGCCTGGTTTTTTGCGCTTTATAAATAAAATAAAATAAAATCAAATCCCGGCATTCGAGTTCTTGAGGTTGCTCGGCCTCATGGCATCCTTCATTTTCCTGGTGCCAGATGCAAGGCTGCGGATGAGATCTCTGCAGTGGGCTCTCAGGATGCAGTGGTCGCAGTTCTCCGGCAGGATGTCAGATCCCGTTCAGATTCCGCCCTCGGTCGCCCAGGATCTTCTGTGGTGGGCCGTCGAAGGCAATCTGATGAAGGGTGCTCCATTTGGACAACCATGGCCGGAGGTGACGATCGTGACGGACGTATCCCTCACGGGTTGGGGAGCTCATGCCAACGAGTTGACACCCAGCAGACGTTGGTCTCCATCGGAGTCCAGACTCCACATCAATTTGTTAGAGCTGCGGGCCGTCAGGCTAGCCCTGAAGGTATTTCTTCCGTCTGTGCGGGGGAAGAATGTCCTGATCATGACGGACAATACAGTGGCCATGCACTACCTCAACAAAAAAGGGACGGCAGGGTCACTCCCGTTGTGCAGGGAGGCGATGCAGCTCTGGTTCTGGGCCATCCAGCAGGAAATTTCAATCTCGGCAGTTCATCTGGCCGGAGACCAAAACGCTGCGGCGGGCGGTCTGAGAAGGCAGAGCACAGTCTCTCACGACTGGGAGCTGGCTCAGGAAGTTCTTTTGGAGATCTTCGCCCTTTGGGGAACCCCACAAGTGGATCTCTTCCCCACCAGTGTCAACCGGAAGTGCGAGAGATTCTTCTCGTGGGAATTTCCTCTAAGAGGAGCCTTAGGGGACGCGTTCATAGTGGAGTGGTCCTTCCCACTGCTGTACGTGTTTCCTCCAGTCCCCGTCATTCCGCAAGTGTTGAGGAGGTTACGGAGGTCCGGTTCCCAAATGATCCTGATTGCTCCGGCATGGGCCAGGAGAGCGTGGTACCCGGACCCTCTAGACATGTCCATCTGCCCTCCAGGCCGTCTTCCCTACCAAGACGATCTGCTCTCACGGGAGGGGGGTCGGGTTCTCCATCCAGAGGTCAAGTCTCTCAGCCTTCATGCTTGGTATCTGAAAGGTTGAGGTATAAGGATTGAGACCTCCCCGAAGACGTGATGGAGGTGTTGCTTTCAGCCAGGCGGCCCGCAACGAAATCCCTGTACCGTTGCCGTTGGAGAAAGTTCTGCGACTGGTGCAGGGTACAGAATGTGGATCCTTTCCAATGTTCCATTCCTTTGGTTTTGTCTTTTTTGCTTTCCTTAGCCCACAAGGGCCTGCAAGTGGGTACCATTAAGGGTTACCTGGCGGCACTGTCTATATTTAAGCGCTCATCTGAGGAATGTTCTTATTTTAAGATTCCTTTGATTTCACAGTTTCTAAAAGGGCTAACTAATGTGTTTCCACCGTCGCCTTTCCAGGTGCAGGGATGGGATTTGAATTTGGTTTTAAAGTTCCTGATGGGAGCTCCATTTGAGCCCTTACATTCTTGTCCGTTACGACTGTTATCCTTTAAAACTGTATTTTTAGTTGTGGTTACTTCCGCACGCAGAGTGAGTGAGTTGCAGGCACTTTCCGCCAAGCCACCCTTCACTGTGTTCCATAAGATGTCCTTAGGGTGCGGCCTTCTTTTCTACCGAAGGTTGTGTCGGAATTCCATTTGAGCCAGAAGGTAATTCTTCCGGCGTTTTATCCTCCTCCACATCCTGGTAAGGAAGAGGAGTGGCTCCATAGGTTGGATCCTAGGAGAGCTTTGAGTTTCTATCTCTCACAGATGTCCCGGGTCAGAGTGGACGATCAGCTCTTTGTTGGTTATGCTGGAAGGTGTTTAGGTCAGGCTGTTTCCAAGCAGACCTTGTCCAGATGGATCATTTTGACGATCTCTGAGTGTTACCATTTGGCGGTAAAGGACCCTCCAATAGGCTTATGGGCTCATACTAGGGGTATGGCGGGCACCACTGCTCTACAGAGGGGCGTTCCGATTCGCAATATTTTCGAAGCAGCCACATGTGCCTCTGTCCATACTTTTGTTAGACACAATTCCTTGGACTCCATCCATGGGCAGGATTTGACCTTTGGTAAGGCAGTCCTCTATTCAGAAATTTGATTGGGAATTCTAATATTCTAAATTTGTAAATTTAGAATATGTTGTTACTGCTTTGGGAGTCTGTCATAGATGTGGAATACGTCAGAGGACACAATCCCCTCGAAGAACAAGTTACTTACCTTATCTGGGAACGTTCTTTCGATGGGATGTTCCACCGACCTTTTCCATTCTAGAGCGCATTAACCCAGTGGCCTACCGTTTGCAGTTGCCCAAGCACATGAGACGCATACATCCTGCCTTCCACTCTTCTTTGCTCAAGGAACACCACACCGACACCTACCTCGGTCCTGTCCTACAGTCCAGGTTTCTACGGACTTACCACTTGGAGAGTATGAAGTTGCCATGGTGATGGATTCCAGGTACAGGAAGGGTTGTCTCGAATATTTGATCCATTGGAGAGGCTATCCACATTCAGAAGACTCCTGGAAGCCAAAATCCCATCTCCACGCTAAAAAGACTTGTCCGAAGGTTCCACCGTTGCCACCCGGCAAACCGCGTGGTCCGCCCCAAAGGAAGGGGTATACTGTCATGCGCCTGCCCTCCTGGTGCTTATGGAACAAATGTAAAGTTTTTAAAATTATTTGTTGGTTTTTGGTGTATATAAACCTTGCAAAACTTAATAACAACAACATTGTATACATGTACAATTTACAAATTTTCAAATCTACAATACTTTATCAACTTATTACTTATACAAAAATTCATAATTATTACGTTTCATTAAAATTTGATTATTTCAATAATAGTCGTCTAAGACTCTAAAATCTCTTGATAGTTTAAACATCCAATTAATGTGTTATTTAGAATAAGAGAACAAAAGTACATTACATACAATTCATATCAAGCCTCATAATTAAAAAATCTATTCAAGTTCAGAATATTTTTTTTTTAAATGCCAACGTTCTTATTTTCAATGACATGGATTTTCCATGAAGCATTTCAAACCATAAAAGATCACTATTCACGCGGGAAATATCCAATACAAACTGTGCAAAGTATACTATTCTTTTTGGAAGTCATTTAGGACATATTAAAAGTAAATTATATAACGTTTCCTTTTCATCTGATATCATAAATTGTCTACAAAATTTGTTTTCACCTGCTGTGGGGTATCTAATATTTCGAATTTCCTGTGTATTTAACGCATTTGAACTATATCTCATTACTCCATTTCTTATTGTGCAAGCAGGATATTTTAGCATATGTGGTTCTGGCTCAGGGAACCATTTCCAAAACGACACAGTTTGAAAATAAACCGCTGGGAGAGAAGTGGCTAAGAACCTCCCATGTTGGAAACAACTAGACCATGCGGAGCCACGCGAAAAAGACGTAATGGAAAAATCAATGGAGGCGAGTCCTCCATTGACTCCACAAGCGCCAGCCATGGAGGCGTGTGACAATTGCACACTCTTGCACACTCTTGCAGACTTCAAAGTCTTTTGTATCTGTACTGTCCTGTCTTGAATCCCCCTGGTATACTATCCTGCCAGGGTTTCTCACAGAGGTGTATTGCATACACTCCCAAACTTCACAGTGTTTTCTGTATATTCCATTATGCCTCTTTAAGGGAATTTCAAGTGCTCGGTTTTTCTTATTTACTTTATTTGGGTTTGGCAGGTTTGCCAATATGCACTGTTGTCCCCGCTTCCCTTGGGTGTTCTCACCGGCTTTGGCTGGTGTATGTCGGTTCGCCCACTGGAAGCCGGTAGCAGCCTTCCAGAATTCTGCCTTTTGTCGCTGGTTCTTCTTCCCAGCTTCACATCCTCTCGCTGCTCCCGCTTTTCTGTTCTGCATCTCTTCCTGGTTCGGTACGACGGAGGCTGCCTTGTAGTACGGGCAAACACCCAGAAGCTCTCCATCGGCTTCTGGCATACAGAACATACATTTGCCTGCAGTTTGTTTTCTTTTCCCTTTTTGGACAGCCGCTTCGCTACACGGACGCCACTCCAGCCCCACTGGTTCCTCGGTCAGCACAGAGAGAGGAAGCATATCCAGCAGACGTCCATTCATTAGCTGTTGTGCCGGTTTGAATTTCCGCGCTTCAAGTAGGTTTCAGTAACAACTAGAGCGTAGTCTGTGCTCCTGGCCTCCATTGATCCTCATTTCTTGCCCCATCTTCTTTGTTACAGTATTTTCACACTTAGGGAAATAAAAGGATGTTTCTGATAACGTGGATATGAAATTTGGTACAGTGTTCTTAGTGATCTTGAAGGGCAAGTCAGTCGTTGATGCCTTATGTGCAGAATCATGGAAGATGTTTTCAGTGCCTTTCTTGGGTCGTTGAGATGAGGGATGATAATATGCCATTAGGGCATGGGGAATGGTAGGGGTATCCTCAAATGAGAAAGCGGTATACTGTGGGCCTCATTCCAAGTCTGGCGTTCTGGAAATAAGGGTGCCGGTAGCAACTTCTGGGCTGCCAGACTACGAGAATGCCTGCGGGGAGCACCGGCCCCTGCAGGCATGGTTTTCATTGAAGCACCGGCACCATTAGCCACAGTCTTGGTGCTTCCGTGTCCCCATTCCTGTGGAGTCCTGTAGAAGTTTCTCAAGCACCTAACTAAAAAAAGTATTACATTTTAATACCATATCTGGTTTATAAATAAACAAGTTCTTCCCTGATCTACTTCTAGTCTTAATGGATAACAGGCACTATCCATCATTTTTGGCAAAGACCATACCATTTTGAGGTTGATCACTAGAAGCTGTCTCAACAGCAAAGGAGTATGAACGAATATTCCCTGATACAAACATATAATCTAAAATAGCTGTTTGCAAGCCTCTTCTACAAGGGTTCTTTGTGGGTATAACCTCGGTGACATGACCATTTAAGAAACGTAACCCTCCCGATTCCAGCCACAACAGCCATAAAGAGCCTCTCTGCATAGGAGCAGAACTGGTACTACTGTGAATTAATAATTCCTTATTTTGATCAAAACATACAATATTGAGATCTCCACAAATAAGCACTCTATTCACTGTGGGATCAAACACTCATCCAACAGTTCTGCAACTGTATCCCAAAAAAAGCAAGGACAATGCAGCTGAATTCCAATATAAATTGATCAAGGCAAACGTCCCTATCACTGGAAAATTGCACGGGTCCCATGTTAACTTTACTTCCTGTATCTAAGAATTTGGAGTTCCTGTAGGACTCCACAGGAATGGAGACTTACAGTTTCCGCCACCAGACATCCCAGGCCGCCGGGACTTGTAATGTCCCGGTGGCGCCGGGATCTCAGGCGGCGTAGAAGTGTTACTGCTGACCTTGTAATGAGGCCCATGTCTCGTCCGATGATGTCGCAACACCCAACCCACCCCCTGAGGGTCGCCTCCCACCATGTAATCCTCCCTCATATAGCCACCCCCAGGGTCAGGATCAAGTAGCGGCTGCCATCCCCTGGCCAGATGGGTAGAGGTCACCACCGATAAAGGAGTGATGGCACCATCGGATTCATCACATAAGTAATATTGTTGCACTTATGTATTCCCTCCATAGCAAAATGCAGCAGATGGTAAAGGAGGCATCCATTAACAACAATGTAACAGAAAAGGAGATGCCAGGCCCATCAAGCTTGTCTAATTCTATTTTGGCTCGAGCAAATGAGGATCAACTTACCCTGCTTCAATTGCATAGTAGCCTCCTTGCCCAGGAAAGTGGTGATGGAGATCCTTGATTCCTCCCATAGTGACCTGAGACCACAGGGTATAAGCAGGCCATCTAAGACCCAAGGGAACAAAATCAAAGCATACTTCAGTAAATCGGCACCAGTGTGTGGTTCCACATTTGTCTTTACAACAGCAGTGAATGAACCAAGAAAGACTCCAATGTAGATTTATTGGCAGGGGCTTTTTAAGTAACCTACATGAAGATCCTTTGTCCGGTCCCCGTAGGCAACCAGACGCAATCCCTACTCAATTACTGCATACAACACAAAATTAGGCGTGCTTAATTTGTGCTGGTGGAGAGGGAGTTCATGCTTTTGGTCTTTATAATTTCCAAGTGCTTTTACTGGCGTCGGCTAGTGGGTCTCAAGGGCTTCTACCTCCTCCTCCTCGACTCTCTCATTATTCTCAGCAAGAACCAGGTTGGCCCCACCAGTGATTTATCCTCCATGAGCTACTGTATTTTCTGTCATCTCTTATGCCCTCACTCCTAATGATAATATCAAAGATCATTCTACGTTGTAAGCGATGTGGAACTTAAAAATGATCCTTGTAGAAGGTTAAAATACAGCGTTGGAATTGACTACAAGCTATTACACCAATTTATAGGCATTTCCGGATAACTACCCTCTCACTCAAGGAGGGGGTTTAAGGACCGGATCACTGGTCCCTAATGTTGTTGTTACTTTAGTGGATCTGGAAGAAAGACCCATCGGGGTCCTTTCCATTAATATGGCACGGTCTATGAATGTATCTATAAACTCGGAACATACAAATCCGCCGGTAGCACCGGCCATGGAAAGACCAGTTATGCACTCACCTGAAAGTTCTGATCATGAGAATATGTTGGCGGTACTGGACCCGGAAAGATCAATTACTTGTCATGATGCCTACCTCCAAGGAGCCAGGTCCGACCCAGCGACCCCAGAGGCAGGCATCATTTCCCCCAGGGGAGTGCCAGCAGGCCCAAGCTGGGGCCCTTTGGACGCAGTCCTGGCGCCCTAGGTGCCAGGCTCATGTGGACCTCTGTCCTGGCGCCTTAGGCGCCAGGCTCATAAAGCTAGACATGTGTTCAAGTGTTTTAATGTGCACTTACCTGATGCAGACCATGCTGCCACATCCAGGCCCTCTTGAGGCCTGAATGGAACTAATTTACCTGTGGGACTACTTCCACCCGGGTGTGGTCGGGGAAGGATACATACCTGATCGGAGGAAGGATACACACTTGGGACTTCTTCCAAAGCTATTTAAACCACACCCGATCAGCAACTCACGCTTCGCGTTGTTCTGCTCCTCGCAGCTGGACGCTCACCGTGTCAGCTCCTGCATCTGGACTTCAGCCACGCCTGTCAGCATCCTGGGTCACCTGCAAAGGGAGACAAGAGACCTTACCAGCTAAATCTGCACCACGGAGACATCACCGACGATCCTGAAAGGGAAGACAATACTTTTAAAAGCATTTCGTTACGATCGCTGCAGCGCTGCATTTCACTCACCTTTCCTGGGTTCCTCCATTTTCAGCAGCGATCATCCGGATACACAGCCACTTCCCAGAGCCTAGAGAAAAAGACAAGAATAAGAGGTGAGAGAAGGAAGGGAATAAGACTTACCTGTTGGGTCATTCCCATTTCATTTCGGGTCTTGCCGCTTCCAGGCATTTTCCGGACCCCGGCCCCTATGGGGAAAAAAGACAAAGACATTGAATGAGCGTATGCAAAGACAGTTCCGGAGCGCTCATCCAGAACTAACCTGCCATTTACTGGAACTGGAACTGCACGTTTCACTTCGGGTCGGTGCCATATCTCCGGCATTCCGAACCCCGGCCCCTAAGGGGAAAAAAGACATAAGCATTAGCGCTTGCTGCAAAAAGACAATGAACATTATTATTAAGCTTGGACTTTTGAACTTGCAACAGAACTTTTACAGAGCCTTACCTGAATAGTCAAGCTTACCTGAACTCCCATCAATCCTCAATCCAGTGAAGTAACTGGGTTTCAACGCGCCCCTGCATCAGAAGCAGGATGGAGAGCTCATCCTTCCTGACCCTAAGGTGAGACTTCACGGGGAATCGTGGAAGGGTATCGTAGAGGGTTGGAAGAGAGTGGGAGGCTTGAGCATAACTCAGTCAGTAGGTAATACTCCCTTTTCACGCACAGGGGAATATTCCTGCGAGCCGGAGAAGCCAGAGTAGAGGGCCCTTCCTGTCCATCTTCAGAGTCCTGCGCTTCACCATTGAAGAAGCATCAGCACTCGAAGCCAGACCTGCGCCTCCGTGGGAATCAGGTGAGCGTTACATTACTCCTCCTTCAACATTAGAAGAGGAGCCGCTGGAGGCTCTTAATTATTCCATCTTCAAACAAAGGTGCAAAAAGAAGCGAGGTGGCAAAAAGGTCAATCAGGAAAAGAAAAATGAAACCTATAGCCAAATCTGGAAGTCGAGGCTCTAGGAAGTTTCTTTGTACCTTCAATCTAACGTCCACGTCTTCCAAAAAGGAAAGCCACTCTGGGATAACTATAAAAGGCTGTAATTACCTGCCAGGGGTGCATTACAGCCTTTATCGATGCCCACCGCTCAATGCTTCTCACTAGAGATGGTGGATATTCCGGTGGGACTGCTGGACATATCTGTTTACTCAGAAGCGGGCTGCCATGCCCAATTGAGCTCAAAGGTTGTCCTTCTATCTAGGGGGACTGGGGGTCCGCCGGCCCAACTGCCCTCAAGTCAGTCTAATCAACTTACATTGTGTCGTATGGTACCAGTATTTATGACCCTAGAGCAAAGGAGGCATATGGTAGAACTAAAAGGTCCTGAGTCAAGCTTCATACAATCATCTAAGCTTGAAACAACTTCACCTCAAAATAAGATGTCTACTCAGCACAATATAGCTGCTAAGCAGGATGCAGACACATTCTGCTTTCGGAAAGACTTCTAATTTCAGACGAAATTATGTTAAATCGACGTGACGTTCTAAATTTACTTTATGCTATTCCTAGCTTATGTGCAGTATAGTCTAAGGATAACGGCTAGGTAGAGTTTATGAATTGAAGTCAATTAGATCGCGTTTTACTACATGTGCGCTCCCACCTTGTAAGGCAAACCCTTCTTGGGGCAGCCTCCTTCCTGTTACCAATAGGCTTTGACCTAATTGAAATTGATTTGTATACTGTGTTGGTCAACTAGGCTGTGAGTAACGCAACGATAGAGAAAAGTGGTATATATTTGTGCTCGCAGCTGATAGCCAGGGGAGGAAATGCTGAGGAGTGTGATCTTAAAACCAATGGGATTGATAGTCTGGGGCGTGAAAAGTCATTGAGGTAGCCCATGCTGCAAATTACATGCAATAGATCTAATGAGAATGTCCGAAAGGTCACATTGATCAAGGCACAAGTTGTTCCTGGCTGGCTAAAGCACTGGTCGTTAATAAGGGTTAGCTAGATCCTGGTAATGTTATCTAAAGGCACTAAGGTTGGCTTCCGGAATACGAGAGGTTATACTCATTTATGAAAAGTAGGAGACTTCAATTTCACGTGTTATGACCTTCTATTATTCCAAGAAACTTGGTTGATGACTATGCCTTTTGTGGACGGGTATTCAATCTTGTTAAATGCTGCAGTGAAAGGCCAGAAGGCAAGACCAAGCTTGGGCTTGCCAATTGTTGTCCGCAGTGGTATGGCAATAGACATAACTAGCTGGGAAACTCCAAATTCTTACATACAGGAAGTAAAGTTAACATGGGACCCATGCAATTTTCCAGTGATAGAGACGTTTGCCCTGATCAATTTATATTGGAATTCAGCTGCATTGTTCTCGCTTTATTTTGGGATATGGTTGCAGAACTGTTGGATGAATGTTTGATCCCACAGTGAATGGTGTGCTAATTTGCAGAGATCTCCATATTGTATGCTTTGATCAAAACAAGGAATTATTAATTCACAGCAGTGCCAGTTCTGCTCCTATACAGCGAGGCTCTTTATGCCTGCTGCCGTTGGAATCCGGAGGGTTACGTTTCTTAAATGGTCATGTCACTGAGGATATACCCACGAAAAACTCTTGGAGCAGAGTCTTGCAAACAGCTACTTTAGATTATATGTTTGTATCAGGGAATATTTTTTCATACTCCTCTGCTTTTGAGATTGTTGAGACAGCTTCTAGTGATCATCCTCAAAATGGTATAATCTTGCCAAAAGCGATAGATAGTGCCTGTTATCCATTAAAACTAGAAGTAGATCAGGGACGAAATCGTCTATTTATAAAGCAGATATGGTATTAAATTGTAATACTTGTTTTAATGAGGTGCTTGAGAAAGCCTGGCCCATAAAGTTAAATACTGGTCTCAATTACCTTCTGATTTTAACTAGATTTTATTTGATGGGGGAAAAACAACGCTATGCCCATTTATAAGCATATACACACTTTAGACCGTGAAGTTGTGCAGAGAAAGGGGCAATTGTGATTAGATATTAGATGCCTGAGCAATTTACCCCGAATAGATCTGAGATTACAAACAAAAAAACTAAAATTGAGGAAAACTGTATGCCCTCCCATAGGGCGCTTCTGCTGCAACAAGAGGCTGAAAATGTTTTAGCGGCCTTAATCACTAGATGTTCTGGAGACGTTGCTAGGACTGATTTTCTATACTTTGGCCTGGTGGACAGATGTATAGAAGGCCAACCTATACTGTGACAGGGACAACTCTAGGGAGCTGTAGCCAAACCAGTTCAGGTAGCAGTGACAGGCGGTCTAGGCTAAGTTCTTCAGAGGTGGTGAGCGTGTAAGGGTTCCATTGAGGTCACACAATGGGAATCATAGATTACACTTGGGATGCATAAAAATACAGTTATTATTTATTTGCCAAAACACACTATGAAAAATGACTACTAACAAGTAGAGTTATCACACAACACGAATATACATAGACATATATATATGTTTAGAATTCTTTTTACCATAAAGGCAAAAGATTTTGAGCTGCACTTTCCACAGCTATTTAGCAGGACATCAAAAAGGTTTTGAAAAAAATGATGGTACCGCGTCCACACCACTGTATTTCAATAGTTACTTCCTTTATTAGTACATCCAGGGAAATTTGTAAAATCACCAAACAAGTTGAAAATCCATTACAATTCAAACGACCAAAGTATACAGGTCCTCCCAAAGTGAAGACGTTCACGCATTCTGTGGGCAACTCGCCGCTTGTTCACAACAGACATATATATACATTCACTTGTTTTAGGGCATAATACACATCATGAAACTCCTGAAAAGGAAAGGTTAGAATAGTATTATGCACTCCAGATCCACAGAGACTCCCTAACTAAGATTGTCCAGCCCAAGGTTTTCTAGGGCCTTTTGCCCAATAGTTCAGGTAAATGCTCCACAGAAGTTATGAAGCAGGAAAACATGCAGGTACGGTCTCTGGGGTCCAGTGAAGAATTCTTGGGGTTAGGGTGCAGTTAAAACTAACTACCAAAAGTAGCCCCAACTTTCAGAGGTCTTGCACAAGCAAGTAATGGCAAAGCCAGTATTGTTAGAATTAGGGTTTATTATAAACCCATTGATTTATAATGGGAGTCTAGGGGCAAGGAAGAAGCTCTGTAACTTACCGCCCATACTCCGATTATTCCCCAGACTTGGCAGTACAAAGGAAGAGGGTCTGTTGTTGCTTTTCCTGACGAAAGTCGCAGTCCTCGATTCCCAGGGGTTGCAGGTTCGAGCTGATCACCGGTTGGTGTCTTTCACTGTTGCAAGGACTCTCAATGGAGGATTGGGGCAAAAAACGATACAGGACCCCTCTCAGGGCTGGACTCAGGTCAGGTAAGTGTTTTGGTCAGTGGTCACCACAGCACGGCGATGCAAAAGGACTTAGCAGCTGCAGTCAGAATTTCCCTCCTATCTCGGTCCCCTTAATGCTAGGACACCGACATTTCGTAGAGTTAAGTCTGGTAGGTCCAACTGAGGATCTCCCAAGTTCCAGGTCAAAACTCGGAACAGTGACACTGGCAGCACGGTAGCCCGGAAACGAAGCTGGTCAGCCACAGGACAGTTCCAGGGCACTTCCGAAGACTTCCTTTGGCAGGACACTGAGCAGACGTCAGGATTGGATGTTGCCTTAACTCCAGGGGTCGCAGCTCCTTCGCAGGACTGCTAAGGATCACGAGCAAGACAGGGCTCCCCCAGGTCAGAAGCAGAAGTTGGTCGCCAGGCCTCCTTCAGGTGGGTCTCAGGTTTCTTCACGGCTCTTCAGGTTTCGCCACAATCTCTGAAGAATGGATGCAGGGGTCCGCTTCTTATACTAAAAGCCAGGTAAGAGCTGAAACTCTAACAAGCCAACAGCAGGACTAGCCCACACACACACCAGTAGTGGTCCAATCAGGACCACTGGCAGGAACATTCATGCATAACACTCAGAAACACTGAAACTAGTTTGTGGATTGGGACCAGACAGTCACAGCCTGCATCCTGCCAGCAAACACACATAGCCCTCCAGTAGCCAGCCAAAAGCTTCTGCTTTCCTGGGCACTGGAAGTCCTTATAAGGATTTTCCTGGCTCGCAGGCCAGGAAGAAGGCTAAAGACCAAGATGGCAAAAGGGCAAGAGAAAAATCTCGTGGCACGGCCATGTTTGACCAGTAGCCACAGTTAGTAGCCAAACGCGGAACACTAATCCCCAAAAGTGGGAAAAAGTCACTGCTGCCACCAGCTCATCCTTTTAGCACACTTAGAGTAACCAAACATCCTCCGAGTGTTAGTCTAGGGCAAAACAAAAAGTGCACCCCATTGTACTGCAGTGTAAGCTGCTGTGCACAATGATAAAAGTTACCACAAGTGATACAAAGTAACCAAAAGCAGTAACACGACTAAGGGAAACAAGGTCTCCCACTACTGACAGCCTGAAGGACATGTCAGTTTCCCAATGACATATGAGCAAAAGCCAGTGCAGTGAAGCTTTTACCTTCACTGCACTGTAAAAAGTAAAGGGCTGATTAAAAAAATAAAAGCTAAATCTTTGGGGGTTCCATATGGATGGAAGGAAAGGTGCAGTAGAGAGAAATCTTTCCTAACAGACGTCTGCAAGCTTTTTAAAACGCTGGATTCCCCTCAATTAGCCCTTCAGCTGAACTCTATATCCGAGGCACCTTGGGTTCAATATTTTGAGAACACCTTTGCTAAGAACTTATATAATGCGATCTTGTGGCTTTTACTCAACCTTTGGAATGTAAGCTTTTTTGTGACAAGTAAAATAGCTTAGCGATTGTTCAAGCATCCAGTAGTTAATGAGCTCCAGGGCCTGATGGCCTTTCAAATGCCATTTTGAAGGCCCAAAGATTTGATCAGAATTTATGTACGTGCTCTTTGAATAGATTCGTAAAACTAAATGTATCCCCCGTTCTTGGAACTTGGCTTTAGTCGTGCCTATTTTTAAGAAGGGCGATCGGGCAAACCTGAAAACGATCATCTGATTGCCGTCCTAGACGCTCCAGAGAAAATGTTGCATCATTAGTTTTCAAGAAATTTACAGCCTGGATTAAAGAGAATTTACATTTATCAGACAGGGTTTGTGAGATACTTTTAAGAAAAGAGTTTTATCGGAGGGTTCAGTAAATGATATAGCTCTAATAGACTTTTCCCTCGCCTTCAACAGCATTAACCTCAATCTTTTATGGAATACACTGTTAAATTGGGGTTGTCCCAACTCTCTGGTGGAAATTTCAATGTCATTATACAATTCCACGTCCCTGCGGGTGAGGTTGAATCAAGGGGGAAGGTTATCAAAAGAGATCAGCACGTATAGAGGGCTGAAGCATGGGTGTATCCTCGCGCCGGCCCTCTTGAACCTCTTTTGGATCTGGATGAAACTCTAAATAGGGCCAGGTCGTTAACTCCTTGCATTGGATGCTGACGACCTGGTCTTGCTTGACCACATGGCTGTTGGCATGCAGAGACAATTGGATAGTGTGAGAAACCTGAGGGCATTCTCACAAGTAGTCCGCAGGGATCCATTACTCAGGTGGCCAGGGAAGGGGCATCGCTCTTGGATGCCAACACTGGGGTTGTACCAGTGATGGAGAACCACCTAGGCAGGGGATCCTTGGGGACTGCAGGGAGGCATCCAAAGGTGAGACATGGTATTCCCCTGTTCCTTGCCCCAATCCATTCTTCTCACCCTCGTTGTTCATGGGATATCGTCACTCAAACCACATTTTACCCCTTGACCTTCCCTCACGAAAAGGGAAGATAAAATAGGGTGGGCTGTGGAGAACAAACCCTTTCACAACTCTTCACACTAAAATTGTCTCTCCATAATCAAAACCTAGAGGATATGCTGGGAACCCACCCTTTTCATCCCCGTTATCCCCCTCCAATAAACAAGGGGATTTAGCATCACTCACTCACCTTAATAGACCCCAACAGGTCCCCACAACTGGTACTGAAAAGAGGATGAGACAAGCTCAAACTCCCTCAGTCTGTCTAGGGCATTTCCAATCTCTCCCTCCCCATTTCTAATAAGTACTGGAACAAGGAAAAGGCAACCGAGAGCAATGAGGATCACCCATAGGAACAGCATGGAGATGCAGAGAGAGGCCTTTTAGGCATAGCACCATTAGGCTGTCCCACTAATAGCGTCAGTCAAGTTCAGGCACTTTACTACAACTGTGCACACCTGACTCCTCTTGACTCTTCACTACAGTATGAAAGGTGTGATTCTGCCAGAGGCAAGGAGCGAGCTGGGGTTGCTGGATGGAACTTGGAGGCCAAGGAGCAGAAGGCTGCAGAAGGGGGAGCCTGGAAGATCCAGGGGAGTGCAGGACGCTGAGATGCTGGCCTGGTGTGTCAGAGGGGCTTCAGCGTGGCGAGAGAGCCATGTCTCCAAGCAGTTGGAGCGGGACGAATTACAGGCTGTTGAACATGTACAGGCCAGTGCTCGTTTCCCTGGGACGTGGGCCGGTCCCAGAGGTGTCTGAGGGGTAGGTTGTAAGACCCTGGAGAACTGCTTGCCAGCGCTGCGCTACTTTGGCCAGTTTCCCGAATTAGAGAGAGAGGTAAACTCAGTAGTGTGCTGGTGGCAGGGACAGAAGCAGCAAAAGCGGGCAAGTGGCCCGACGATTGAAAGCGAGAGAAAGCAAAGCAAGAGAAAGTGCGCTAGCGTCGCAGAAACCAAAGAGATAGAAAGTGAACCGAAAGCAAAGAGCGAGTACGAATTACCCGAAATCAGGGAAAAGGGTGCAAATTACCCAAAACGGATAAGACAGAAAGAAAAAGAAGGGAAAGCAAAGAGAGGGTGCGAGCGACCCAAAAATGGGGAAAAGGGTGTGAGCGACCCGAAACCAAAAAAGAGTGTATAAGAAGCATGGGAAATGAAGCTGCAAGAGTGCATGAAACAGTAAAGAGAAGTGTGCAAGACGCACAGCAATGTGAAAAGATGCTCCAAGTGTGCACGACAGAAAAGAGGTTGTGTAAGAAGCACAGTGAAGTGGAAAAGAACAGAGTGCAAGAGGCACAGAAGGGAAAAAGGTGCCAGAAGAAAGGTGCAGAGAATAAGGAGAGGGGCTAGAAGTCAAAGTGGTCGCACCTGGGAGGAGCAAAGAGCCTGATGTTCTTGAAAGTCTCTAATACTACCTCCCCTGAAAGAACTATACATTGAAAGGTACATCCTGACCAGGAGAACATTTTGTTTAAAGACCAAATGGGACCTAAGCTTGAGGAAGGGAACCCTGAGAGGTGCAAAGAGAATTGTAAAGAACACTGTTATAAATCTCAGAGAGAAAAAACAAAGAAGAAATCCAATATGGATAGCCACGTCCCCTGCACACTTTCTAGACGGCCAAGATAGGCCTTTTGAACATTTTTTGTAAATTTTTAGAAATACAATATTGATAACTTTCAATCAATTCTGTAGAAAATGTCCATAAATGATTCAGTTGAAACTTTCTGTTTTATGAAAAACAATTTTTTCTTTTTATTTGTCTTTTGGTGAGCCCAACGCGTTTCGAGTATAAAAAACTCTTCATCAGGGGCGGCATTTTTCAACAAATTAAAGTCTACAAAAGAAAATACATATATACTTCAATTAGTTTGAACTTAAAGCAGTTTTTACACAATTTTGAAAAACATCATATCAAACTTTTAGATCAATTTTAACAGATAAATTGTTTACAAGGCAGTCAGCCTAGTCTATAGGGCAACATCCCATTTTTCAGTACTCATTTTAAATCCATCTCCCACAGGGCTACAAGCTATAGGATTTCGTCAAAAATCGACAATTAAGGTTGATATGCAAATGGCCTAAGTCTACTATGGGCATATAGTTTCTTATTAAATTTCGAATGTGGGGTAATGTGCCTTATGTATCCATAGTTGTGGTACACAGAATTGGAGAACGTGGTATAATATTTTAAGCAACTGTGAGTATACGGAGGAAGTGATGAGAGAAACAGGCTAGGAGAGGTGGGTCAAATAGTAGCATTCTGAATGTAAAAAATGGGCAACCATCTTACCCAGGAACATATATTAGGCTCATGGAGTGGTCCAAGATTAGCAGAGCTGATCCAGGTGTCAAGCGGACACTATGTAGTGCATCTCATGGAAAGAAGACTTTGGTGAAGCCTTGATGGGTATGGATATCTAAATGGGATAATGGTATAACCAAGCGGTTATTAAATTAGCTGAGCGGAATAATAAGTGCAAATGAGAGAGTCCAGCCTCTAACTCAAAAGGAACTTACAAGTTCAGTATCCATCTGCGTCCAGGAGTAGTCTGAGTACGATCGGGAACCGCACCATAGTGATTTACTCACTCGGCGTCCCTGTTTATATACTGAAAAGAGGCTGTGAGGTCATCGCGCGCAAGTGCGTGCAACATCACGAAAAGCGTGACGTCACCCGCGCACGCGCGCCAAGACGTAAATAAACCAAGTAAATACGTTTTAGGGGACCAGGTTGGATTTGAGCCATAAAAGAATTATGAGTGCTAAGGATGGTCATGAAGTTGGTGCGGTTCCCGATCGTACTCGGACTACTCCTGGACGCAGATGGATACTGAACTTGTAAGTTCCTTTTGAGTTAGAGGCTGGACCCTCTCGTTTGCACTTATTATTCCGCTCAGCTAATTTAATAACCGCTTGGTTATACCATTATCCCATTTAGATATCTATACCCATCAAGGCTTCACCAAAGTCTTCTTTCCATGAGATGCACTACATAGTGTCCGCTTGACACCTGGATCAGCTCTGCTAATCTTAGACCACTCCATGAGCCTAATATATGTTCCTGGGTAAGATGGTTGCCCATTTTTTACATTCAGAATGCTACTATTTGACCCACCTCTCCTAGCCTGTTTCTCTCATCACTTCCTCGTATACTCACAGTTGCTTAAAATATTATACCACGTTCTCCAATTCTGTGTACCACAACTATGGATACATAAGGCACATTACCCCACATTCGAAATTTAATAAGAAACTATATGCCCATACTAGACTTAGGCCATTTGCATATCAACCTTAATTGTTGATTTTTGACGAAATCCTATAGCTTGTAGCCCTGTGGAAGATGGATTTAAAATGAGTACTAAAAAATTGGATGTTGCCCTATAGACTAGGCTGACTGACTTGTAAACAATTAATCTGTTAAAATTGATCTAAAAGTTTGATATGATGTTTTTCAAAATTGTGTAAAAACTGCTTTAAGTTCAAACTAATTGAAGTATATATGTATTTTCTTTTGTAGACTTTAATTTGTTGAAAAATGCCGCCCCTGATGAAGAGTTTTTTATACTCGAAACGCGTTGGGCTCACCAAAAGACAAATAAAAAGCAAAAATTGTTTATAAAACACAAAGTTTCAACTGAATCATTTATGGACATTTTCTACAGAATTGATTGAAAGTTATCAATATTGTATTTCAAAATATTTACAAAAAATGTTCAAAAGGCCTATCTTGGCCATCTAGAAAGTGTGCAGGGGACGTGGCTATCCATATTGGATTTCTTCTTTGTTTTTTGTATATAACCAGCCTAGGTACCAAGGCTGTGTCTTTCTCCCCCGCACCTCAAATTATTTACTAAAGCTTACCATTCTGTTTAAACCTAACTAAATTACATTCAAATTGGTGTGCAAGTGTACTTACCTGTGTTGGTTATAAATCTCAGAGAGGCCTAGGCCTTGGGGAAGGGAGCCCTGAGAGGCCTCAAAGAGACTATCTTTTCATTTTCAATCAAAGGGGCCTAAGCTTGGGGAAGGGAACCCTGGGAGGCCAACCAAGACCTTGTGAACTTTACAGGAAAGGCATAGGCTTGGGGAATGGAACGCTGAGAGGCCCAACAGAACTGTGTCTTTTTTTGTTTGGCACTGGAAGAATCGAAGTAGGGGAAGGGAACCCCAAGAGACCCAGAGACATTGTGAACCTTTTTGACTTGCTGCAAAAGCCCTACGTGGAAGGTTCTGAGGGCAACCCTTTTTAAGTAGAACTATTTTTGAAACTGGCAGAACTACACCTATTGGTAAGGCTACTTCTTTTTGAGCCACCATTTCTTCTTTAAGAAAACCCCCATCACATTTGGTCTAAGAGTGAGGGCAAGCATAGGTTTAGACAGAGACACATTTTGGTTTTGGACTTACAGACATCGACGGGCCTTGGAAGCATCAGTTGAGGGAACAACTGCCTTTGAGTTAGGGCCAGGTAGGTATTACACCAACCCCACAAAGTTTGACAATAAAGGTTTTCAAATGGTTACTTTTGATTCTGTGTCTCTCTTGATACCATGACTGTCTCACAATATGCTAAAGGAATATGTCAGTAAATACATCAAAGTCGATGATGATGGTATTGCGGTCTTTGAAGGGAAAGCGGAAAGTCACTTTTTTAATTGGTATTTAAATGCTGTGCAGTTGCTGGAGGGCTTGTTCTGGAATAAAAGTGTTAAACATGATGAGGACTGTATCAATACAAGTACTGCAATATGAGTTGGGTCTACTCCCATTAGAAGCCATGGCCCAGTGGAAGACTATGGGCTTCTTTTGGAAATTTGTGATGGATGAGGTGCATGCAATGTTTCAGTTTTTTAAAGGAAGCTCTTTTATGCGGCAATAGAAATTAGATTGCCTTGAGATTCTTAACTGCTTGAGCCTCACCATTGACCTTTTGCTTACTAATCCTAATCTGGTTGAGGCTAAACTTTGGAAGTCTGATTGGAGACATACTCAAACTGAGTGTCAAATTTATGAATTTTATTATCACTTTAGACATGAGTGTAAGGCACTGAATGAGCTTCCTAACTATCTTAAAATTTTCCCAGGTAGACTGTTAAGAAATCAATTTTTGATGGTACGTCTGAATTTATATCCGACATTGGAAGTTCGGTGAGCTCGTTCTAACCTAGATTTGAAAGAGTGCATCTACAGATCCTGTAAGATTCGTACTGAACTCGAAACACTGAAACATTTGTTGTTTTTTTTGCACAGGCCTGACTGTACTAAAAACTCTCAATTTTGGTCACGTCCTAATACACTATAAAGAGACGTGCTGAAAAATGGCGGAAAGTCCTTTGTAGTGGCAAAAGTGATTTTAAATGCAATTTGTTAATTATGGCTGTTGTAAATATTGTTAAATGTTTGTTTTATTCTCCTGGAAATTGATTACGCTGACCTGTGGCTCGCTCTGT